>NC_043716.1:45393170-45451792 GCF_006229205.1 Suricata suricatta
TATTTTCTACCTTGATAGCCATAATTTGTGAGGAATCCTGGAGTTTGCATTTGAATGACTTCAGTTTACTTTAGTTCCGCTTCTTGATATGACCCAAGGAAGCACTAGGAGGTTTTGAGTGTTGAGAAGCCTGAAGTTATTAAGATAGGTTAACCTAACATGGGCTCCTGGGTGGCTCCGTTGGGTTAAGCATCTGACTACAGCTCTGTAGAGTAGGGTTCTGTGCTGGCAGCTGGGAGCCTGGGGCCTACTTAGGACTGTGTATTAGAAGCCAAGTAACTTGTTGTGTAGGAGGAATATATAGAGAGAATTGGGTGGTTGGCTAGAATGTAATTATAATTAGGGCAGGGTACATAGGCTAGATTTTCTGATTTTCGAAAATCAGAATTGTAGGGAAAATGTTCTGATTGTGGTAGTTTAATTTTCAGTAGCAAATGTGTATGTATGTAGAGGATCTTATTAAAGTTGATACTTATTTGAAAAAAAAAATTTTTAACAAATACGTACTGAGTGCCCATACCAGCTAATAAAACAAAACACATGCCCACGTAAAGCTTATGGTCTTTTTTTTTTTAAACTTTTTTTTAAATGTCTTACTTATTTTTGATACAGAGAGAGACAGAGCATGAGAGGAGGAGGGGCAGAGAGAGAAGGAGACACAGAATCTGAAGCAGGCTCCAGGCTCTGAGCTGGCTGTCAGCACAGAGCCCAACGCGGGGCCCGAACCCACGAACGTGAGATCTGACCTGAGCCAAAGCCGGAGGCTTAACCAACTGAGCCACCCAGGCGCCCCAAGCTTATGGTCTTAGACAATAAACTAGTAAAAAAACACAGGGGTGCCTGCCGGGGTGGCTCAGTTGGTTAAGTGTCTGATTTCGGCTCAGATAATGATCTCACGGTTCGTGGGTTCTAGCCCTGCGTCAGGCTCTGTGCTGACAGCTCAGAGCCTGGAGTCTGCCTCGGATTCTGTTTCCCTTTCTCTTTGCCCCTCTCCTCCTCACACATTCTCTCTCTCAAAAATCAATAAACATTAAAAAAAATTTTTAAGTATATGTACATATATATACCACACACACCCACACAGGGACACCTGGCTGGCTCAGCCAGTGGAGCATGTAACTGTTGATCTCAAGTTGTGAGTTCGAGCCCCACATCAGGTGTAGAGATGACTGACGTGTGTGTGTAGGGTAGCAATAAATGCTTTATGAGGAAATAATTACCAAATGGTCCAAGATGTTTTTTTCTAAGGAGGTGAAATTTCTTTTTTAAATATTTTTAAATGTATTTTTAAATGTTTTATTTATTTCTGATAGACAGAGCATGAGAGGGGGAGGGGCAGAGAGAGGGAGACACAGAATCGGAAGCAGGCTCCAGGCTCTGAGCTACCAGCACAGATCCCAACGTGGGGCTTGAATTCACAAGCCATGAGATCATGACCTGAGCCAAAGTCAGATGCTTAACTGACTGAGCCACCCAGGCGCCCTAAGGAGGTGAAATTTCTGATGGAGACTTTAATGAAGTGAGGGAGTTGTGCAAAATCTGAGAGAGGAGCCTGGAGCAGGGGGATGGAGGAATGGACACACCAATCCTGAGGAGGGGTAGCAGTTACTGGACCTTTGCTCCGCGTGGTAGAACATGCAGTTAAGAAAGGCTTAGACCACCCTTTCTCAAAGTGAGATCTGGGGACCCCCTGGGAATTCCCAAGACCCTTTCAAGGCATCCATGAGATGAAAGCATTTTCATAATAGCACCAAGACCACCCGAATTGTTTAATGAGTGTAAAGTTGTGGGGGCTCCCGGGGTTGTGTGATGAGTGACAGCCGGCGAATCCAGTGCAGAAGCGGATATAGAACCCCGCTGTCTCCTGTTAGTTCAGATACTAAAGAGATGTGCTGAGCGGTGGAACAATTCTTCTTACTAATTATTTTTCTTTAAAAATATTTTTTTAATGTTCATTTACTCTTGAGAGAGATAGAGACAAAGTATGAGTAGGGGAAGGACAGAGAGAGAGAGAGACACAGAATCTGAAGCAGGCTCCAGGTTCTGAGCTGTTGGTACAGAGCCCGACGTGGGGCTCGAATCCATGAACCATGAGATCATGACCTGAGCTGAAGTCAGAAACTTACCTGACGGAGCCACCCAGGTGCCTCTTAATTCTTTTTCTTTTGGAAATGTAATTTTTTCATAAACTGTGTTGTTCATATTAACATGAAATGGGTTTATTATTTTATTATTTTTACATTTCAATTTTTTTACTTATTATTTTTGAGAGAGAAAGCATGTAAGTAGGGAAGGGCTCAGAGAGAGAGGGGAATGGACGATTTGAAGCAGTCTCTGTGCTGACAGCAGAGAAACTGATACGGGGCTCAAACTCACAAACTGCAAGACCAGGGCTGAAGCTAGATGCTTAACTGACTGAGCCACCCATTATTTTTATATTATTTTTAAATTAAAAAATTTTGGGGGGCGCCTGGGTGGCTCAGTCGGCTAAGTGTCGGGCTTCAGCTCAGGTCATGATCTCATGGTTCGTGGGTTCGAGCCCCGTGTCAGGCTCTGTGCTAAGCGCTAACTCAGAGCCGGAGCCTGCTTCAGATTCTGTGTCTCCCTCTCTCTCTGACCCTCCCATGTTCCCACTGTCTTTCTCTGTCTCTCAAAAATAAATAAAGAACATTAAAAAATTTTTTTAAACTTTTTTTTATCTTTGAGAGAGAGAGAGAGCATGAGTGGGGAAGAAGAGTGGAGGGAGAAGGAGAAGAGGGGGAGAGACTCTTAAGCAGGGTCCATGTTCCTCATGGAGGAGGATGCAGGGCTCAATCCCTCGACCCTGGGATCGTAGCTTGAGCTGAAGTGAAGAGTTAGACACTCAACTCCTCAACTGACTGAGTCACCCAGTCGCCCCCATTGTCTTTATTTGACAATAAACAAATACTTAAATATTTAACCTTTTTCTTGTTTCAGTTTCTAACGTGGTAAATATTGAAACACAGCACACATAAACAAAGCCTTTCGGGGACCTCGATAACTTTTTAGAGCTGAAAGAGGCCCTGAGACCAGAAGTTTGAGAACTCCTAGCTTAACCCTTGAGGAGAGTTATCTCACGACATTTGAGGTCCAAAGACAGACTGGGGGGATCTGGGCTGGATGCAGTGGTTCGACCATGACATTGAGGGCCCAGGGTGCTTTGCAACTGGCCAGCATCCCGTCCTCATGGTCAGAAAAGGGAGAAGAAGGCTAAGATCCACTCGCTTTAGGTCCAAACTGTGGTTCTATCTGGGTCCTAGGTTGAGCCGGGTTCTAGGTACTTTCTGACAAAGTTCCGTCAACAGCAAGAATGAAGGTGTTTTGTTGGGTGAAAACCAAATTTGGAATCCATTATATAGGTTTCCTTAGAACATAATTTGTACACTCAGCAAATTAAACAACTCACTTGTTAAAAAGGAGACAGCAGGCCCAAAATGGAGTCACTTGTGCTAAACCTCTTATCAGCAAACAGCAAAGCAAGACTTAATACCTCTTCTATTTGTAGTTCCCCCCACCCCTCCCACCCTGCTCAGCACTGGTAAGATAGTCCATCTGATAGCCCCACCCCTTCCCCTTAAGAAGGTGACCTTGCCTGAAACAATGCATTCTTTGCTAATGACGTTCTTTTTCTGACCCCTATACACCTTTTTTTTTCTTTTTTTATTTATTTTTGATACTGAGAGAGACAGAGCATGAGAGGGGAAGGGGCAGAGAGAGAAGGAGACACAGAACTGGAAGCAGGCTCCAGGCTCTGAGCTAATTGTCAGCACAGAGCCTGACGCGAGGCTCGAACCCACGAACGTGAGATCTGAACTGAGCCGAAGCCGGAGGCTCAACCGACTGAGCCACCCAGGTGCCCCACCCCTTTACACCTTTAAAAACCTTTCCTTTTCTGTAGTTTAAGGGAGCTTCCTTCTATTGCTAGAGATTCGTGAATTGATTGAATAATCTATCAATCATTCATGATTGTGTGAATCATGAATTGTTGAATAAAGCCCCTTTGATCTTTAAATTTGCAAAGTTGAATTTTTGTTGTTTCAGGGATTTGCTGTCCGTGACTGGGAGCAGAGGAGACTTCCAAGGACTTTGGGAATGACAAGAAACACAGACATGGTACCCTGTAAGCACTTTTGAGTTCACTGTCTTTCACATCCTTTCCTAGGGCTGTGAGCTCGCTTTCTCTCGAGTCTGAGCTCTGCCCTCGCTGCCTGGAGCCCCCCATCTAATTGGCCCTCCAGTCCGGGGCTTAGTGGATCAGCTCGAGCCCGCAGACGGTGGTTCCATTCAGAACTCTTGGTTCAGTGTGAAATTCCCCTGTTGTTTGTAATCTCATTTCCCAATTCCAATCCTCAGACCCCATGCACTGGGGTTTGCTGGCTTAGTCCGGAGCCCCATCCCAGTCTGCCATCCTCCTGTACCGAAGCCTGCAGATTTAACCCGTGCTGGGAATCGCTGGTCATGTGAATAGCCTTCTCCTGGCCTGTCCACAGCTACAACTTTGGGTTGCTGCTGGTCTGTTGGGTGCACATGTCTGTCTTGTTTTGTGTCTATAAATGCTACTGCTCATGGGCTCTGAGGCCAAAAAGCTGCAAAAATTGGTGGTCTTGGGTCAAGTACTTAAAATCCATTCAAGTGCTTGCCACATCACTCAAAGACTTCTATCTTCCAGCTAGAATCAGGTGGTTGAGGAATGGGTTAGATCACCAATAAGTCACCTGCCAACTTTTCTCTAATGAGGTGCCCGGTAAAACACTCACAATCCCAACCCCAAAGCACACCCCTTTTTGGTGCTATTTGGGGTCCAAGAGATCCCAAGGCTTAGCTGAAAAAATAATAATAGAAATGAAATTCTTGAAATCTATAGAGTGAAACATGCCACCTTCTGGAACCCCTTCTTATTTTCTGACCAAGAACTCTGATCCTGGAAGCTTTAAACATCTACAAAAATGGTAGAATCTTATTAGGCTTGTTTTGTGTCCTGAGAATTTGGCTCGACAACCTCTAGATTGGGGGCCCCAAAATATGGCCTGATGAAAATGTAGGTTGTACCCTGTTTGTGAACAGATACAGCCGGACAGAAAATGTGAGTTAAATTCCTTTTACGTCTAGGATCCTTCCAAACTGCTGCCAGGGCTCAGGGGAATTTCAGCCCAGAATTTCAATGGCCATTATAAAGAATGTTCCGGTTCCATCAGATCCTTTTAAGAAGTGCAATTAAAAGCAAGGTCTCCAAATCAAACAGGATGGAATACCTATTTTCATTGGCATGTCAAAGCCTCCAAACTTCCAAAATAGCTTCATTAAAAGATTGGTTGTAGGGGCGCCTGGCACAACTCTTGGTCTCAGGATTGGGAGTTCGAGCCAGTAGAGGTTACTTAAAAATAAAGAGGGGCGCCTGAGGAGCTCTGTTAGTTAAGCCTCTCACTTTGTTTTTTTTTTTAATTTTTTAAAAATGTTTTATTTATTTTTGATACAGAGAGAGATAGAGCATGAGAGGGAAAGGGGCAGAGAGAGAAGGAGACACAGAACCGGAAGCAGGTTCCAGGCTCTGAGCCAGCGCTCAGCACAGAGCCTGACGTGGGGCTCGAACCCACGAAGGTGAGATCTGACCTGAGCCGAAGTCGGAGGCTTGACCGACTGAGCCACCCAGGTGCCCCAGCCTCTCACTTTGGCTCAGGTCTTGATTTTGAGATTCATGAGTTCTAGACCCTGCGTCAGGCTCTGTGCTGACAGCTCAGAGCATGGAGCCTGCTTTGGATTCTGTGTCTCCCTCTTTCTCTGTCCCTCCCCCGCTGACGCTCTGTCTCTCTGTCTCTGTCTCAAATAAATAAACATTAAAAAAAATTTTTAATAAACTTGGAAAAAAGAAATCTGTTGAAAAAGACTAATGAAAAATTAAAGATACAAGAGACACCTAAATATAAGAAACAAGGGGCGCCTGGCTGACTCAGTCAGTAGAGGATGCCACACTCTTGATCTCAGGGTTATGAGTTCAAGCCCCACACAGAGCTTAAAACTTGCCTAAAAATAAATAAATGCATACATAAATAAGTGCTTAAACAAAGAAATAAAAAAGAGACAATAAGATTGATGTAATAACTCGGGGCACCTGGGTGGCTCAGTCGGGTAAGCATCAAATTTCAGCTCAGGGCATGATCTCGTGGTTTGTGAGTTTGAGCCCCATGTAGGGCTCTGTACTGACAGCTCAGAGCCTGGAGCCTGCTTCGGATTCTCTGTCTCCCTCTCTCTGAGTTTTTCCCTTGCTCATGTGCTCTGTCTCTCTCTCTCAAAAATAAATATAGATAAAAAAAATAATTTAAAAAATAAAGATTGATGTAACTCGCTGCTTTTCTCTATCCCTGATTATCTGAATACTCCTTTCCGTAATCCTCTGTCTAAATTGTCTTCCTATGACTGTAAACAGAAGTCTGTCACGTAAGGACCTTACCTTGAAGGGGGGGTCCCCATCTGGACCCCTCCCAAAGTTGATGGGACTCTGAGGGATTTTCTAGTAATCTGCTATGTTACTCTCTTCACCAGCCAAGGGAAAACTAACACGAAAAATAGTGAAAACCCTTGCCAAATTCTGGTAAATACCAGAGCTGCAGATGCGATTCTGGAAAAGCAGGCAGGAGCTGGCGGAGAGTGAGAATTCTTGCCCGGGTAGTTCTCCAGATCTTTGTCTGTCCTGCCTGGTAGGAAGTGGGCCAAATTATCGTCTGCACCTTCTCTGGGGGTGCCCTGAGTCCAGGGGGTTATCTGATACTGAAGTGTTGACTGTCCCAACCGAAAACTACAAGTGTAGTCGTGTGGTCAGGAACTGGCCCACCTGTGGACCTGGGAGAATTCTCTTCCTTCACTTACAATAAAATTATGAACCTGGGGGAAAAGCCAGTCTTCCCAAACGGTTGTAAACGGATTTACCGGCGAATCACCCTAGGATGCCATTGAGTTGAGCCCCGCTCTAGGAGGAATTGAGAACAGTCCTTATCTTTACAATTCTTTACAAAAGGAAAATGCATCTGGAGAGGCAGTTCAAAGTTCACTTATTCCTTTCTTACCAACCCCCAGACTTCCCCTATTTACAGTGGGAGGCTCCGAACTTGCATTCTTCCCTGTGCCTTTGAGATGTAAATATCAATGTAAACACTTCTGGGAGGGAAGGTTTAGCAGAAAAAAAAAAGGCAGGTATTACAGTAAATCAGTTAAAACTTGGGCTAATGGGAAATCTTAAGTCTACGGAAGCTATAAAATCTGTTTGCATCTGTCTCTGAGTTTATGTGGGTTCGTATAATATATATATATATATAGTGGATTGGTGGTATTTTCTACCTCTGGGTGGCATTACTAACATTGATTTGTAAAAGAGGTCTCTTTAATTGGCCTCAACAAACAAGCAAATATAATTTGAGGCTAACAACAATTCTCAAAAATGTAAGAAAAATTAACTCAAATGCTTTTCAGATTTACTTGATCTGGGAAAATATCCAATATTAAAGCTAATTTAATTTGGGGGGCTTCATGAACAATAGACTTTTTTTTTAAGAAAGAGAGCCAGAGAGCCAGCGGGGGGCAGCACAGAGAGAGGGAGACACAGAATCTGAAGCAGGCTCCAGGCTCTGAGCTACCTGTCAGCACAGAGACTGATGCAGGGCTCGAACCCACAAGCCAGGAGATCACGATCCGAATTGAAGTCAGACACTTTACCGTCTAATCCACTGAGGCGCCCCTATTATTAGATCTTTTAAAGTAATCTGCCTAGAAAATAAAGGGTTCTGAGTTTTGTGAAATAATTCCCTGTATTGTTTCTCTCAGGTCTTTGATTATTTAAACTGAACACTCTTGAGTTTAAAAGAGCTAAGTTTTGGGGCGCCTGGGTGGCTCAGTTGGTTAAGCATCCGACTTCGGCTCAGGTCATGATCTCAGGGTTTGTGGGTTTGAGCCCAGCATCGGGATCTGTGCTGACAGCTCAGAGCCTGGAACCTGCTTTGGATTCTGTGTCTCCCTCTCTCTCTGTGCCCCTCCCCTCTCATGCTCTGTGTCTGTCAAAAATACAAAATAAACATTAAAAAAAGTCAAGATAACAGAACTAAATTTTGCTCAAACTTATGTAAATTTAAATATTCACCTGTGAAGGCTTTCATCTTCACTTTGGTTACATAACTAAATATCCTTTCACAGTGACCTATGATCCAACTGACCAAGTGTTTTAAAACTTTTTTGATATTTTTTATAAACGTCCCTTGAAATCAAATTCTTTTTTCTTAATTTTTTTAATGTTTTATTTATTTTTGATACAGAGAGACAGAGCATGAGAGGGGGAGGGGCAGAGAGAGAGGGAGACACAGAACTGGAAGCAGGCTCCAGGCTCTGAGCTAGCTGTCAGCACAGAGCCTGACGCGGGGCTTGAACCCATGAATGTGAGATCTGACCTGAGCCGAAGTCAGAGATTTAACCAACTGAGCCATCCAGGCGTCCCCCTTGAAATCAAATTCTAAACCTCTAGAGGTTTTACTATTTTTTTTAAGTTTATTTATTTTGAGAGAGAAACCGAACGAACACATGAGCAGGGGAGGGCCAGAGAGAAGGAGACGGAGAGAATCCCGAGCTAGGTCCACACCGCCAGCACATGAACCATGAGATCACCACCTGAGCTGAAGTCAAGAATCAGAAGCTTGGGGGATGGGCTAAATGGGCAAGGGGCACTAAGGAAGACATTTGCTGTGATGAGCACACAGGGAGGCGGATGAATCACTGGATTCTGCTCCTGAAATCATTATTGCACTATACGCTAACTAACTTGGATCTAAATTAAAAAAAAAATGAGTCGGACACTTAACCAACTGAGTCACCCAGGCACCCCTAAATGAAGTCTTTTTAACTTTGAACTAACTTTGGGATTTTCCAGAGCATCCCTGGAACATCTCAAAAGATTTGTGCATGCTGCTTATAACAAGAGAGATCTTAAGCTAAATTGGCTTAGTTGATACGTCAAATTTATACGGATTGTTGAATAAGAAACAACACTAAGCCATCATTATGCTCTATACCTGTAGGTATTTGTTATCAGTGTCCCAGAAATTGTGTCACATTCTTGAAAATCTGATGTCTTACCATAATGTTATTACTCATATTTCCTGTTATTACCTTAGAATATTATGTGTCATCTCAAAAGGATTCATGGAAAGTAGTCTAAAAGATAGGTTTCTGATAACTTTGAAATAAAAAACAAAGGGGAAAAAAAAAACCCAAACCCAAACCAAGTGAAGATTTCCAAAACTAATGAAAAAATTAGATTCAAGTAGAGCATTTAAGGTCCGACTTTGGCTCAGTTCATGATCTCACCATTCGTGAGTTCAAGCGCCATGTCCTGCTCTGTGCTGACAGCTCAGAGCCTGGAGCCAGCTTTGGAATCTGTGTCCCCACCCCCCACCCCCCACTCCAGCCCCTTCTCCACTCATGCTCTGTCTTCCTCTGTCACTCAAAAATAAATAAATGTTTAAAAAAATTGAAAACAAAGCAAGAAAATGGGAGTAACTGTAGAAAGAAAAATTATGTTTCTGCTTTATAGATACTACCTTCTTTATTTTTAATTATTTAATGTTTATTTATTATTATTTTTAATGTTTAATTATTTTTGAGAGAGAGAGAGAGAGCAGAGGGAGACACAGAAACAGAAGCAGGCTCTAGGCTCTGAGCTGTCTGCACAGAACCCGATAGGGGCTCAAACTCACGAACTGTGAGATCATGACCAGAGCTGAAGTCAGCCCCTTAACCTACTGAGACACCCAGGCACCCCCCACTTTAAAAAAAAATTTTAATGCCTTAAATTTTGATCACATATTTCAAGTTAAGGGGAGAGTCTCATCAAAAGGAGGGAATTTTTTTTCTTTTTAATGTGTATTTTGATAGATAGATAGGGAGTGAGCACACAAACAGGTGAGGGGCAGAGAGAGAGGAAGACTGGTGATCTGAAGCGGACTCCATGCCCACAGCAGAGAGCTCACTGTGGAGCTCGAACTTAGGGACCCTAAAATGATGACCTGAGCCAAAGTTGGACACTTAACTGACTGAGCCGCCTGGTGCTCCAAAAGGGGGGAATTGTTAAAATGAGAGAGCATGACCAATATGGAGTCACTTGTGCTCAACCCCACATCAGCAAACCAAGACTGAATACCTAATCTCAGTGTCCATCCCCAAGGACTGTAACCTTTAACCAGTCAACATGGAACTACCTGGGCAGCGCTGATGTGAGAAACAAAGGCAAAAGAAAAAAATTAAATCTCCTTACAGAGATTTAATGCTCGCTCTCTATCTATTCACAGCCCATTGACAAGTCCTTGAGACAGGCAGAGCGACATTGCTCTAGGAACTCGGGGCGGGGGGGGGGGGGGGGCTCATGATGACACTTTGCTAAGGGCAAACAGCAACTTTAGCCGAATATTAGTCCTAATTACTGGATTAGGATCCAGTAAGTCTACTATACCATATAAAGATTTCTTTGGAGGGGACCCTGAATGGCTCAGTCCGTTAAGTGTCTGATCCCGACTTGGGTCATGATCTCAAGGTTCCTGAGTTTGAGCCGTGCAATGGGCTTTCACTGACCATGCAGAACTTGCTTTGGATCCTCTCTCTGCCCCTCTCCTGCTTGCTAGCTCTCTCAAAGATAAATAAACATTAAAAAAACATTTCTTGGGGCAACTGGCTCAGTTGGTTGCGCGTCCCGCTTTGGTTTAGGTTATGATCTCACAGTTCGTGGGTTCGAGCCCCACGTCTGGCTCTGTGCTGACAGCTAGCTCAGAGCCTGGAGCCTGCTTCGGATTCTGTGTCTCTCTCTCTCTCTGACCCTCCCCTGCTCACGCTGTCTCTCTCTCTCTCTCAAAAATAAATAAGACATTAAAAATATTTTTAAAAATTTTCTTTGTAAAGAAAGAAAATTTTTATCTCTACCCTCCAAATATATACATGAGCAATCACCTTCCAAACATGTGGCTTCCTGAAATACATCTCAGGGATGACTGATGTTTTCCTAAACAGTAATACAAGACGTTTTCCTAAAAACAGCTAGCCCTTCTGAAGGTATTGGAACCCTCGCTTCCAAAATTCCTTAGGGACTTTCGCTATTCCTAACCACCTCCCGACTTGAAAGTGGATAATCAGTTACCTGTCACAGGCTCAGTGCAGCTCTCTCTGCCCAGAAGTCAGGTCCCTAGGCTTTAATAAAATCACCTTTTTGCACTGGAAGATGTCTCAAGAATTCTTAGCCATTGGCTCTGAACCTGAATATTTCCACATCAAACACCAGTGGGATAATACACTTGATAGTCTTTTCCATTCTGCTCAGGAAGGCAACCTTGCCTGAGAAAGGCATTCTTTGCTAATGATTTCCTTTTCCCCACTCCTTCCCACCTTTAAAAACCTTTCCTTTTCTACAGCTCAGGGTAGAGGTCCTTTCTATTGCTAGATTGGATGCTGCTTCCTTCATGAATTGTTGAATAAAGCCAAATCTTCAAATTTCTCAGTTGAGGGGCACCTGGGTGGCTCAGTCAATTGGACATCTGGCTTTGGCTCAGGTCATGATCTCACAGTTCGTGGGTTCGAGCCCCACATCAGGCTCTGTGCTGACAGCTCAGAGCCTGGAGCCTGTCTTCTGATTCTGTGTCTCCCTCTCTCTCTGACCCTCCCTTCCCTGCTCACACTGTCTCTTTCTCAAAAATAAATAAAACATTAAAAAAATAAATTTACTCAGTTGAATTTTTTGTTGTTTAACAGACTTCTTATGATGTTTGAACTTCTCGGGCAGCCTTTTAATTAAAAGGTTATCTGATGCGGGGGCAATGAAGGACTATGGGAAGTGTGGGTGAGGCAGTCTGTAATTGAGGCAAGGGCTCCAGGCTTTTTATCTGGAGAGCCTGGCTTGTCAGGCTTGCACCTTGGACTTTGGTTGCACTTTCCATGGCAAGGGACAGAGGTGCAAGGGACCCCTCAAGACCATCTGTGTGCTGTTTGCACATTGTGATTGCACTGGACTCTGAAAACAAAACAAACCACAACACAAAATGCAAATAAACCCAGGCCAGATGGATTGTAATTCTGCTTGCCCTCTGGATTACCATTTCCCTCCAATGATTTTTTTTTAATGATTGATCCAGTGTTTATTGATTTTCTAAGTCGAAGGATAGGATTGGATCCTAGGTAATTGATATCTGACACAAAAATATAACTGACTGACTGGGGTGTTGTACCCAGATTTTAATATCGCCCCCAAAACCCAGAGACCGCCAGGGAGACCGAATCACGCATGCAAAAGCAAAGGGCTTTATTATGAATTTAGGCCCGGCCAGCCTAAACTCAGGCTCATAGACTTACTGGATCCACGTGCAGTGAGCCCGGAGCAGGGGAGAAGCGGGGCGGGCAGGGCCTTTTATGAGTTTGGGAAGAGGGAGTTACAGGAAATTGTGACACAGGTACAGGGGTCCAATCATTATAGCATCACATCATTGACAGCAACTTTAACCAATTACAGAGTGGACCCAGGACCCTCACGTAGGGCGTGACTAGTCTTAACCTCCAACTTTAGGCCCGCCCCCAGAAATGTTAATGGTGTTAGCTGGCCTTCAAGGTCAGAGGGAAACTTGAATCAGACCTGCATCCTTACAGGGGCACCTGGGTGGCTCAGTTGGAAGAGCATGCCCCTCAAGGTCGTGATTTCAAACCCTATGTTGGGCAAGGAGCTTACAAAAGAAGAGGAAGAAGAAGAAGAAGAAGAGATGAGATGAGAAGGAGGGGGAGGAGAAGGAATGGAGGCAGAAGAAGAGATGAAGAGGGGGAGACGGAAGGGGGGAGGAGGAGGAGGAGGAGGAAGATGGGGAGGAAACCTACCAGGGAGGGGACTAAGGGGGCCACGTGCATATATCCCAAAAGCGACCCGGTAAAGGTTGTACAGTAAATTGGATTATCTGGCCTAATGTAGGTAATAACAGTTTCTAGCCTGGAAGTATAGACTTGTTGTTTTATTGAGGTTGTTTTGTCACTGGAGTTGTATTTATTGGAGATTTACTATTTAGGTCAGACATTTGCTGACTCAGTTTTTAAAGAATTTGCAAACAGCGCTTCCTCCGGCTCTCCCAGCCCGGTGGGGAGGGCGCGCAGGCACGAATAATCACAATGGTAACAAGGCTGGGTGAACTGAGCTTTTACGTTGCCCGCATCCTCAAGGCGCCAGACCTGTGGTCTAGGGAGAAACGTCCTAGCAATTTGTGCCTTCCAGCAATCTTCGTGGGCCGAGGTGGGACGCTTTGTCATGCAACTGTGGGCAAGGGAAATGTGCAGGTTCACGAAGCATGGGGTTTAACGGATTAGCGTACTGGAAACAGTCAAAGCTGTGTTAATAGCAGAATACAAATTTCTTATGTAGTCCAGACAGGAAAAGGTTTGGGGAGATAATTAATCCTCATCGAGGCAAGAGAGGTTTGATTTAAATGCACTAAGAGGAAAGGGCTGTCGCTCCTTTGGAATCTGTCCTCATCTTTGAAACCAGAGCTCACTCTTTCTCCCCTAGATAGCCTGAGTACTGAATTTCTGGAGCCCCCCACGGCTCTGCAGAAGCAGCAGTTACCGGGTGGGGAGAGAGGCCATCAACATCTTTTGACACCAGAGGCTTGTGAAATTTGCAAGACAGAGAAGGAAAGCTGAGGCTTGACCATTTCTGTAAGGAAGGGTGACGGATGGGGGAGGTGGGAGGGGGCGGGGCATGGTAGGAGGTTTTAGGGCAAGGGCTGCCTGAGAGAGAAGGGAAAGAATTGCAAGAAAAGAATTCTCTACAACATCGCCAGAATACTCTAGATGCTGTTTCTAAGTTATCAAAAGGAAAAAAAAAAAGAGAGAGAGAGAGAGAAAGAATTATATACAGGATCCTAACAGGTTTCGTGTGTTTTACATATAGCAAAAGGCTAGATATTCGTGATTGGGGGTTGGAGGTGTAAAGAAGGAGTGATAATATGAGTATATCTTGGGTTGTCTAGCAAGGTGCAGAATATACTTGGTTCGATACAAAGCCCAGAAATCCCCTCAGACAAATGGCAAGAGCTTTGCGAGAAGAGCGGCTGATTTTGGCTTCTCCAGTCAGGGCTGCTCATGGGTCTAGACCCTGGGCATTGGTGGCTCTGAATTTCTTTTGCAAAATTAAAAAAAAGATGTTGGTGTTGGGAGAGCCCTTCCTCACCTCTGAAAGGAGAGAAATAGCAACTGTGGGGCAAAGACGGGTGGCTTAGGTTGCTGCAAAGGCAGAGTTCAGGACACCCGCCGTTCCTTCTCTCCCTGACAAATTGCGCCTCAGTTTCTAGTGCCAGGAGGGAGTTTGGGAGTCAGGGCTGGGCTTGGGGGAGGGTGTGTTTGGTCAGTAGGTAGAAGGCGATGGAACAAAAGTGAAGTTGGATCCTGAGCAGGGGCGGGTTAGACCCACGCTCTGGGTCATGCTGCCAAGTGCGAACGGGTGTTGGGTCTCGGGAAAGAGCAAAGTCAACAGCAAGGATGTCACACCCGAAGCAGGATGGGAAGGGGTTGGTTGGCTGTCCTGACTGACAAGAAGATGAGGCTGGAAGAATGAGTTCAGGAAGATGTCAGGAAAATCTATACAGGCAAGAACTTTTATGGAGAGGAATGGACAGACATAAGAATCAGCATGCGGACTGTGAACACGAAGACTTTCTGTGGCCCTTGGGAAACCACAATGGCTCCCAAAGAGAATGAAGTAATTTCCGGTAATACTTCCCAGGGAGAAGGGGGAGAGCAAAGTCTGACTGCAGTCATGGACTGCCCCCCCTTCACCCCGCCCCCACCCGCCATGCTTTGTCCCCTCCATTCCAAAGTGGTGTCTCCAGCTGTTCTTCCTGGAGCAAGAGATTGGGCAGGCCTCCTGGGTTGTGTGCTCGCCCTTGGGGGGTGCTGTTCTCTGCTGCTGATCTCTGGAAGAGAGCTTGGACAAAGGAAATACCCTTTGCCTGCTCTGGGTAAGTCTGCGCCCGCCTTTCTTTAAACCAAATACAGACTCAGTGCTGATTAGTGTATAAGCACCTCTTTGGTGAAGGGTTTAAGAACATGCCCAAAGTCACAGTGGGAAAGGGAGGGGGGTTGGGAACCATATCCTTGTCTGCCAGGATCAGACCCAGTGCCTTCTTCCCTTATTTATTTATTTTTGAGACTGAGAGAGACAGTGCAAGAAGGGGAGGGTCAGAGAGAGGGAGAGATAGAATCTGAAGCAGGCTCCAGGCTCTGAGCTGTCAGTGTTGTACCCAGATTTTAATATCGCCCCCAAAAACCAGAGACCGCCAGGGAGACCGAATCACGCATGCAAAAGCAAAGGGCTTTATTATGAATTTAGGCCCGGCCAGCCTAAACTTGGGCTCACAGACTTCAACAACACACTGGATCCACGTGGAGCGAGCCCCGAGCATGGGGGGGTGGGGGCTTTTATGAGTTTGGGAAGGGGGAGTTACAGGAAATAGGGACACAGGTACAGGGGTCCAATCATTATAGCATCACATCATTGACAGTAACTTTAACCAATCACAGAGTGGACCCAGGACCCTCACGTAGGGCGTGACTAGGACCCTCACCGGTAGGGCGTGATTAGTCTTAACCTCCATCTTTGGGCCCACCCCCAGAAATGTTAAAGGTATTAGCTGGTCTTTCCTGATTGGGTGTTACAAGGGTGGTCTGAGAAGCTGACACTTAAGCCTCCAAGGTCAGTTTGATTCAGACCTGTCCTTACATCAGCACAGAGCCTGACACGGGGCTTGAACCCAACAGTGAAATCATGACCTGAGCCGAAGCTGGACGCTTAACCGACTGAGCCACGCACACGCTCCACTGTTTTATTTATTTTTGAGAAAGAGAGAGAGTCAGCGAGAGCAGGGGAGGGGCAGAGAGAGAGGGAGACCCAGAATCTGAAGCAGGCTCCAGGCTCTGAACCCTCGGCACAGAGCCTGACATGGGCCTTGAACTCATGAACTGCGTGATCATGACCTGAGCTGCAGTCAGATGCTTAACTGAAGAAGCCACACAGGTGCCCCTCAGTGCCTTCTTTTTAATCAAATTTTTTCTCATACCCTCTCAGCTCTAAAACAAAATTCATACATAAATTAACATACCTACATACAACATTCCCAAAACAAAACTCCACATATAAAGTCCCAATTTAAAGGAGAAATAAATGGAAAGTAATTTATAATAAAATAATATAATAGGGGTGCCTGCGTGGCTCAGTCAGTAGAGCATGTGACTTTTGATCTCAAGGTCTTGAGTTCAGGCTCCACATTGGGTGTGGAATGGCTACTTAAAAAAGTAATATAAATAAAATATTTTCATATGTAAGTGCTTGGGCTGGACTAGCTAGAAGACAAAAGGAATTAAGTAGAGGCTTGTAAGTCTGTTTAGAATCACCTTGAAGGACACACTGTGAAGGCAGATTGGTGTAGGTGGATGGTGTTATCAATTTAAATATCACAAGGAATGTGGCCATTAAAGACTTCCTTTCCAAAAAAGTAAATAACCTTTGGGAGTGCACTGTTGCTAGGGCTGAAAGTCTGTGTCCTTCCCCCGCCCCCATTTATATGTTGAAGACCTAATGCCCAAGGTCACAGTAAAGGTGAGGCCTTTGAGAAGTAATGAGGTCATTAGGGAGGAGCCTTCAGGAATGGAATTGGTCCTCTGTTTTTGTTTTTTTTTTTGGTAAGGATCTGTGCTGTCAAAGCTAACACAGAATTGGTGCTCTTTTAATAAAAGAGACCCCCCCCCCCCACTGAGGTAGTTTGCCCCTCCCATTGAGTGAGGATTCAAGTAGAATCTGGTGCTGCCCAACCTGAAAAACCACCTTCACCAGAACCCAACCAAGCAGGCGTCTTGATCTTGGACTTCCGGCCTCCAGAACTGTGAGAAATAAATGTCTGTTATTTATAAGCCATCCAGTTTATGGTTGGTCCGTTTGTTTCTTAAGTAAACTCTGAACCCAACGTGGGGCTCAAACTCACGACCCTGAGATCTGAGCCAGCCAGGTGCCCTTATGGTATTTTGTTACAGCGGCCCAAATGGTCTAAGACCCAGGTGTGCAAAACCAAGCACAATTGTCCCTGGATTTATACAATAGTTGGATACCTAAAACTTTCATGTGTAATGAAAATATGGTAAGACTCTGTGATTGTAATCTAAAACAGTCAGGTTCTAGGCTCAGATAGAGCCTATAGGAAACCTATAGGAAAATTAACCCCTACATGATGATTTTTCCCTCCAAACATGCAGAGGGATGCTTGAAAGTCCCATGCTGCCCTGTGTACTGGAGGGTGCCTACCGCCCCTGGTGTCCAACCATTAAATGATAGAATTCCTCATTGATAAAAAATGTCCCTACAGATTTCAAAAGTCTCCCAGAGAGCAGCACCAGCCTCTCAGAGAATCTCTTCTCTACACACAAAGCTCCCCAACATGGGGTGAAGCCAGTGGCTTGGGTCTTTGGGATCCATTGGAAATGGATGTATTGATACTTCTTGTTCCCTGTGATGGTTGACTTATGTGTCAGCTGGACTGGGTCACAGGTACCTAGACATTTGGTCAAACATTTCTCTGGGTAGGTCTGTGAGAACGTTGCCAGATGAGGTCAACAATTGAATTGGTAGACTGAGTAAAACAGATTGCCCTCTCTAATGTGGGTGGGCCTCACCCAATCTGTTGAAGATCTGAATAGAAGCTAGAGGCTGAGTAAGAGAACTGTCTGCCTGAGTGGCTGGAGCATCTATCTGCCTTTTTCTGCTCTCAGACTGCAACTTGCACAATTGGCTTCTGGCTTCAATGGCACGGAACCACTGGGCTCGGGGCCCAGCTTGCTGATTGCAGATCTTGAGTTTTTGTTTGTTCGTTTTAAGTTTATTTAACTTCAAAAAGGGAGAGGCAGAGAGAGGGAGAGTAGGGAAGGAGCGGAGGAGAGAGGGAGAGAGCATCCCAAGCAGAGTCTGTGCTGTCAGCACGGAGCTCTGTCCCAAGAACCATGAAATCATGACCTGAGCCAAAATCAACAGTTGGATGCTCAACTCACTGAGCCACCCAGGCGCCCCAGCTCTTGAGATTTCTTAACCTCTGTAACTGTAAGTCGATTTCTCTTTTTTTTATAATTTTTTTAAATGTTTTATTTATTCTTAATACAGAGAGAGACAGAGCATGAGAGGGGGAGAGGCAGAGAGAGAAGGAGACACAGAACTGGAAGCAGGTTCCAGGCTCTGAGCTAGCTGTCAGCACAGAGCCCGACATGAGGCCTGAACCCACGAACGTGAGATCTGACCTGAGCCAAAGCTGGAGGCTTAACCGACTGAGCCACCCAGGCGCCCCTGAGTCGATTTCTTATAATAAATCTCTTTATGAACAGGTAATATATGTGTGTGTGTATTATGTATGTTACATGCATAATATTACCTGGTTCTGTCTTTCTGCAGAACTGTGACTGATATGTTCCCTAACATCTCCCCTTCCCTTTCACTGCTGGCCCTCCTGTGAACCCGCTCCCCTATGCTGTCTCTTCCTTCTTAACTTGCTTTTTTATCTTTCTTCCCTAAGGAAATCATCAAAATTCAGTCCTTTTCATTGTCTTCCCACTGTGCCTCTGAGTCTTGATGCAGAAGAAGGAAAGAGCCCCATAGGTGAATAAGGAAACTTACATTTTAATCCTGGCTCTACCATTTATTAGTTGTGTTGCCCTGGACACGAACCTATGAATTAGGGCTGATCATTGTTTGCCATTGTGGTTAAGCGGAATAGAGACTTCACAGTCCTAGGACCTGTGTCCAGTACAGAAATATTCTTTATTTTATTCAAAACATTTTTGGGGCGCCTGGGTGGCTCAGTCAGTTAAGCGTCCGACTTCGGCTCAGGGCATGATCTCATGGTTCGTGGGTTCAAGCCCCACATCAGGCTCTGTACGGACAGCTAAAACATTTTTGTTTTAAAGTTTATTTATTTGAGAGAGACAGTGAGATGCAGGACTTGTACTCAAGAAACTGTGAGATCATGACCTGAGCCGAAACCAAGAGCTGGACACTTACCTGACTGAGCCATGCAGGTGTCCCTAAAAAAATTTCTTTTAAGTGAACTCATTTATTTTGAGAGAGAGAGAGTGCGAGTACAAGTGGGGGAGGAACAGTGAGAGAGAGGGAGAGAGAGAGAGAGAGAGAGAGAGAGAGAGAGAGAGAGAGAATCCCAAGCAGGCTCCACACTGTCAGCACAGAGCCCAGTGCTAGGCTCAAAACCATGAACCATGAGATCGTGACCTGAGCTGAAATCAAGAGTCAGCCGCTTAACCTGTAATAGGTCAACTTATGGAATGTAATAGGTCAACTTATGGAATGTAATAGGTCAACTTATAAGCTATCAGAAAGCTTACTGTATATAAGTTTGGCTTAATTACTAATCACCTCATCTCGCTTCTGTAACAATGCCTGCTGCTAGATAACTTATGTTGCAAAACTCTCCCCCACCTGGTCAAAGGCAAAGTCAGCAGGTGAGAGTCAGCTAGTCACTGCCCCGGGGTATCTTAGGTGTCTAACTATAATTGGTCATTTTAGAGGAACAAAGAACTTTAAATTGATAGGTTCCCGCCCAAACTAGCATCTGTGTATTACAGTGTAATTGGTTACCACGGAATGCTGTGAATGTAATTGGTTAACTAAATAATGACGTATTCTGTCCATATAATCTCACTGCTGCCTTTGTTCAGAGCCATTCTCTGCAAAACTTTTTCCTTAAGATCAGGAGATCAGGTTTGGACCGGCCTTAAATAAAATTATGCCTCGCTTCTATCCGGTGTTTGGTGGTCTTCGACATCACCCTGTAACAAACCAACTGAGCCACTCAGGCGCACCCCACTCCCCAATTTTTTAAAAAGTAAACTCTATACGCAGCGTTGGGGTTGAACTCACGACCCTGAGATCAAGAGTTGCCTGCTCTATCGGCTGAGCCAGCCAGGCGCCCCCACCCTGGAAATAGTAAGCCAGCTGTCTTCCAGGCTACCTGAGAACAGGATCTGCCCTACACTGGGACAGTAGCTTCCACCTCCAAATGTACGCGGTGCGACAGGAGGCACACCGAGGCACTCACCGTGCATGTGTCAGGAGCTGTCATGGACCCCTATCCTGAGGCCGGTGGTGCCAGGAGCCCGCCTCTCTGGAATGCACAAGTGAGCATCTCTGCAGTCCCTACAGGCGGGTCAGTGGGACAATCACCCAGTTTCCCTCTAAATCCAACTACAAGATTACCTAGACTCCCTGTCACAATGTGATCCTTGGTTCCACTCTGAGTGTCTCATTCTGACTAAACGCTCCTCTGCACTCAATGCCTCTGTTGTCTCCCGTCTCCCTGGATCCGGACATTTGGCTCCTGATAAGCATCTTTGTTTCACTCCTGGTTTTAGCTTTGGCCCATCTATGCTCTTTGGCCTCAAATTCCAGCTCCACATTCCTGCCGTCCATGGACCCAGCAGGTTTCCTGCCCTGTTCCTATCCTAGGTCATGACAAGCTGGGTCACCAAGGAGAATGCAGGGGCCCCTGCCGCACACTGCACACGTGTACAACGTACAGGCAGGGCCTGGGAACACACGTACGGCCTCGTTTTGTTTTTGTTTTTTTTTTTTAATAGGGAGAGTTGTTTATTCCCACGGAAATAGTTAAAGTTGTTAAACTTTGATATTTAATTTATCTGAAAAATGATAAATTTGTGTTGAGCTAATTATTTGTAAGAGGGTGGGAAATGGCTAAAACTTTTAAGCTTTGACATTTAAATTCAATACTCAAAAAAGGGGCGCCTGGGTGGCTCAGTCGGTTAAGCCTCCGACTTCACCTCAGGTCAGATCTCAGGTTCATGGGTTCGAGCCCCGCGTCAGGCTCTGTGCTGACAGCTAGCTCAGAGCCTGGAGCCTGCTTCCGGTTCTGTGTCCTCTCTCTGCCCCTTCCCCTCTCATGCTCTATCTCTCTCTGTATCAAAAATAAATAAAACATTAAAAAAATAAAAAAAATTATATTAAAAAAATACTCAAAAAGGATCAATTCTCTGTTGAAGTTGCTTACATTCAATGAGCGTAAGTGAGATAGCCCGACGGAAGCAGCGAAAACTGCCTTGGCTCCGAGGTTTCAACTCAGTCCGGGAAACCCAAGTGAGAGGCCGGGCCTCGTTTACATAAATGCCTACATCTCAGTTGCCATGCGCTGTCACCTTTTCAATCTTTATTGTATTTATTTATATTTCTTAATGTTTATTAAAAAAATTTTTTTTTAACATTTATTTTTGAGAGCCAGAGAGAGACAGAGCGTGAACAGGGGAGGGGCAGAGAGAGAAAGAGACACAGAATCCAAAGCAGGCTCCAGGCTCTGAGCTAGCAGTCAGCACAGAGCCCGATGCGGGGCTCGAACCCACAAACTGTGACATCATGATCTGAGCCGAAGCCGGACGCTCAACCGACTGAGCCACCCAGGTGCCCCTGTCAGCCTTACTTAAAACTAAAAATTACTTTAAAAATTTACTTACTTAAAACTAAAATATTAAAAAAAATTTTTTTTAATATTTTTAACTCATTTTTTGAGAGACAGAGAGAGACAGTGCGAGCAGGGGAGGGTCAGAGAGAAAGGCAGACACACAGAATCTGAAGCAGGTTCCAAGCTCTGAGCTAGTGGTCAGCACAGAGCCCGACGTGGGGCTCGAACCCATGAACCGCGAGATCATGACCTAAGCTGAAGCCAAATACTTCACCGACTGAGCCACCCAGGTGCCCCAAAACTAAAATCTTGAAAAATAAAAACAGGCAGGGGAACCTGTCAGTTGAGTGTCCAACTCTTGATTTTGGCTCAGGTCATGATCTCAGGGTTGTAGGATCGAGCCTCAAACTGGGCTCCGTGTTGAGAATGGAGCCCGCTTAAGATTCTCTCCCTCTCTCTCCTTCTCTCCCTCTTCCCTTCTCTCTGTCTGGTCCTCTCCCCTTCTCTTACTCTCTTTATCAAATTAAAAATAAAATAAAATTTGAATAAATATTTTTCTAAGAAGTTACCATGGCCAACAAGCACATGGAAAAATGTTGGATATCATTCATTGATCATTAGGGAAATGTAGAGTAAAACACGAATGAGGGGCACCTCGGTCATTCAGTCAGTCAGTTCAGCACCTGATGCTCGGTTTCAGCTCAGGTCTGGATCTTAGGGTTCCTGAGTTTGAGCCCAGCGAGCACAGAGCCTTCTTTGGATTCTCTGCACCCCTCCCCCTTCCCCCTCTCTCCTCCCCTGTATGCGAGATTGCACATGTGCACAATCTCTCTCTCTCCATATAAACAAACTTAAAAAAACAACCACCCCCCAAATGATCTACTAAATGATCTACTACTTCATATCCACCAGGAAGGCTGGAATAAAAAAGAGAAGGACAAATGTTGACAATGATGAAGAGAAAGTGGAACCCACACTCGCTGCTGGCAGGACCGCAAAATGGTGCAATCACTGTGGGAAGCAGTCTGGCAATTTCTCTAAATGTTCTCACATGACCCAGCAACTCCATTCCCAGACAAATAAAAACATATATCTACACAAAGACTTGCACAGAACGTTCGCAGCTGCACGGCTTACAATAGCCCCAAAGTGCAAACACCTCGAATGCCCAGCCCCTGGAGAACAGATAAACGGGATGCGGTCCGTCCATACCGAGAAATTCTAACCAGTAAGAAAAATGAAGGAAATACTGATACGTGTTACTGCATGGACAGACCTCAAGGACATCAGGGTAGGTCGAAAGAAGCCAGCCACAGAGACCGCATATTATATGATTCCCTTTACATGAAATGTCTAGAAAAGACAAATCTCTAGACACAAGAGAGTAGTTGTGTGGTTGCCAGGGATCAGGGGAAGGACGGGGGAGACGTTAGGTGGGCACAAGGATTCTTTTTGAAGTGATGAAATGTTCTAAAATTAGAGTGGTGATGATTGCACAACTCCGTAAATGCACTGAAGACCACTGAGTTGCACACTTTATTTTTATTTTTTCTTAAGTTATTTGTTTCTTTTCAGAGAGAGAGAGAGAGAGAGAGAGAGAGAGAGAGAAAAGGGGAGAGGCAGAGAGAGAGGGGAGAGAGAGAGAATCCCAAGCAGGCTCCTCACCATCAGCACAGAGCCCGATGCGGGGCTTGAACTCACGAACAATGAGATCATGACCTGATCAAAAACCAAGAGTCAGATGCTATACTGACTGAGCCACCCAGATGCCCTGAACTGTATGCTTTAATTGTATGTAAATTAAATCTCAATAAAGCTGTTTTTTTTTTTAAGAAGTAGTTTGATTAGTTCAGGGACACTTGTCTCTAAGCAAAAGTAAATAAAACCCCTTGCGACTTAAAATTCATTAGGTACCACAGGTGCAGTGGCTTAGTCCTATGGGCCGTGCGGGAGCCTACACAAAGATTTCAGACCTAAAGCAGATGTATTGGTCTTACACTAAAAACTTCCTAACACTAATCAAATGCTGACAAAATATGCCAACTAACCAGGGAAACCCAACACATATAATGTAATACAAATACCTATCAATGGATGTGATTACAGGATGTGGGTGTATTTCATGTTCAGAACAATGCCGGGTGAAGCTCCCTGGGTAGGTGCTAGGACCATGAAGGTCCTGGGATGGGGACTCTGACACCTAGCCTATTCTTTCTTTAAAGAAAGTGAGATCTTAAAGTGAAATCTTCCTGGGGCGCCTGGGTGGCTCAGTCAGTTAAGCATTGGCTTTCAGCTCAGTTTGTGATCCCACGGTTCATGGGTTCGAGCCCCTCGTTGGGCTCTGTGCTGACAGCTCAGAGCCTAGACCCTGTCTTTGGATTCTGTGTCCCTGTCTTTGGATTCTGTGCCTCCCTCTCTCTCTGACCCTCCCCTCTTCACTCTGTCTCAAAAATAAATAAAACATTAAAAATAATAATAATAATAAATAAAGTGAGACTTGCCTTAAGGCTTCTGTAGTTCTTTCCTACAGTCTTGCTCCTATCTGGGCACCTGTGTTCCTCAGACACATCCATGATTGGCAAGCTGCAAGTTTTTGCCCCGCCCCCCCATTTCCTTATCCTATATAGAAGTCAGTGTGTACAAACAGTTTCATGATAGAGCAAGGCGGGTCCCCTCAATCTACTAACGGAGGCCCCGACTCCTGCTCTACAAAGGCACTGGGTTCTAAAGCACCGGCTATGGCCCTTCCCCTGTTGGAGAGTAGCTGTCTGTCATACTTGTGTCTCCTGATTAAAAATACTGTGCTCCTTGAGGACTTGGATCTGTCTCACTTACTTCTGAATCCCAGGACCCAACACAGTGCCAGACACATGCTCTGGGCATGAGATTTCGTTTCTTTTCCTTTCCTTTCTTCTTCTTTTTTTTTTCTTCAATGTTTATTTATTTTTGAGAGAGGGAGAAACAAGAGTGTCAGAAGAGGAGGGGCAGAGAGAGGGGGAGACACAGAATTTGAAGCAGGCTCCAGGCTCTGAGCTGTCAGCACAGAGCCTGACTCGGCCTGAACCCATGAAACATGAGATCATGACCCGAGCTGAACGTGGATGCTCAACTGTCAGAGCCCTTCATAAAAAGATTTCTTAATGGGTAAATTATTTATTTATATTTTAAAGATTAAAATTTTTTTTGGCTTAAGTGCATTTATTTTGAGAGAGAGAGAGAGAGGTAGGCAGGGGCAGAGAGAGAAGGGAAAGAGAGAGAGAATCCCAAGCAGGCTCTGTACTCTTGGTGCAGAGCCTGATGCAGGGCTCAAACTCGCAAACGTGAGGCCATGAACTGAGCCAATATCAAGAGCCAGATGTTTAACTGACTGAACCACCCAGGTGACCCTACAAATATTTTATTTTTAAGTACTGTTTACACCCCACATGGGACTCAAATTTACACCCCCAAGATAATGAATTGAGGGCTGAGCCAGCCAGGTGCCCTTGGTTAAATTATTTTTATTTATAGAGTTCATGGAGAGAATCACTTGCTGCCTGGGTTTTTGCTTTCATGTTCTAAATTTCAGTCTTTATATGTCAATCAAGTGGATTCAAAAGCAAATAAATAAAAATTTTAAAAATAAAGAAATTTTGATCCTCCTTAGAAATGAAAAACTGCTATAAAATCATTATGGGGGGAGTGCGTGAGTGTCTGACTTCAGCTCAGGTGGTGGTCATGATCTCAAGGTTCATGAGTTCGAGCCCCGCATCGGACTCTGTGCTGACAGCTCAGAACCTGGAACCTGCTTCGGATTCTGTGTCTCCCTCTCTCTGCCTCTAACCACCCCCCTCCAAGATAAATCAGCCTTAAAAAAATAAAATAAAAAGTAAAATCACTATTGGGCAATCATTAGAGTAATAATTGATTCACACAAGAATCATCAATGGATGCTAAAATTAGTGGGTAAAGGCCGGAGGATTAGCAGGAGGATATTTACAGTTTCCAAGTGTCTCTCCAGAAAATATTGATTAATTTTTCTTTTTTTCTTTTTTTTAATTTTTTTTTTTTTTTTGAGATACAGAGAGAGAGAGACAGCACAAGCAGGGGAGGGTCAGAGAGAGATGGAGACACAGAATCTGAAGCAGGCTCCAGGCTCTGAGCTAGCTGTCAGCACAGAGCCCGATGCGGGCCTCGAACCCACGAACTGTGAGATCATGACCTGAGCTGAAGCCGGACGCTTAACTGACTGAGCCACCCAGGCGCCCCATCTATGAATTTTTCAATGAAAAAATAATAACCTTGCAGTGGCCAAACCTGGCAGACACAATGCTAACCAATGGTCAATGTTAACATCACCAAATTGCTACCATATGCTTCCTGATATGATGCACTGCGAAAAACAGAGTATTACTTCTGGAGTATTCTGGCCCAAAATTCACAAACTGAATCTAATCATCAGAAAAGCACTGGATGTACCCAAACTGAGGGACATTTTACAAAAGAAACAACTCTTCAAAAATGTCAAGGCTATGAAAGACAGGGTAAGACAAATTTTTCCAGATTAAAGAGGAACAGAGACACACACAATAGACTGCAACATGTGATTTGGGATTGTCTTTAGTCATAAAGGACTCCATCCGGGCAATGGGTAAAATCTAAGAAAAGTCTATTGGTTAGGTCATCGTATTACGAGAGGGTTAATTTTCTGATTTGGACAGGGTTACTGTGGTAATGTTGTCAAATAAGCCCTTATTTTTAGGAACCATCGTTGTATTTCTTGGTGAAGAGACAGTGTGTGGGTAACTTACTCTCAAATGTTTCAGGAAAAACAAATTGATAAGCAGAGGGCGATGAAGTGAGTGCAGTAAAATGGAAACATTTAAAAAAAATGTTAATATTTGAGGAATGTGGGTAAGATTGTATGGGAACTCCTTGTGCTCTTCTTCTTTTTAAACTTTTAATTAATTAATTAATTAACTTATTTATTTTTAAAGTAGACAGCACACCCAACGTGGAGCTTAAACTCAAGACCCCAAGATCAAGAGTCACATGTTCTACTGACTGAGCCCTCCTTAGAGTATTCTTTTTTTTTTTCCCATATTTTAAATGTTTATTTAGTTTTGAGAAAGAGAGAGACAGAGCATGAGCAGGGAAGGGACAGAGAGAGAGAGAGACAGAATCTGAAGCATGCGCTGTGCTCCGAGCTGTCAGCACAGAGTCCGGGGCTCGAACTCATGAACTGTGAGATCATGACCTGAGCCAATGTCGGATGCCCAACCGACGGAGCCACCCAGGCGCCCCCCTCCTTGTAGTCTTCTTGCAATTTGTTGCTAAGACTGCAGTTATACCTCCCGCAGCCCCCCCCCGCCAAAGTTGCAGAATATTAAGACATCTTCTGTCTCTGGACATAAAGGCTGTATTATTGCAAGTCATTTGTGACACTAAGGGAATCCGTAAGCCTCTGAAAAAACGGTCTCCGGGGTTTTGAGTAATTAGAATTTCTTACCTTTACGTCTGTTCTCTCTGCAAGGCCCAGCCTTGGGCATGGGTCTGAGTAAGTTTCATTTGTGTGCAGTATGATTTTATAAATTCCATGTTAGAATGTGCAGTTGGCTACGTCTATCTTTCAGAAACAATAGTGGCTTAAATGTGATAGCAGTTTAGCTTCTTCCTCAAGTCACAGAATTGGCGGTCAGTCCAGCGCTGGACTTCAGAGCCACAGAGACCAAAACTCTGCTGGTCTTGCTGCTCTGATGCTCGGTGAGCAGCCTCTTGGATCATGATCCCGGCCAGCTCCTTAGGCTCCAGACAGCACACTCATGTTCTCATCAGTGCGAACTAGGAAGGAGCAAAGAAGCGTGCTCCACGCCACCCTTTAAGGATGTTTTCTAGGGGCGCCTGGGTGGCTCAGTTGGTTAAGCGTCCAACGTCGGCTCAGGTCATGGTCTCGCAGTTTGTGGGTTAGAGCCCTGCATCAGGCTCTGCGCTGACCGCTCAGAGCCTGGAGCCTGCTTCTGGTTCTGTGTCTCCTCTTCTCTCTGACCCTCTCCTGCTCGTGCTGTCTCTCTCTCTCAAAAAGTAAGTAAAACATTAAAAAAATTTTTTTTTTGTTAACAAGGGACGGTTTCTAGACATTCCACATGGTGTCACCTCTTTGTTGAAGGCAACTTCTGGCGACAAGAGGGGCTGTGAATCACAGTCTGGGCAGCCATGTTCCATCCAAAGATGGAGGAGGAGAAGAATGGATATTGGAGTGTGTGAGGAGCCCACATTCCAACGCAAGAAGAAAGCAATCACTCAGGACAATTTAACAACTCGACTTAAGGGACAGTATAGGGACTGCCTGGTGGCATATAAGATACTAGATTTGGGTGGGGGCAGCCTGGGACACGTAAGTGGAGATAGGAGGTGTTTGGAAAGAGGAGAAGAAAACAGGAACAACCATAAAGATGCTCTCGAAAGTAGGATGAAGGACAATAAGGTGTCTGGAGAAGAGGTGTGATGTAAGACCGACCCAGGCTGCTCAGGGAGGAAGGGAGAGAAGGAAAGCAGGGAAAGGAAGGAGGCAGCAAGAAAGGCTCAGATGCACCCAGCAAGGGAGAGAGGTCAGGAATAGCAGGGGAGGACGTTCGCCTGTTCTAGTCGGCCTGAAGCTGGCTTCTTGGTCTCTGGCGCTATGGCCTCTGACCTCTGGGGCTATGGCCTCTGACCTGTCTGTAAGGAGAGTTCGTGAAGAACCGTTTTATTTGGTGCAGTGAACCACCATCTACTTCCAATGGTCACTTGGTTGGAGACTCCTGACTTCACATAAGCCTTTATATAACTAAATCAGGCAAGAGATGGGGTGCCTAGGTGGCTCAGTCTGGCTTAGGCTCAGGTCATGATCTCACGGCTCATGGGTTCAAGCCCCATGTAGGGCTCTGTGCTGACAGCTCAGAGCCTGGAGCCTGCTTCATACTCTGGGTCTGATCTCTCTCTGACCCTTCCCTGCTCACGCTGTCTCTCTCTGTCTCTCAAAAATAAATAAAAAACATAAAATATAAAAAATAAATAAATCAGGTGAGCAGACGTGGTACAAGGGCCTGAGAAAAATAATGAGGCTACATTGAAACAGAATCCAACTGTGTGCAAGTCGGGACTTTAATAACGATTGCTAAATCACCTGTTGACCCTGCTGCTGACTTCCAGGACACCAGGGTTCACAATTACGCGAGGGCCCGAGGTGGTGGCTCTCAGGAGGACCGCTGAGTTCCGTGAAAGCTGCTCACCAGGCTTGTGGGTCTTTAAGTTTTGTTGTTGTTCTTGTTGTTAATACTTTGAGGCTCCTTAATAAAACTGACTTACATCCAATATACATTTGGTTCCTTTCTAGTGAGGTGAATCACGGGATATTTACCTTTTCGCCAAACCTATGCAGCAAAAAGAGGTGTTTAGGTAAAATCAGGTACCAGAAGCTTTCTGAGGGAATGGGCAAGTGTATTCACAAAGCACTTCATTTATAGTAAATGTTTGTATTACAACATCCTAGAGCTGAAAGGGACCCTTTTCTTTGGGCGTAAATATTTCCACAAAGAGCTGCACAGATCGAAGCTTACTTTGTTTCTAGAAATTTGCTCTACCCCACTCAGGAGAATTTCTCGATGGTTGATGCCTGCCAGTGCCAGTAATTTCAAAATTTAAAACTGGTGACTTTTTGCAAGTTTCGCACGGTATTTTGCAAGCCTGGATGCGGATTCCTTTGAAGAGTGTAGGTCGTGGTCAAGGGCCCGTAGCTGCTCCCAGGAATCAGTATCCCGAGTCCCCAAATGGTTCTTTAGAAAGACAGAGGGGAAACCAAGATACTAACCAAAGCAGTGACAACACAGTGGGAAAGTTCTGGTGTTTGTGAGTCTAGACCCAAGCTCTGTGATCAAATAAACTGCTTAGCCTATTAAAAACACACTGAAGGCAACACATTTTTGTTTTGCAACATATGAGAGGGCCGGTTGCCAAGTAGTTGGTTATGAATGTGGAATCTATAAAACAAAAACCAACCAACCCCCCGCCCCCCCCTTTGTCACTCTCTTCATACTGGATTAACCCTATAGCATCAGAAACGGCAGAAGAAATGGGCTCAAGGTATTTGAACGGGGAGCGTTCTTTGTTTGCAGGACTTTATATAAAAATGGAAAATCAGTTTCCAGGGAATCTTCGGTATACAACGGGGCTGTAGATAGAAAATGTGAGGAGCCTTGACCCTTTCTACTGAAGAGTTACCTGCTGGAGAGAAAGATTAAAATTAAGTCAAACAGAACAGAAAAAGCCTAATGGTTGTTTTTTTCCCCTGAAAGTGAAGTTTGACTTGTAATTAAACTACATTGTCTTTTTGGTTTTGTTTTTTCTACATCTGATTCTTAGTCAAAATCCTCATGACTATTTTTTTTTCCTTTTTGGTGATAATAAAAGACTGATATTAATCAGGTCAGTGATAGTAATCATTGACCTAAGGGGCTTTAAAAACTATGTATGGGGGCGCCTGGGTGGCTCAGTCGGTTAAGCCTCTGGCTTCGGCTCAGGTCAGATCTCACGTTCGTGGGTTCGAGCCCTGTGTCAGGCTCTGTGCTGACAGTTAGCTCAGAGCCTGGAGCCTGCTTTCGGTTCTGTGTCTCCTACTCTCTCTGCCCCTCCCCCTCTCATGCTCTGTCTCTCTCTGTATCAAAAATAAATAAAACATTAAAAAAAAATAAAAACTATGTATGTAGTCCAACACTTCAATTAAAAAAATCTTTTTTTAGTAAACTCCACACTACATGTGGGGTTTGAACTCACAACCCTGCGATCAAGAGTCACATGCTGCATGGACTGAGCCAGTCAGGCACCCCTCCAACACCCCAGTATGATGGGCAGTAAGGCCCAAGGAAATGAGAAATCAGCCTAAGGTCTCATGGCTTCTGAAGACCTAAACCCTTTCCCTAATACATCCTAACTCTTCTAAAGTTTACTTATTTTGAGAGAAGAGAGAGAGAGAGATAGAGAGAACGAGCAGGGGAAGGGCAGAAAGAGACAGAGACAGAGGCAGAATCCCAAGCAGGCTCCCCCCTATCAGTGCCGAGCCTGATGAGGGGCTCAGTCTAGGAACCCTGAGATCATTATCTGAGACTATATCCAGAGTCGGACGCTTAACTGACTGAGCCCCCCAAGCCCCCCAATCCTAATATGTTTAAAGATGAGGTTTGCCATGTAAGCTTCATCCCTGAGTTGTGTATTTCTTGCTGTGCCTGTTGAAGGAAAGTATCCACTCTGAACCTTCCACTACTCACATATGGGATTTTGGCTTGTGGCCCTCAGGTCCATCGGCGATAGGATCTGGGTGCCCTTTTCCTGTGCAAGAAATCTTGGTTCCATCGCAAATGCCAAAAAAAAGGCTAGCAGGTGTTTCTGATTTGTTTGTTGGTTTGCTCGTTTGATATTAATTATTAACTGGAACACAAGAGATAAAAGGCAGCAAGAAAATTAATGGGTATTTTCCAATTCTTGACTTTGAAACCAAAACATTTGAAGGTAGGAAGAGGAAACCTTGTTACAGACTTACTTTAGCTAAGCTCAGATGTCCATGATCCTCACAACAGTCAACGGGAAAGGCTATTTTATCATTTCCATTTTACAGATGGGGAAACTACAGCAGAGAGAGGTAAAGGACTCACCCAGGGTCATTTGATCTTAGGAAGCAGCATTGCTGGACCCTTGATCCGGGGTCTCTGCCTCTATTCACAGATGATGGGACTCGAGGCAGTTTCTTCTTAGACCCGTCCCGATAGGTATGGATTCTGCCTTCCAGTTGTCTCCTTCCTCTTTGACAGATCTGTGGCCGTTTGATTTCCTTCCTGCTCTGCTGATTCAGGACCTCAGGAAGCCTAGCTTCCTCTCGCGATCAGTGTGAGGACGGCATGCAGACATGCAGACTCAGCAAAGCATACTCCCCACAGGAGAGCCTGCCAAAGGTCAGAGAGCCGCGGCAGAGGCAAACCACAGAGGTGCCTGTGCACACTCACACACAGACACAGTGAGCACATCTGACGGGCAGAGGAGAGGAGAGGTGGTGGATACAAGACTGAAACGAAGCGACGGCATGGGTGAAGCTGGAGGGCATTATGCTAAGTGAAATAAGTCAGGCGCAGAAAGACAAGAACTGCATGATCCGGCTTCTACGTGGGACCTAAAAAAAGTCAAACTCCTCCGGGAGGCTGGGTGGCTCAGTAGGTTGAGCGCCTGGTCCTTGGTTTTGGGGGCTCAGGTCATGATCTCACAGTTCATGAGTTCGAGCCCCACATTGGGCTCCTCGCACTAACAGTGAGGAGTCCGCTTGTAATTCTCTCTCTCCATCTTCTTCTGCCCCTCTCCTGCTTGTGCTCTCTCTTTCTCCCAAAATAAATAAGGGTGCCTGGGTGGCTGAGTCGGTTAAGCATCAGATGTTGGCTCAGGTCATGATCTCTGTCTGTATTTGTGACTTTGAGCCCTGCAGCGGGCAGCGGGCACTCTGTTGTCGGCAGAGTTAGCTTCAGATCCCCAGTTCCCCTCTCTTTCTGTCCCTCCCCCACTTGGGTGTGCACACTCGTGTGCATGCACACACACGCTCTCTCTCTCTCTCTAAAATAAATAAACATTAAAAAGATTTTTTTAGGGGCACCTGGGTGGCTCAGTCGGTTAAGCCTCCGACTTCGGCTCAGGTCAGATCTCACGCTCGTGGATTCGAGCCCCGCGTCAGGTTCTGTGCTGACAGCTAGCTCAGAGCCTGGAGCCTGTATCCAGTTCTGTGTCTCCTTCTCTCTCTGCCCCTCCCCCTCTCATGCTCTGTCTCTCTCTGTATCAAAATTAAATAAAACACTAAAAAAAAAAAGATTTTTTTAGGGGCACCCGGGTGGCTCAGTCGGTTAAGCCACAGACTTCGGCTCAGGTCATGATCTCACGGTTTGTGGGTTCAAGCCCCACATCGGGCTCTGTGCTGACAGAGCTGCTCGCACTCTGTCTCTGTCTCTCAAAAATAAATAAATGTAAAAAAATAAACTATAAAAGATAAAATAGAATAAATAAATAAATAATAATAAAAAATTTTAAATAAAAAAGTCAAATTCCTAGAACCAGAGTAGAATGGTAATTGCCAGGGACTGTGGGGTCAGGGAAATGGGGAGATGTTTGTCAAAGACTACAGACTTTCACGGTTCCTTAGACAATTAGGCTTTGTGGGTCTGATGAGTGGCGTGGTGGCTATAGTTAGTAATACTATGTTGTATACTTGAAATTGCGAACAGACTAGTTCTTAAGTCCCCCCTCAGAGAAAAGTTAACTATGTAAGGAGATGGATGTGTCACTTAACTTGATTATGATAATCATTTCACAAGGTAAACACACATTACATCATCACGTTGTACACCTTAAAAAAATCGCCTTGTATCGCCTTAAAAAAAGCAACTCGATAGGTTTAGGGATGCCAGAAACTTTATTTTTTTATTTATTTACAAAAAAAATTTTTTTTAGTGTTTTATTTATTTTTGAGACAGAGAGAGGCAGAGCATGAGCGGGGAGGGGCAGAGAGAGAGGGAGACACAGAATCTGAAGCAGGTTCCAGGCTCCGAGCCATCAGCACAGAGCCTGACGCGGGGCTCGAACACACGAACCGTGAGATCATGACCTGAGCCGAAGCCGGACGCTTAACCGACTGAGCCACCCAGGCGCCCCAGAAACTTTATTTTTAATCATTAGTTTTAAATTATTTTTTACTATTTTGAGATTTTATGTTTAAGCAATCTCTACACTCAATCTGGGGCTCGAATTCTTGAACCTGAGATTAAGAGTTGCATGCTTTTTGGTCTGAGCAAGCAGGATTGCCCGAAACTTTAAAATTCCAGTTCCTTTAATTTATTAAAAAATTAAAAAAAAAATGTTCATTTATTTTTTGAGAGACAGAGAGACAGAGTATGAGCAGGGGAGGGTCAGAGAGAGAGGGAGACACAGAATCGGAAGCAGGCTCCAGGCTCTGAGCTGTCAGCACAGAGCCTGACGTGGGGCTGGAACCACAAACAGGAGATCATGACCTGAGCTGAAGTCGGCACTTAACCGACTGAGCCACCCAGGCGCCCCTGTTTTGCCTTTATGCCAAAAGAAAAGTACATAGTCTTCTGTTTGTTTGTTAAAGATCTTCCCTTAGTTTTACATTCTTTTTATTTTTTATAATATTAAAAAAATATTGAGGGGCACCTCAGTGTCTCAATGGGTTAAGCGTAAGACTTCAGCTCAGGTCACGATCCTACGTCTGTTGAGTTCAAGCCCCATGTCGAACCCTGTGCTGACAGCTCGCAGCCTGGAGCCTGCTTCAGATTCTGTTTCCCTCTCTCTCTGACTTGCCACCGATCATGCTCTTTCTCTCTCTCTCAAACATAAATAAGCATTAAAAATATATTAAAAATATTTACTTGTTTGAGAGAGAGCGGGCGAGTGAGGGAAGAGCACAGAGAAAGGGAGAGAGAATCCCAAGCAGGCTCTATACTGTCAGCCCAGCATCCAACGCAGGGCTTGATCCCAAGAACCGCGAGATCATAACCTGAACCAAAATCAGGAGTCAGATGCTCGACCGACTGAGCCCCCCAGGTGCCCCCAACAATTTTTATTTGCATTAAATTGGGATAAAATTCACATAAGCCTAACCATTTTTTAAAAAGGTATTTTTTAAAGAAGATGTTCTCTACACCCAACGTGGGGGTCACAGTTTCAACCCCAAGATCAAGAGTTGCATCCTCCACCAACTGAGCCACCCAGGCGTCCCTAAGACGAACCATCTTAGAGTGTACAATTCAGTGGCATTTAGTACACGGCTTATTACACCACCACCTGTAGTTCCAAAACGTTTTCATTACCCAGAAAGCAAACGCTGTACCCACGAAATGACTGCTCTCCGATCTTCCCTGCCCCCAGCCCTTGGCAACAGTAGACACTTTAAAAATTCTTAGTGAGTTGGCAGCAAGTACTGTCTTCCCTTTACCCCCACAGACAGCTGGGACGAGTGGGTGACAAGAGCATAACACTGTAGTGAGGGACGGCGTCTCCTGTCCCGCCGTCACTGAGGCTGAAAGGGACACCGCCCACGGCCAGTGACGGCAGTGACGGCCTTGCTGCACAGGGGCTGCTCCTTCTCCCGGCCGGACTCAAGTCCTGCGCCCACGCACGCTCACGGTCTCTGGCTGCAGTCCTGGCCTCCTGGAACCCCAGATTGTCAACGCTCTGCAAACAGTCCGGCCAGGCATGAGTAGATAAGCGTTAGGACCCCCTGTAGAGTATCACAGAGGGTTAAGTAAATGAAAAGAACAGGGGGAAACAAAAGCATCAAAATACCAAATACATATATATAAAACCACATATTGAGCAAGGATTCAGCCCAATATTTTATAGCTATTTGTTTTCTTGTATTTATTTATAAATATTTATTTTGAACTTTTCTCAAATATGTACTTATATTTGAAGGAGAGAGAGACAAAGTGTGAGGAGGGGAGGGGAAGAGAAAGAGGAAGACACAGAATCCGAAGCAGGCTCCAGGCTCTGAGCTGTCAGCACAGAGCCCGATGTGGGGCTCGAATCCACGACCGTGAGATCATGACCTGAGCCGAAGTCAGATGCTTAACCGACTGAGCCACCCAGGCGCCCCGATATTCTGGATCCCTAACAGGAACCTTAAGTCCTGTATCTCAACAGAGCACTCTCAAGTCAATAGACGCTTGACCCAATTTCATCTTCTGGCCCCTTTGATCAAGCATTCTTAGAACCCAGTCCCTGGCTGATTCCAGGGCCTATGGGAGAGGTCTTGCACCCCTTTTAAGGGGTATAATCCCTTGGCATGTCCCTGGGTGGCATATGCTTGGACTTAAGCTAGTTATAGGCACAGTGGCCAGGGTGGGGGAATTCTGAGCGGGTCCTATAGTCTCCTCAGGGAGAAGCTTCTACCTGGGAACTTGGCGGGGGGGCCGTGGTGACGGGCAACTTCTGCAGGATCAGAAGGTTCATAGGAGTCTAGGGAGTAATTTTCACAACTACTGTCCATAGGTCTTTACCGCATCTAGGGTCCTGACGTAACAGATCTGACTTGTTGGGTGTTTCCTCTTCTTTGGCTTGGTCCTCAGCTTTCTCTGCTTTGCCACTGCAGAAGATGAGCGCTTCATTACACGCGACCAAGGGGTCTGTTTTTCATACCTGGCTTTCCATTGCCTAGTACCTCCTGCTGTTCATTGTCTTCTTGTAGGACACTCGTGATCATGATCGCTCAGCATCCAAATCTGTTATCTCTATAGTAACTGTTCTGTCCAGAAGTCTCAGGTGCCTGATACACTCCCTCAGCTGGTGCTTTCCCTTGGACCCGGACACACATTCTCATGGACCAGTAAGGCTATGAGCAGGAGAGCCAGCACCTTTTGTCAAGGGCTGTTTTGAGACCCACCAACTTACCATCAGTGAAGCGGATCTCCTCGCCAGCCTATTCCAAACCCTTCTTGTCACCTGCTCTCTGGAACTGTGGGTGTCAGCTGTGGTGGCTTATGCTTTACAGAAGCAGAGGCAGAGCCACAGTGTGGGGTGCAAGATGCTTATAAGGATGCATACTGTGGCACGAAGGGGAGACAGCAAGATCATGCAGGGGAAGGAGTGAGACAGCCCAACCATGCTTCCCACAATAGTGTGGCAGGAGCTGCCTTCAGCCCCGACGGCTTTGGAGTGTCCTGCCTCAGGTTGAAAGGGCGTTTTCCTGTTCCTGTGTCATGCGGTCACTGCAAGTGTGCTGCTGCTCTGGGACCCATGTGCCCTCAGCCAAGGCAGCTGTGCAGTGGAGACGGATCCCGAAGGAGCCGGGAGCTGGAGGCGGAGCAGAAAGTTTCTTCCAGAGCAGACAGTGGGAGAGGGGCAGAGAAAGAGGGAGAGAGAATCCCAAGCAATCTCCACGCTATCGGTGTGGAGGCGGGCAAGGGGCTCAGCCCCATGAACCATGAGATCATATTTGAGCTGAAATCAAGAGCCCCTAGAACTATATCAAGAAAACATTTTTTTAATGTTTATTTTTGAGACAGAGACAGAGTGCAATCGAGGGAGGGGCAGAGAGAGAGAGGGAGACACAGAATCTGAAGCAGGCTCCAGGCCTGCAGGGCTCGAACCCAGGAACCGAGAAATGAAGACCTGAGCCAAAGTCAGACACTTAACCTACTTTGACACCCAGGTGGCTACTGCAATTGAAAAAAAAAAAGTCCACGGGTTATTCAGGAGTATATACAGTTTTTAAGTATGTAGGTGCTGGTTTCTTACTTACCTTTTCTCTTCTCATTTCCTAGCTTAATTGCATCATTGTCTGAGAATGTGCTCTGTAGAATTCAGAGCACTTGAAATCTGTTGGGACTTGCTATCTGGCCTGGCATTTTCGTAAACATTCCATGTTCACGTGCAGCGAATCTGTGATCTGCAGTTGTGAGTGCAGTATTCTATACATGTATCTGTTAGGTAAAGTTTTGCTTATCCAGTTATCAAAATCTTCTTCTTACTAGTTTACATTTGTGTGTTCTAACAGTTGCTGATAAAAAACCTGCTACAATTGTAGATTTGGCCTTATCGTCTTGCAATTCTCTCCATGGTTTTGCTTTGTAGATTTTGAGGACACACTTCTTAGGCTTGTACAAACTTAGAATTGTTACATCTTCTTGGTGAATTAAGCACATTATTATGATTTGTCTTTCATAAATATGTCTAGTGATTTTTTTGCAGCAAAGCCTCCTTTGTTTTGGTTAGTTTTTGCCTGGTTTGTTCTTTTTTTTTTTAATGTTTATTTTTGAGAGAGAGAGAAAGAGAGAGAAAGAGAAAGAGAAAGAGAGAGAGAGAGAGAGATAGAGAGACAGAGCACAAGTGGGGGAGGGGCAGAGAGAGACAGAATCCGAAGCAGGCTCCAGGCTCTGAGCTGTCAGCAAGGAGCCTGACCTGAGGCTTGAACTCTCAAATCCTGAGATCACTACCCGAGCCAAAGTTGGACATCCAACTGACTGAGCCACTCAGGTGTCCCAGCCTGGCTTGTCTTCTTACATTTGTTTAATTTAAAAAAATCGTGGGGGTGCCTGGGTGGCTCGGCATTTAAGCCTCTTGCAGCTTCTGTCATGATCTGTTGGTGAGATGGAGCCCGTTGTCCTCTCTTACCTGCGTGCTCTCTCTAAAAATATATAAATATTAAAAAAATGCGGTAAAATACACCTAACATACAATTTACCGTCTGAACCATTAAATATTTTTAAAATGTTTTATTTATTTTTGACAGAGAGAGAGAAAGGGAGAGGGTCAGAGAGAGAGGGAGTCACAGAATCTGAAGCAGGCTCCAGGCTTTGAGATGTCAGCAAAGAGCCTGATGCAGGGCTTGAACTTGTGAACTGTCAGATCAGGACCTGAGCCGAATTTGAAAGCTCAACCGACTGAGCCACGCAGGCACCCGCTAAAATAAATTTTTTTTTTTTATGGTGGTAAGAAACACATAAAACTTACCATTTTAATCATTTTCAAAGTGTACACTTAAGGAATGTTAAGTACATCCACAATGTTTTGTGATTTCTTTCCTTAACTGTTGTGATACTGAAAACTCTACCTACTTATCAACAATAAGCTCCCCTCCCAGCAGCTTCTGGCAATTACCCTCTACTTTGTATGAATTTGATTAACTTCGGTATCTCATATTAATAGCATCACATGTAATTTGTGGTTTTGGTCCTGGATATCTCACTTACATAATGTCCTTAAGGCCCACCCGTGTGGTAGCAGGTGCTGGCACTTCCTTCCTTTTCAAGGCTGGATATTACTCCATTGTATGTGTAGGTCACTGTTTTATCTGTTCATCTGTTGATGGACACTTGGGCGGCTTCTTTTTGCTATTGTGAAGAATGCTCATATGAACAAGGGTCTACAAATAAATATGTGCTGAGTCCTCGCTTTTGATTCTTTGATGTATACACTTGGTAGTCAAGTTGCTAGGTCATATGCTCATTCTGTTTAATCTTTTGAGGAACTGACATAGTGGTTTTTTTTTTTTTATGTCTATGTAGTTTTGAGAGCTAGCAAGCAGGGGAGGGGCAGAGAGAGGGAGGACAGAGGATCTGAAGCAGGCTCCGCACTGACAGCAGCAAGCCCAATGTGAGGCTCCAACTCACAAACCGAGACTTGGGTCGAAGTTGGGATGCTCCATTGACTGAGCCGCCCAGGTGCCCCTGCCAGAGTTTTCTGCAGTGGCTGGACCATTTTATATTCTGACTAGCAAAGCACATGGTTTCTCATTTCTCCACAACTTCTCCCACATTTGTGGTTTTAAAGAAAGGAATCTCTACACCCAGTGTGGGACTTGAACTCAGGATCCTGAGATCAAGAGGCACATGTTCCACCAACTTAGACCACCAGGTGCCTCTCCTACACTTGTTATATTGTTAGTTTTGTTTTTGTTGATAAATGATACCTATCCTAATGGCTTGGAGGTGAGATCTACTCTTGACTCAGTCAGAGTTCCTGTCAAGAGCAAAGGGTTATAGGGAACAAGGACCGTAAATTTGAAAGTCCCCTCCATTTTCTGTCTACCAAACTAGTGTTTTTCACTTTCGTTAACCTTCCAGATGTGTTCAAGCAGGTGTTTTGAAAAATATATTGTTCATTTTGAGTTGTCCTCAAGGGGAGGGTAGAAGCAAAGGGTAAGAATCTAAGGATTTACTATTTATTTCTTTACTCCATGTTACCTCCCACTTCTGTATTTTAAGTGTAGAGATCCTGGTTGAGCACTCATTGGCTCAAATGAACAGGCAGTAAATTATTGTTTTAAACTTTAATTCCAGTACAGTTAACACACAGCATTTTTATTTTAAGTTACAAAATTTTTTTGGAATGTTTATATGTTTTTGAGAGAGAAAGAGAGAGAGCGTGGGTGGGGGAGGGGCAGAGACAGAGGGAGACATAGAATTTGAAGCAGGCTCTAGGCTGTGAACTGTCAGTACAGAGCCCGATGTGGGGCTTGAATCTACGAACCGTTGGATCATGACCTGAGCCGAAGTCGGATGCTCAACCGTCTGAGACACCCAGGTGTCCCAACACATAATTATAGAAGTTTCAGATATATAATATAGGGAGTCTACAATTCTATACATTACTCAATGCTCATAACGATAAGTATACTCATTAATTTCCATCACCTATTTCCTCCATTCCTCCATCTCCTTCCTCTCTGATAACCATGTGTTTGTTCTCTATAGTTAAGAGTCTGTTTCTTGGCTTGTTTCTCTTTTTTCTTTGCTTGTTTGGCTTTCTTCCTAAATTTCACAGGAGTGAAATCACATGGGATATCTTTCTGTGATTGATTTACTCTATCATTTTATTTTCTAGTTCAATCCATGTTGTTGCAAATGGCAAGATTTCATTTTCTTTATGGCTGAATAATATTCCACGGAATACATATACCACTTCTTTTTCTATCCATTCATCAAGCAATGGACACTTGGGTTGCTTCCACAATTTGGCTATGATAAATAATGCTGCAATAAACATATTCCTTTGAATTAATGTTTTTGAATTTTTTCTGTACATAGCCAGTAGGGCAATTACTGGATTATAAGGTAGTTCTGTTTTTAATTTTTGGAGGAAACGTTATAATGTCTTCCACAGAGGCCGCACCAGTTAATGTTCGCACTGACAGTGCACAAGGGTTCCTTTTTCTCCCCAATGTGTTTCTTTTTTTATTTTCTTTTTTTAATTTTTAAATTTTTGACATCCTGATTGGTGTGAGATGTTATCTCATTGTAGTTTTGATTCGTATTTTCCTGATGATGAGTGATGTTTTCATGTGTTTGTTGGCCATATGTAGGTCTTCTTTGGAGAAAGGTCTGTTGAATCTTAGGCAGGCTTCATGTTCAACGTGGAGCCTGATGTGGGGCTTGATCCTACTATCCTGGGATCATGACCTGAGGTGATGTGAAGAGTCAGATGCCCAATTAACGTGAGCTACCGAGATGGCTCTCTTCTGCCCACTTTTAAATTGGATTGTGTTTTTTTGATATTGAGTTGTATCATTTCTTTATATATTTAGATACTAACCCTTTATATGTGTCATTTGCAAATATTTTCTCCTATTTGGTGGGTTTTCTTTTTAGTTTTGTTAATTGTTTCCTTCATTGTGCAGGTTTTTATTCTGATATATTCCCAATAGTTTAAACTGCTTTTATTTCCTTTACCTCAGGAGACAGATCTAGAAAAATGTTGCCACGCCCGACATCAGAGTCATTAATGTCTGTGCCCTCTATTATAGGATTTTTATGGTTTCAGAATAGGCAGTAAATTCTTGTTAGATTATGTGGGAAGAAAAAACAAAATCTAGGAAAGAAAAGGGAAAGAGAAAGGGAGAAGTGAGGAATGAAGAAGGATTTGGGTGGAATAGTGATGGAGAAGGTAGAAATGTGGGAGGAAGAAATGAAAAAAAGGCGAAAACACAGATTAATAAAACTCAACAGAATTGTCTTTAGTTTTATCAAAGCCTCGTAGTCAATGGTTCTCTAGCAACCCAGTTTCTGCTTTTCTATTAAAACTAAATTGTTTCCCATTTTCATGTCTTTTTTTTTTTTCAAAGTTAATTTATTATTTTGAGAGAGAGCAAGGGCAAGCATGAGAGAACAAGCAAGTGGGGAAGGGGCAGAGAGAGGGAAAGACAGAATCCCAAGCGGGCTTCATGCTGTCAGTGGAGAGCCTGACGTGGGGCTTGATTCCATGAACTGTGAAATCGTGACCTGAGCCGGGATGGAGTCAGAAGCTTATGAAACTGAGGTACCCAATCACTAATTTTCATGACTGGTTATGGAGAAGGGTATTCAGTCCTTCACTCCACAAGCAGTTGTTAAGTACTATATAGGAAGCTGTTTTGGGCAGTAAGAATAGACACAGTAAAGGAAGAAAACATAAGTAAATCCTTGCTTTAACTGAACTTACATGCTAGCGGGCTGTAGTATCATGTAGTATCACCAAGTTGTCGACGGATCAACCATCATAAAGGTCTATTGTCTGCTCAGCTTAGAGTCTGACGCATGTATTTTTGATCAGGCAGATGTCCATGGTCATACTTTTGCTCTAAGTCCATCTGCAAGAACCAGTCACCAGGCCCCAGCCAGGTGCAAGGGCAGAGATGGGAAACGTTGTTCTCAGCAGCAAACAGACATCTCTGGTGATCAACAAGCTGACTCCTCACATGGAGAGACACAGGCAAGAAACTCAATAACTAAGTAAAGTACTTACTTTGTTAGAAGGTGATAATGCCTTGGAAGAAAAGCAGGGAAAGAAATACAGAGCATAGGGGCACCTGGGTGGCTCAGTTGGTTGAGCGGCCGGCTTCGGCTCAGGTCAGATCTCACGTTTGTGGGTTCGAGCCCCGTGTCAGGCTCTGTGCAGACAGCAAGCTCAGAGCCTGGAGCCTGCTTCAGATTCTGTGTCTCCCTCTCTCTGCCCCTCCCCCTCTCATGCTCTATCTCTCTCTGTACCCAAAATAAATAAAACATTAAAAAAAAAAAAAAAAAAGAAATACAGAGCATGTGAGGTCCCTGGGTGGCTCAGTCGGTTGCACACCCGACTTTGGTTCAGGTCACGATTTCAGGGTTTGTGAGTTCGAGCCCGGTATGGGGTTTGCTGTCATCAGCACAGGGCCTGCTTTGGATCCTCTGTCCCCCTCTTTTTGCCCTACCCCCACTTATGTTCTCTTTCTCAAAAACGAATTAAAAAAAAATAGAGCGTGTGTTTGGGTCATATTGAAATTCACAGAATGGTGAGAAGTAAACTCTCTGGGTTGAGCAAAGGCGTGAAGGAGGTGACTCATGTGGATATATTGCTGGAGGAGGGAACTCAAAAAAGGAGGCTTCCATGGCTGAGGCAGAGCAAGGGCGAGAGAGGTGGGCGATGGGGTCGAAGAGAAGAGGCTGAATGTGTGGGGCTCTTGTTTCTTTTCTGAATGGCAAGAGAGGAAGGAAATCAGAGGGTCACGCACAGAGGAGAGAAAGGATTTGATATGCATGGCAGCCAGACCAGCTGTGGCGGCTACCTTGAGAACACACTGAAGGCGTTGAAGGGGAGGTGACCGTGGACTGGACCAAAGAGACAAGGATGGTTGCGATGAGAAACGGCAGGATTCCGGACATGTTTTGAAGGCAAAGCAGGATTCGCAGATGAACTGGAGGTGGAGTTTGAGAGGAAGATCAGAGAGACTGTGGCCTGAGCAATTTCAAGGATGGAGTTGCCAAGAATGGAGCTGGGGAAGACCGTGGTGGCGCGTATTTGTGGGTGGAGATCAAGAATTTGGTTCTGGACACGTGGAGTTTGAGATGTTTACGAGAGATCCATGCGGGACGGCCAAGGGTCTGAAGCTCAGGAGAAAGCCCTGGGCTCGAGCTGTAGGTTGGAAGTCCTACTTTTGGGTAAAGATGGTATTTAAAGCCTTAAGACGGAGACGGGGGAGGGGGGACTGTCAGGACAGTGGCTTGGGGTTGAAAAGAAGACATGGCCAGTGAGGGGGACAGGGAGCCCTAGTGTTGGCCAAGGAACCTGTTTTCCCTCCCACGCCGTTCCTATTTGCCCGTCTCTAGTTGCGGGCAGCGCGGCCTGCAGATGGGATGCCAGGCCGTCAGCCCTTCCATCTATACTCCAGTACTGCCTGACCACCCCCCCCCCACTCGGATAAATGTGTGGTTCAGGGGTCCTTGGGCAGCTCAGTCAGTAGAGCACGTGACTCTTGATCTCTGGGTCATGAGATCAAGCCCCACACTGAGGGTAGAGATTACTTAAAAAAAAATAGTTAAAAAATATATGGCCATTTATTCAACAGATATTTTGCTAGGTGTCTATATATGTGCCAGGCCTTGGTCTTGGCCCTGAGTGAACAAGCCAGACAAGGCATGTGTCTGTCATCGTGCAGCTTACACTCTAATGGGTTTGGAGCAGATAATATAATGCAGGGTAAGAAAATGGAGAGTAACCTGCTTTGGTTAAGGGGATCAGGAAAGTCGTCTTGGAGGAGGTGACATTTGAGCCTGCAGGCCACAGTTAGGAATCTGAATTTTATTCCAATTGTTAAGGGGCTGCCTTTGATGGGGTTAATCAGAAGAGTCAGGTATTTCCATTAGCATTTCGGCACGTCACAGGGTCGGTCACAGGGTCAGCCTGATGGAGAATGGACTGCAGAGGGCTCAGCGGAGGCCATGTACGTCAGGCAACAGGTGGTGTCTTGGCCACAGATGGGGCAGGACGCACCCTGGACTAGAGGAATGGGTCAGGGTGTCACAGAATAAATTGTGTGCCTCTCTGGGTCAAGGCCTATGCAAGGCAAGGTCAAGGCCTATGCAAGGCAAAAAAAGGTACCTACTAAAGAAATATTGGACAGGCACAGTCCTTGCTGGCGTTTTATCCAGCATTTAATTATAGGAAACTCAGACCACATACCTAAAGGGCTATGTAAACACAAAGCAACCATTAAGTAAGTACAGAGGACTGTCTAAGCAAGTGTAAGGGAAAGGGAAAAGGAGCAAGTGGGGGGGGGGTACCCAGAAGAAGTTGACGAGGGAGTGTGGGGGCAAGCTGAGGGCAAAGTACAGGCTGACAGCAATAACTCCCCTACCCCCACCCCCCACGGGACATGTATACTACTTGGACACTCCAGATACCCAAAACCAGGAAAGGACAAAAAATAAATGCAAAACAAATGCGTCTTACAGCAATTTACAAGACAAAGACAATCCTATCACTGGCCTAAAGTCCAGGAACTCCCTACAGTCTCGACCAGAGCCAGCCGAAGTCAGCTGCTCAACCAACTGAGCCACCCAGGGGCCCCCTCCCCACAGTCTTAAAGTTAATGCTTTGCTAGAGGGAAAACAACCTAGCTTGCCAATAGCTAGGCCAGCAGCAAGTCTTTAGTCAAAATCTCTTTGGAAACTCCCTTAGGATCTTATCTCCCTAACTTCATCTAATGGTCACGCCCCCCACTGCTGTGCAGCTATTTCTGCCCTCAGGTTCCATCCCAGGCTTTAATAAAATCACCTTTTCTACCAAAGACGACCAAGAATTCTTTCTTGGCCTTGGGCTCCAGACCTCATGAACCCTGGCCCCATCACCTCAAAACCTCATCAAGGAGACCTTGGGGGCCTCCTTTAGATGGGAGGGGCAGGCTGTTTCTCAGCGGGGGGCAACACAGGGTCCTCTGGGTCCCATCCCCTAGTCCACAGGCCCCTCCTGTTGCCTGAGCTGAACAGCTAAGAACCTGGCTCCAGGCTTCAGTTTCCCAAGCTCAAATGGGTGACTCAGGGGAGGTCCCTCCCCAGCACTCTCCGTTCTTCTCAGGCCGGGAGTGACTCATTACCTTGTTCCCTCCCTCATGGCTGACCCCGGGCCAATCCTGTAATGAATCTACACCTCATTCTACTCATCTGGCTGGGACAATTGCCTGGTGGATTTTTTTTTTTCTCCCTGGGGGCACGAGAGGGGAGGTAGGGGGAGGGAGAGAGAGGCGGTCGTAGGGTCTGGAACAGAGCTAAACCCTAGGGTACACCCAGGCTTTAGGCCCTCCCCAAAGAGGGCTTTAACGCCCGTGCATTCTTCTAATTTCAGAGCCCTTCAAAAGCATTTATTACGGAACAGTTTCGCAAGCACTGATTTCTTAGAGGATTCTCCCTTGGACATTTCTTTGTAAACGCTTGCTTGGTGGGAGGGGTGGTGGTGGTGGTGGTGGTGGTGGTGGTGGAGGGGGGCGGGGGGGGGGGGAGAAGCAACCAGAGTCGCCGGGAAGGGAAAGAGCTCGGGGACTGACCATGAGGCTTCAGGGGACATGGGACCACTGCGCTCGAGCCGCGGACGGGCGGGGTGCTCGCCGCACTCAATCCATAGCCGGCGGCGGGTACCGGGGAGAGCTCTGCGCCCCACAAACAGTCGGCGGCCGGGAGCAGAGGCCTCAGCGGCGGGCGTCTCGTAGCCCCCTCCTTACAGCGCACCCGGCCAACTCCGGACGTCTCCCAACAGCCCCCCGGCGGGAGTGGCGCCCGCGGCCCTCCCCTAGCTCAGCCTCCCGGGCTCGCCGTCCCGCTGGGACCCGGCCGCTGGACCCGGGTGGGCGCACCCTCCTCCCAGCTCTGGACTCTCTCCGCTCGCAGACTCTCCCGGAGCCCCGGCGCGCCTCCCCGTCCGGGCCGGAGCCCGCAGCCTGCACCCCCGAGTTACCTGCCCCAGGAAGTCACAGTCCACATTCAGCCGGGACTGCAAAAGGGTGGATACGGCAGTGCCCAAAGCCACATTCCTAGGGGAGGGGTCCCCAGCCAGAGGGTCGCGGATTACATTACCAGCCGTGGGGAGGAGACAGCAGGAGGTAGAGCAAAAGGGTAAAAGTTTCATTTAGCTTCTTATTCCCCCCACCAACCCCCAAATACGCTTTGACGCTGGCAGACTCGGGGACAGTGTCCGCCCAGGTCCTGGGGCCCGACGGCCCCGGAGCGCTTTACTAGGACAGAGGCACCTTTCCACCCGCGGATGCCAGAGTCAGGGCGCCTACGGGGCTGCAGGGCTCCAGGGCCCTGCAGGCGACCCCCGGCTGCCCCGGGGCTGGGAGCCGGCCACGAGCCCGCCGCCGGGCACCGGGGATCTAGAGCAATAAGAGACGCATAAATGCGCATAAATAAATCAATGAGCAGCTCTCTGCTGCCAGCAACAGGGAAACCTCGGGCTGATTAAATGCAGACGTGGGGTGTCTGCCAGGGCAGGAGGGCGGCGGGGCAAAGGGATCAGGCGTGGAGGCGAAGGGTGGGGGGAAGGGAGCCCAGAGGTAGGAGCAAAGAGGAAAACCCAAAGCCACATTTTTAAAATGGGGGTGAATTTTAAATGCAAACAGCCCGGAGGAGGGGAGGGGGCCGATCTGCAGGAGCCCGGGCCGGCCCGCCAGCCGGGGCAACTTTCCGGGCGGGAGGTGCGGCCGGAGGGGCGGCGCCGGCGGCTGGAGGCGGGAGTCGGGGGCCGAGGGGGGGAGTCACTTTAAAGGCTCTTTCTTACCCATAATGCTTTGTGGGGACGTTGACAAGTGGATCCAAGATGGCGTAGAAAGTAATGACAGGTAAGTCCTGACTTCCCCCTTCTCTGCTGCTGGGACCGCTCCGCAAGCTGCCGGAGCCCTCTGGGGAGGAGACCTGACTCCCCTCCGGTGCCCGGGGCCCCGGGAGGGGCGGTCCTCGGACGGGCTGGGGACTCTGGCGGCCGCGGCGGGGCCTGGGAGCTGGGCTCTTCGAGGCGAGGCCCGGACGCTGGGGCTGTTTACAGCTTCTTCCCTTCCTCGGTCCCCTTCCCCTCCGCTGGGGGCCGCGGCGCCCGGGGCCCAGGCGGTGGAGGGGGCTTTGCAGACCTGGGCTGCGGGTCTGTGGGGGGTTTCTCCAGCCGCGGGCACTCCGGTGTGGGGGGGGGGCGAGCCGCCTTGCACGCTGCCCTCCTCCGGGTCGCGGCTGGGGGTGGGGAGCGTGCGGGCCTCCCACGCCCCGCTCGATCGCCCCCTCCGGGCTCGGACTTGCGGCGGCAGGGCGGAGGCCGAGGGTGGGCGTCGGCAAAAGTGGGTCAGGGGTGCGCCCCCTTCCTCCCCAGCCCAGGGCTCTTGCCGAAGCTTCACTTTCACCCCCTCTTTCTCCGCCCCCTCCTCGGAAATTCTCATTGGCCCACAAGCGCATCAACAAAAATAAAAACAGACTATCTTTTCCTGGAGATTCTTTTGAGGCTCCCCTTTCCTAGGGCTAAGGGACTGCAGTTTTATTTAGGGAACTTTGATTCCTCTCCCCTCAAATTATTTGAGCTTTCTGCACCCTACACTTAGCTGAGGATCCTTCAGACAGGGCTGGAAGCCAAGGGTCTTAGGATTCTTCTTGGATTGGGATCCTTCGGTTTTGTTTGAAACTCAAATTTGTTATTTATTCCTTTTCCACAACTTAGGCTTTTCGGGCCAATCGTTAATATGTATATTTCTAGAGCCAGTGGATGCCGGGTGTGGGTGGGAGGTGGCGAGGGGAGAGAGTTGTTCTGGCTAGTTTGTTCTTAATTTTGTCCCCTCTTAAACTTATATTAATGAGGTTTCTTGTCCTGTATTTCGTTTCTTTTTTTCTTTGAAAGTAAAATCGGTCAGGGTTGAAAGAGATGACTGTGTTTGTGTGTGTTTATGTTTTGAATCTTAAGAGAATTTTATACTCAATTCTTACATCACACAGAAAGGAGAAGTGTTTTTACTTTAAACTAAAACAGAATCCTTTACAAAATTGCTTGCTGTGCCATTTTGGTAACTTTTTCATTTAAATTTTAGAAGCCCTTTCACTTGGGGCTGATGAAGTATTTGCTACTGACGATGTCTGTTTTTGGTGTTGCACAGACACATTTTACTTTTCTATTTGCCTCAGGAATTGGATGAAGTAATTGATCACTAAAGAACTACAGTGCTGGTGAGATGTGTAAGGTGAGACTGCGGTTAAGAATGATTTACCTTTTTCCCTTCTTTATTTTAACTAATGCATAAGGGTGAGCCTGAAACTGAGTAAATTGACGGGACCATCTTTATTTTGCAAACATCTCAATCAGTCAGACGCGTGTACAGGCAGGGCTAGATTTAGGAAGGAAAAATGTGTCATATAGATAGCAAAGTTTTGAAATGTTGGACATTCTCCACCATAGTGGAACTTATCCACAGGCCAAATGTTATTTGCAGCTCTCATTGATTAGTATCTTCACCAGGGTCATTATATTTAAATTTCCTTGTGTCATTTTAATTGGATGTCTTAATTTCATGCGTATATTGGTAGCTATCATATACTCCACGTTGAGGGTTTGTGATTGTTTCTGTGGATTTTATGTGTCCCCAGTTCCTGGGACTCTTAAGTACAATGTTTTCCATTGGAAAGATTTATTTTAGGCATCAGTCACTCCTTTTATTTTCTAAAAACTGGAATAGTACTTGTCACATGGTTATTTTGAAATAAAAAACCAGGGTGTTGAGTTTTTAGCTTGTTAGGGGCTAAGACTGGCTTGTCATTTTCTGGTCACACGTGATGTGTGAATTGGAAGTGTTGCTTTAATCTGATTTATAATGCTTTGGATGTAAAGGACATTATTGATTGTGAACAGTTAGTATTCTATAAGGAGGAGGAGAGAAGTTTGCTAGTTTTATATTTTTCACAAGCACTTTACTCAACTTAAAAAATGTTTTGTTATGGTTTATTGAGAAAATGTAAAGTTATTATGGGAAATTGGTCACTGTAGGGGTGTGTGTGTGTGTGTGTGTGTGTGTGTGTCTGTGTGTGTGTGGTTTCCCCCAACACATCTGGGGAGCCTTTGGATTTTGAAATCCTCTCACAAACTTTTCCTATCTATCACAGTATCTGTTTAAGAAGAATAAGCTGTGCTTTATTTTTTTCCAGATTAAGGCATACTATTGACATTTTGCCTTACCAAACAAAACAGCACAAAACAAAACAAAACCACACACAAAAACTTGGGAGAGGAAGGTGGACAGAAGTCAAGATCCTTTTGTAAGTGCACATGCCACATTTGCTTGTGTTTGAAACTTAGTGCTTGGGCGTATGACATAGATTTTTGTTTTTATTCTTTGCAGAGCAAATGTGGATTTTAAATGTTATTTCCAGCTTACAGATAGAGACATAGTCATGCCTTAGACCTCCCAATCAAAACCTTTTATTTTTATTTATCTATTTAATTTTACAGATTACTTTGTGGACATGAACCAGTGATCTGTGTCTTGGCGTATGGAGATGTCTGTTTATGATCTAAAAGACTGCATATTTAGGACACCTGTCTGGCTCAGTTGGAAGAGCATGAGACTCTTGATCTCAAGGGTCATGAGTTTGAGCCTTATGTTGGGTGTAGAGAATACTAAAAAAAGTAAATAAAAACTTAAAAAAAGTTGAATGTTTAGAAATAGGTAGTCTCTTGTGGCTGGTGTTGTTTGGCCTGCATTGTGTCAAGGCATTTTCCACAATGTTCATCCATGTAGGCCATGTAAATTGTCAGTAGTCACTTCAAAGTGAAGTTGGTGGTTGGTCATCAAACAAGTTGTTACACAAAGTATTCTAAAATAGGAAATCCCTTAGTCTTAAAGGTTGGGGCAAAGTAGAAGTCCGTCTTAAACCCGAAGAAAGACATAGCTTTTTTAGTCTATCCTTTTGGCTGAGAAGCTAGGACACTATTTTTAGGTAAGGCTGTAGTTTTGGGGAGTCATTAAGCACCTCTCTATCAGGTGGCAAACTTGTTTTTTGCAGCTGTTGGCAAGCTTTTTCATTTTCTAATATCAAAAATATTCAGTTATAAAGTCGGCATACATTTGTGGACTGGCCAGTGTCTTACCGGAGAGAGGAGTGATGCCAAAGCCACAGGAGAGATCATGCCTCCTTGCAGAGGGCCTCATGTAGTTTAAAAATACACAGCATATTCATGGAAGGCTAAGAATATTGCAGAGGGACCTGCAAATAAGTAGACCAGATCTTGTACATGCACATGCGTTTGCAGTCCCTGCTTAAGAGGTAGGCTTGGTATTAATATTGAATGCAAGTCAGTCTATAATTGCCAGACTATATAGTTAAGATCCAAATACAGGCTCAGCACGAGAAATAACATCCTTGGCCTGTTGTTTCAAATGCATAGAAGATTTTGGGCCAAGTTTATTAACTTGTTGATAAACAAGGTAGGTGGAGGGGCTGCCTAAAAATTACAAGCAAATTATTATGGTTGTTTATTCTCATACACATAGATAAGTGTGCATGCAAATATAGTTTGATTTCTAGGTAACATTTTGAAGTACTTTCTGGGCAAGAAATACGCGATGAGTGGAGAATGTGGACACACCAGCTTACGGTTCATTTAAATTGATGGGTGTAGTCAGGATTCATGTAGCCTTGGCTAGCAGCAACATAAAACACAGTGGTTTGTCACTTCAGGAGCGGTTGGGCTAATGCTTTTGAGCAATCCTGAATTTAATAGAGTTACTCCTATTGTAGATGTTGTGTGAAGACTTTTAATTTCTGTATGTAATAAAATTTTTAAAAGCTATCAGCCGTCTAAAACTAGTTGAAAGTTTTTCAACATACTGCCAGAGAGGCCTACCAACTTGTTGACTTGTATACATTGTACTGGGTCGTTTCTCTAAGAGCAGGAAGTTGTCTGGTAAAATCAGAGTTTGTATATTCGTCTTGCTTTTGAACCAGAAAACCCCCTGATTCGTCATTAGATCCTCTAAGAGTGCATGGCATATTTTTTGACTGAACCATTCTGAAGTGTGAATGTTTGTGATTTTTGTTATTTCGGTGCCATATTTTAGGTGTCCTCAGCACATCTGAATTTGTCTTTTTTGCTTTCTTCTGTGGAAAGTCTCTGTTAGGGGAGCTTTCTGTCACTAGGCAAAACGTTTAACTAACAGTTTTAAACAGTTATTTTTATGCAAAACCGATGCGAGCTATAGTAAACAAGAGCTATAGTAAACAAATTTGAGCGGTACTTAAGTGTATAAATAGTAAAAAAGATTAAAAAAAAAAAGCCTTCGTTTTCTTTCTTCCATCTTTAGTTCTTTACCCCTGAGCTGACTGGGTAACCATTGGTGTCCTTTGGCTCTTGGAAGACCTCTCTGTTTCTGTCGTACTTATGCTCGGAGTAGGGAAAGTAGATGGAGAAGTGAGGGAAGGCATGGCCACTGAGCCAGTCTAGATGGTATACGGGGACTATTATTCTATTTCCTGCTGATGTGACGTAATCCTGATAATCTTAAGCCACCATCAGTTTAAGGTAATTGTAATTGAATTGTTAGTGAAGCACCCAGTTAATTCCATCGTCAGGATGGTACAGTTTTGATTTGTTGGTCCTTTAAGGGGAAAAATACTTGTGAATTGAATTCATGTATCCTTAGGGCCGGGAGTAATGGTAGTAATTACCACCTGTAGAATTTTATGAAAACCCCCGCACAGTGTGTCTTTTTAGAACTCATGATCTCTCCTTTAATTCTCGGAACAACCCGAAGATACTTGTTATTTCTCTCTTGCCGAGGTGGAAATTTGGGCCAAATGTGAACAACTAGCTAACAAATGTCAGGAAGGCTAGTAGATCGAGGGGCTGGCCTTCTGTCTTGCTTTGCTATTTCTACCTAGTCTGTCTTATTTTCCAGATGAGGAGATTTAGGCCTGCAGAAGTCAAGTGACTTGCCCAAGGTCACACAGCTAAGAAATAGCAACAAGAAACCAAACTTTTATCTCTGGTCTCTTATCTCGGGACTTTTGGTCCTGGCTGACTACATTTTACTGAAATACCATGGACCAAAAGACCGTATGCTGTGAATGTTGGATACAAACGCTTCAGAACTGATACATCAGCAAAGATGGTTTCTACTCTGTATTTAAAAGCTTCCTTTTCTCTCTTTCAGAAATTATAAAGAGCTCTGATGGGCTATTTGGGTGATACCCAGTGCAGTGAGCTGCAGGTGAGTAAGGTTTAGGAGAGCTTTATTTAGAAAACAACAACTCGGCAGTGCCTGAGGTGGAGCCTTGACCTAGTGTGTCTGGCCAGGAAGAAGCAGGCGGGACAGGGTGCGGTGATTCTGGGTGGTAGGGAGACCGTGGAAACCTGAAGATGCGGGTCCTGACTGACTTGGCTGCTTCTGGAACAGACTGGATGATGATGAGCCTATTCTGAAGAGGCTGTTGGCTGCTTTGTCAGAGTTTGTTTGAAGAGAAGTGAGGGTAGGTTAATCTTCCACTTCTCGTTCTGAATGAGTAACTGCACAGAGACTCATCCTATCTGCCTGTGATTAGAACTCGAGAGGCCCTTCAGAGTCTGTGTCAGCATTCTGGAGTGGTAATCCCCCGAGACCGTGTGACGTCTTCAATAGTGCGTTTCTCCTGTTACCTGCCGTGTACGTATTGTCACAAGCGACCGTATATGTCTGCATTTTTGTGCATCGAGATACTGAGCACAGCAATAGCAGCGACAGGTGAAACTTTCTTTCCTAATGGCTGTATTAATTAGTCCTTCAGATTACTTATCTTTTGCTGAAATGCCCTGCTAGGAAAGGCAATTTAATCTTTTTTATTTATAATTCACAAGAACTAATTTTCTTGGTCCATTATCATATCTTACTCTTTCATTATTAAACTTAGATGGTGGTGATGCTACAGAAAAAAAAACAATTAGAAGACGGTTGTGATGCTGTTCTTGTGGGGGCGCCGGCGCTAAAATTAGGTTTTGATCCATTTTCAATAATCATCTTTTATTAGACTCACCAGCTCCAGGAAGCTTCATCTGTTAATAAAATGACTTGCCATCCTGCCTCCTGGCCTCTGGCTGCGTGCGGTTTGTAAGACCTTGCCAGCGACTTTCTACCCATCTGCTTTAGGCTAGAGGTTTTAGCTTTCTGTTCTTTGTAGTTGAAAGAACTTTTCTTTTTTTCCTTTTAACTGTGCCTTGGTCTCCTGGCCCTTAGTTCTTTGATTTGCCCATGACTTCATACTGCTTTTTAACTGTGATACAGTCCCTCACTGAGTCGGCAAGTTGGCTTTGAGAATGCCAGAAACTTGAATGTGACAGTACTATGTCCTTTCAGGGTTTATTATTGAATTTGGGCTTGGCTCTTTGTGGGTTGTCTTTGTTTTTGAGGTTATGCTTGTTTTTTGGCGTGAATCATGGGTTCATGGGTATCATCTGAAGAGCATTTGAGGTGGTTTGTGGGTCCTTGGAAGGCTATGGCCTGGGATTGTCATATAGAGGTCACTGTGATAAGGAATGCAGGAGAGGTCTTAGGTAAGGTCAACATGAGCTGTGGAAGGGAGGGGTGGACCTTTAAAAAAAGTTTTTTTTTTAAATGTTTATTTATTATTTTGAGAGACAGAGAGTGAGCAAGGGAGGGACAGAGAGAAGGAGACAAGACAGAATCCGAAGCAAGCTCCAGGCTCTGAGCTCCCAGCACAGAGTCCGATTCGGGGCTTGAACCCATGAGTGAGATCATGACCTGAGCCGAAGTTGGTCGCTCAACCGACTGAGCCACCTAGGCACCCCATGGGTGGGCCTTTTCTTAAGGTGCTATCAAGCTTGCATCCTGGAACCCCTCTGTTTCCTCAGCATGGGGGGACTTTTTTTGTCAAGAGGAATGGATATTAAATTGCTAAATATTTAGATTATCATAAAATAGTTGGTTTTTTTGGTGTTCCATTAAAAACTATATATGTAAATACATGTTTATACCTATCTGTGTGTATATATATATATGTATGTATATATATGTATACATATATGTAAACATAGATATGTATATTTTTACTCATGTTTAATTATGGTGCATGTAATTGGAATTTTTCCTGCTTATTAGATCATGGAACATTTTCATGTTATAGGTGTCACAATTTTAATTTATATGCTTACATTTTGAAAGGCTGCAAAATATTTTATCAAGTCATGTTCCCATAATTAAACTTAAAAAATTTTTTTTAATGTTTATTTATTTTTGAGAGACAGAGCGTGAGTAGGGGAGGGGCAGAGAGAAAAGAAGACACAGAATCTGATGCAGGCTCCAGGCTCTGAGCTGTTAGCATAGAGCCCGATGCAGGGCTTGAACCCACGAACTGTGAGATCGTGACCTGAGCCAAAGCCAGTTGCCTAACCAACTGAGCCACCCAGGCGCCCCTATTTAAACTTTTTTCTTTTTAACTTTTTTTTTTTAATGTTTTATTTATTTTTGATACAGAGAGAGACAGAGCATGAGAGGGGGAGGGGCAGAGAGAGAAGGAGACACAGAATCTGAAGCAGGCTCCAGGCTCTGAGCTAGCTGTCAGCACAGAGCCTGACGCGGGGCTCGAACCCACGAACGTGAGATCTGACCTGAGCCGAAGCCGGAGGCTTAACCGACTGAGCCACCCAGGCGCCCCTCACTTAATTCTTTAATCTACATTATTGTAGATATTTTTATTATTTTTTGACTAATTATAGTTCTAGGATACATTTCTGAGTGTATTATGTTATAATTTTTCTTAATGTTTGTTTATTTTTTTAGAGAGAGAAAGAGGATGCGGGCAGGGGAGGGGCAGAGAGAGAGGGAGACACAGAATCCCTCCAGGCTCCAGGCTCTGAGCTGTCAGCACAGAGCCCGTTGTGGGTCTTGAATACACAAGCTGTGAGATCATGACCTGAACCAAAGTTGGATGCTTAACCGCCTGAGCCCCCCAGGCGCCGCCTGAGTGCATTGTGTTAAATGGGATGAGTGTTGTTATGACTTTTGGTGTATGTTGTCACCCTGTTTTTCAAGAATGTTGTACCACTCCGTACTATTAGCAGAAACACGGATGCACCTGTGTTACCATAACTGGACAGAAATACATTTTTTCCTTACAAGTTTTTGCTCACTTGGTAGTGGCATTTGCTTTTCTTTGTTCTATAATGTTGAACTTTTTTCTTTGAATCTCTTCGTGGTAAATTGTGCGTATCCTCTGCTATTTTGTGCAGCCCAGTATCGAAGTGAGCTTGGACGGTAAGGCGAGGATAACCGGGTAGTGAGAGGTAACTAACGACAAAGATAACCGGGGCACATTCCGTGAAAACCTTCCAGGGGTCTAGGTGGTGAGGGGTCCTGGGGTAGTCAGTGGTGAAGGGGAGCAGATGGATTACTGCAGGGCACACTGGGCAAGTGTTTGTTGGGCATCCACTTTGTACGGTGTGCCACGTTGTGGCCTCTGAGTGAGTCTCAAGTTATCATCTCGGCTTCTACCTGGCTGGAGGCGGAGGCTACTTGAGAAGGCTCGAGACTTGACCAGCGGGGACTCTCTGTGGCTGCTTGGAGGGCCGAGGGGGTCACCGCCGGGACTATGTGTGGCCCATTTATGGCACACCATTTTGTCTTCACACAGTCTTGAGAAACTGTCCTGTGAGGGATACGAAGATGAATAAAACGTATTTCCTACTGACAAGGAACGAATTCTCTAGCAGGGAGGACAGGGGCACCAGGAAATGAAAGGACTACTAGGAGTTTGATAGGTGCTCTAAAAGAGGTTCAGCCGAGGTGCTTGGGGTTTAGCAGAGGGAGTGATACTGCCCCCTTGGGGATATCGGGGACACTTCAGCTGATGAAGTGGCCTTTAAATTGACCCTCATGAAGAGGAGAAGCAGGGGAAGGAGGCGTTCTGGAGGAGAGGTAGCTTGAGCAGAGGCTGGTGTTGGTGTAGAATGAGGCGGGTGCTAGGAAACTGCGTGTCCAAACTACTCGGACCCTGGGAGACAGAAAGGAACGTGGTGGAAGGTGAGGCTGCAGAGAGGTCAGGACTGGGTTTTGGAGGGTCTTAAATGCCAAACCGAGGAGGAGTTTGATGGACTGGCAGTGAGGAAGAACAGACAGAGGGGCTTTAGTTGCGTTGATGGTAATCCGAGGGATGATGAGGGCCTGAATAGAATCCACGGCCTTGGTGATGGAAAAGGAGGTGATGGATTCAGGAGGTATTTTGGAGGTTGAACAGAGTCATGGTGGCAGATTAGGTGGGAGGGGAAGGGAACAGTCCGTTTTAGGTCAGAAGTCAGTTCCAAGTCAGAGGTGACGTTGAGGTGTTCATGCTTGGGTGGCTGGCAGAATGGGCGTCAGGAAGAGGGAAGTCCGAAGGAAGCACAGGTCGTAGGGGTTCGGAGTAGAGAAGAGATGAATTTGGTTTTGTCTGTTGAGTTCCAGGAGCTAGTAGAAAGCTGAAGTCAGATTGTTAATCCTAGAAGGACCGGAGGAGGAGGTTCGGGGCCCAGAGGCATTAGAGGAACCAGAGAGGCCCCATGCTTCTTAAAACCAGGCCCGGACGAAGCTCCCTGACTCCCAGTCCCGTGTGCCCCTCCCTGCCTCCCCGCTGAGTGAGCGCTGGCGGCACCCACCCGGGTGGGAGCCGTGCTCAGAAGACAGTCGGAAGTGGCAGAGTTTATGTTGGGGAATGAGGACTTTCTTCTTTTATTTTTAATCAAAAAATTATTATTATTATTTTTTTGCTTTTATTTTTTTATTTTATTTTAGACAGTGAGCAGGGGAGAGGCAGAGGGGGAGAGAGAGAGAGAGAGAGAGAGAGAGAGAGAGAGAGGGAGGGAGGGGGAGAGAGAAAGAGAGAGAGAGAGAATCCCAAGCTGGCTCCATGCTCAGAATTCCCGTTCTGCGTCAGACTTTGTGTTTTTGGGCAAATCCCTTAAGTCTTCTTAGTGTGTGAGGTGGAGATAATACGGCTTTGTAAAGACCCTTGAGAGAAGGTATATTAAAAACCCTCTCTGAACTCTAAACTTTGAGGCTAAATTATGATGCAGGTTTTAGTTGTCAGCAGTAACAAAAAAGTAGGGCTGTGCAGCTTCAGGATTCCGTGTTGCTGGCATAAAGTTTATCTGATTCAACAAATTCTTATTTTTCAGCACATACTTCGGTCAGGAACCTGGGGCTTCAATAGTGAACAAAATAGACAAAATCCCAACTCCCATGGAGCTCACTCATAGTCTAGATCTGGAGGATAATAGTGAGCTAATGCTTTTATAACAGTGGACCAGGTACTGTTCTAGGTACTTTTATAATTTAACTTATTTAATGCTTGCAAGAGTCTTGCGAGGTAGATACTGTTACTCTCCTGACTTTACAGATGTAGAGATGGAGGCAAAGTTGGGTAGGTTGTCTCAGGTTGGAATGCCAAGACTGAAAATCAGGCAGATCTGGTTTTAAGCTTGTAAACTTTTTAAAAGAATTTTTTAGCGTTTATTTATTTTTGAGAGAGAGAGAGAGAGAGAGAGAGAGCATGAGCAGGTGAAGGGCAGAGAGGTGGGCAGAGAGAGAGGGGAGAGAGAATCCAAAGCAGACTTGATGCTGACAGCCGAGAGCCTGATGTGGGGCTCGAACCCACAAACCACGAGATCCTGACCTGAGCTGAAGTTGGACGCTTAACCGACTGAGCCACCTCAAACTTGTATACCCCTAACCCCTGTATTACAGAACCTTTTAAATTCATTCATGGTATCCTAACGTTTGGTAACAAAAAAAGGTAGGCCCACATCGAAATTAATCCTAAACAAATAAGTCTTTTCTTCTTGTATAAAAAAAAAAAAACCAGAAAACAATGAAAAAAATGACATTAGTTCTCTGGGGATGGCGACATCGCAGTAGTCTTTAATAGAAAAATATTTTTCTTCCTAACTTTTCATGGGCTTCACCAACTTTTTTGGTTTCTTTAGATACAAATGGCCACGTCAATGGAAGGGAGTAATTTTTCTGCTGACGCTTGGGCAGACTCTCTTGAATGAATCCCCTTCTTGCTTATAAGTCTTTTTTACCTTTTCCTCTACTCCCCTCCCTTTTGTTATGTTAGGGGAATTCTCTTCTCTGATCTCTCCTACTCGTTGTTCTGCCTTGTTCTCACCGCTCTGCTGCCCTGACCAGTCTCTTCAGCTGCCCCTGCCCTGAGAGAGAGCCCCTGCCTTCTCTTCCCTAGCTTGCCTCTCGCTAGCCGCCCTGGACTTGGCCCTGTGTTTTGGCTTTTTTAAGTATTTCATGGGACTAATTTCTTGCCTTTGGCTCTGGCTCTCCGTCCTTCAGCGTGGGTAGGGCATACTGGGAAACGGACCACCAGGAGTCCTTACGTTTGCATCTGGGTTAGGCCACAGGCCTCACTGCTTATAACGAGCCTCTCAAGGCTTGTGTACTCGTATTTCTTTTTTCTTTTTTCTTTTTTTTGTGTTCAATTACTTTAATAACACTACATTTACCATGTTATCACCATGGAATGTAAATTCAGGTTAGACAAGAAAATTTTACAAGTGCGATAGCACTCTAGAGTATACCAAAGTTTGTGTATAATGTCTGACCAAACCACCTAGCTGATAAATCACTAATCACTTCAATTATAGGTAATTTGTTAACATTTATGATTCTTACCCAAAAAATAAATTTCATACATTTAAAAAGTGTTTTTCATTTACCTTTGCATTAGTACTTAAAATACACATTTCTATTTCAAGATGACATTTAAAAGTTATTCTAATACAACAGCAGCATAAATATAATTCTGCAATTAT
>NC_043716.1:45451892-45463671 GCF_006229205.1 Suricata suricatta
ATGTTATATTCCATTCATTGCTCCGAAAGGTTTGTAAGAGCCAACCAGCCCTAAAAACTGAAGTACTCAATCAGTCTCCAAAGCAGGCAGAAAACAGTTAAATTAAACAGAATTCCTACATAACATCAAAAGCACATGATCATCTGCAGCAACCGGGAGAACTTCGGGATTGCCAAGTTCTCTCTGTAACTCATCTCATCAGAAGACTTTAAGAAGATGCTTGTTTTACCTCTAACAAGTACATTTAAAAGTGCTATGTTTCTTTTGTGTTAATTTGACTCCCCTGAATGATCTAGCTAACTGGTCACTAGTAATTTGGTTACCAGGCAAATCAGGTCTGCAAGAAAGGAAACCAATAGGTAAATGATGGTGTTATTGTCTGACCATTCAAACCATTTATTTTCAACATAAACATATAAATTCAACATGAGCTGTCTAGAGCAAGCACCACCAACACACCAAGGCAGCTTCTCTTCTTCTAAGGCTTAGGTTTTGCCCAGAATTCCTTATACATGGAGTAGCCCATACCAAGCGTCATCGCTCCCACCACAAAGCCTTGGGCCGCCACTCGCATGTGGATCAGGTGAACAGACATTTTAGTATTTCCCCTGCTCTTCAATCTATAGAGTCCATATCCAATGATTGCTGCAAACCCCGCCATTCTGATGGGAACAAACGGTGCCTCCCTAGCTTTTCGGATAAGCTTGGATCCCTGATCTTCATCATATGAAGAAAGAGAAACATCTGTGCTGGTTGACATAGTGACTGAAGGAATCTGCAATTGACAGTAATGCTCAATCTCCAACCGGTTCTCAAGCTCCAACCGGTTTCTTGTACTCGTATTTCTTAGAAATTTTGGTTAAATACGCATGACATGAAATTTACCATTTCAGCCATTCTTGCATTCAGTTCAGGGGCAGTGAGTACAATCGTGTTGTGGAGCTGCCCCTGCCATCTGTCTCTAAAACTCTCTCATTGCCCCAAACCGAAACTCGGGACCTGTTAGACTCCTCTCCACTGCCCCTCCCTCAAGCCTCTGGCATCCAGCGTTCTGTTCTCCGTCCCTATGAGTCTACCCTTCTAGGCCCCCCAATAAGTACAATCAATCATGCATTGTCCATTTGTGTCTGGCTCTTTTCACCTGGCTTAGGGTCTTCAAGGCTCACTTTCGGTCAGCATTTCCTTCCTTCTGAAGGCTAAGTAATATGCCATTGTATGTAAATCCCATATTTTTAATCCATACATCTGCTAACGGACACTGGGTTGTTTCCACCTTCTGGCCATTAGGAGTAATGCTGCTGTGAACATGGGTGTACAAATTTTTGTTCGAGTCCCTGCTTTTAGTTCTTTTGGATATTAACCCCGAAGTGGAATTGTTGGATCTTGTGTTAATTCTATGCCTTATATTTTCCAAAGTAGTAACACAAGCAGTGTACAAGGATTCCATTTTCTCCACATCCTTACCAACACTTGTTATTTTCTGGGCTTTTTGTTGATAGTAGCCATCCTCATGGGTTTGAAATGATAACGGAAACCTATTTATTTATTTATTTACTTATTTAAGAATTTTTCTTAATGTTTTATTTTTGCGAGAGAGAGAGAGAGAGACAGAGAGACAGAGAGAGAAAGCATGATCAGAGGAGGGTCAGAGAGAGAGAGACACACACAGAATCTGAAACAGGCTCCAGGCTCTGAGCTCTCAGCGCAGAGCCCAATGTGGGGCTCGAACCCACGAACCGTGAGATCGTGACCTGAGCCGAAGTTGGACGCTTAACTGACTGAGCCACCCAGGCACCCTTATTTACTTCTTTTTAAACCTATTTATTTTTTAAGATTTTATTTTTAAGCAGTCTGTGTACTCAATGTGGGGCTTGAACCTACAACCCCGAGATCAGGAGTCACTTGCTCTGTGCACTGAGCCAGCCAGGCACCACAAATGTATACCTTTTTTTAAGGTTGTTTTATATAGAATAATAGAATTTCAGGACTAGAAGTGATATTAAGGATTTCTAATCCAATTAGCAGTTGACAGCAAAGGATGTTCACCTGTGCCTTAGCATTTACACTTCTTTCTCAACTCGAGAGTGACATTTTGGGCAAATGTGTCTATGCTGGATCTTAGGCTCAAGATGAGCTATGCGTGTACTAGGGTACGTGAAATGCATTTTTTTTAAAGTTTAAAAAAATGTTTACTAAAATCATTTTTTAAAATGTTTTATTTATTTTTGAGAGAGAGAGAGAGAGAGAGAGAGAGAGAGAGAGAGAGAGAGAGGGAGAGGGAGAGAGGGAGGGAGGGAGGGAGGGAGAGGGAGTGCGAGTGTGGGAGGGGGAGAGGATGAGGGAGACACGGAATCTGAAGCAGACTCTGAGCTGTCAGCACTGAGCCCGACACAGGGCTGGAACCGGTGAACAGGGAGATCATGACCTGAGCTGCAGTCGGATGCTTAACCAACTGAGCTACCTAGGTGTCCCAGTGTTTGTTTATTTTTGAGAAGGATGAAAGCAGGCAAGGGGCAGAGAGAGGGGTACATAGGATCCAAAGCTGATTCCATGCCGACAGGCTGCCGACAGCTTTGAGCCTGATACAGGGCTCGAACCCACAAACCGCGAGATCGTGACCTGAGCTGAAGTCAGATGCTCAGCCGACTGAACCACCCAGGTACCTCTATGCTGTATTATTTTATAATCAACTTGTTTTTAGTTAGCCAAATATGAGTAGGAAACTCTGTGCTGATTTTCAAACACTGATTTGAAAATACAGTTTTAGAACATAGATTGTTGGCAAGTTGAAGACAGCTTTTTAAAAAAATTTTTAATTTTTTTTATTTTTTATTTTTGAGAGAGAGACACACAGAGTCAGAAGCAGGATCCAGGCTCTGAGCTGTCAGCACAGAGCCTGATGTGGGGCTCAAACCCATGAACTGTGAGATCATGACCTGAGCTGAAGTCGATGCTTAACCGACTGAGCCACCCAGGTGCCCCTGAAGGCAGCTTTTAAGAGGGATGATGGTGGTGGTGGTGGTGGTTGGTGGTACCGTTTTAATTATGCAGCTGGCTTTTTAAAAATTGATTTATGTTTTTTGTAAAAAGCCTGACTGTTTGGGATTATGTGTTTACAAGTCTACACAGATAATCTAAAAGGGAAAATGAAGAAATGCAAATAGAAAATATTTTTTAGTCAAAATTTTCGTGACAAGCAGCAACCTTTTCTAGAAAGTCAGTTTCTTTATGTAATTTGATTGCTTCACAAATGTGGGTTTTAAATATGTATACTTTTTAATGATTAGTAAGCATGCTAAATGATTTGGGAGGAGGGTCAAACTTTTCCGAAAGTAATTTGGAATTATTGAAAGAACGCTATTGCCAGAATTGCTAGCAATTCTAAAATACGGGTCAGGAAAGTCAAACTAGTAGATTGAAAAAAACCCCTCAATTTTAGCTGTTGCTAACAACTTTTAAAATTTAGTTTTTCATGGGGAACTTGGGTGGCTCGCTCAGTTGGTTAAGCGTCTCACTGTTGGCTTCAGCTCAGGTCATGATCTCGTGGTTCGTGAGTTTGAGGCTCTCTGGTGACAGTGTGGGGCCCGCTCAGGATTCTCTCTCTCCCTTTGTCTCTGCGGCTCCCTCCTTCTCTTTCTCTGTCTCTCGAAAATGAATAAACATAAAAAAATTAAAAGTTTAGTTTTTCTTGTTTTTATCATTTTAGTTACTAAAACATATGGTGGAAGATCCATAAGGATATTTCTTTTATGTATTGAAAACATTTTACTTTGTTATGTTAAATTCCATTCATTCTGGAATTTAGGAGAATTTACCTCTTTATGAAAGAAATTATTCAAAATGGAATATGATTGATGATCTTAGTTTCTAGTTTTCTTCTCAATAGGCTTAGCCTCTCTTCTAATGCTTCTTGCATGCTCAGAGATTTTATGAGTTTTAGAGAAAAGTGCAAGTCTGGGTGAATATTAAACAGTAGAATGAATAAAACTTTGGTTTTGCAGAATATTTTGCCTGTATATCCTAAAGAACCATCACAGATTCCCATTCTGGATAAAAGGAGATAAATTTAAAGATAACACAACATTCCTCTTTATGACTTGGAATTCTAATGAGTACTTAATTTGGTACAGGACGGTTCTTGGAATGCTTGGCATTCAGATTATTTTAGGCCCTCTCTTTGGGAAATTCAATTAAAGTCTTTATTGAATGGTTTCAGTGAACTGAATGGTTGTCTCGGGATATAAATGATATCACATATGACCCTGATTTATAAGATGGGTGTGGGGGGCAGATAGGGCATCTTATATGATCTATTTAACCCAAAATAATAGATGATTAAGAGCCCAAATCATTCTGTAGGAAGTACTGGTTTGGGGAGGCGAGTATCTTAGGGAAGTAGGGGTGGAAGCACTCATGTAAAGCGGAGTAGGAGTTCGGTTCGGAGAGGAAGGAAGGCAAGGACAGGCAAGCAGAGGGAAGGGCATGGTCAGAGACTCGGAAGCCTGTCTGTCCTTGTGTTGTGGTGGGAAGTTAGGTGGTAGCCAGACTGTGGGTGGCCTGTGTAGCTGGTCGTGAGCCTGGACATGATTTTATGGGACTTCAGAAGCCCCGTGCCACCTCTAGAGGGTGGCTCTTCCCCGTCTGCCTCTGAGGAAGCCTGACTTGCTTCCGCCGCACCACGGCCTGCTTGCAGCCTTGGCTCTGGAGGGCGTGGGGGGCGGGCTCCCATCGGCCTTCCTTCCTGGGGCGGGCTAGGCCATGTGGGTTACTTTAATAATGTACCACTCTGGCTTTTCTTTCTTTTGTCACAACATTCTACTCTACTTTCCAGTAGAGTCTTGTTCTCAGAGTAATAGGATTTCTACAGGGAAAATGATAATGCATGAGGCAGATTAAAGGCAAAGAATAAAAAAATCTCAATTTTTTTCTGGCTGTTCTTCTTTTGTTTAAATTTTTGTTTTATGTAAAGAAAGTTATGTATCTTATTACATTTGTCTTTTAAGTTTTCCTGTGGTTTTATTGTTTATATAGCTTAATAATTGAGGATAACTTGGGAGTCCAATCAAGACCTGGTTATGGCTGGTAGTAATTTCTGTCAGAGGACGGAGGTAATGTTTAGCTAGCACAAATCTTCAGTCTTCTGAAATCTTTACAAATGCAGTCTGATTCATTCCACCCAAGTTAATCATGAGGTAGATGATTTTTTTTTGTTTGTTTGTTTCTGATGGAGACAAATGTGTAAGACAGACACAGAAACCTTCTGTTTAGATTGAAGAAATTTTATTTACTACTATATGGTTCCTGCAGTTTGGTCAGAGTTTATTTTTGTTCTCTGAGGTCTGTCTTTAATCAAATAAGATTTAACTCTTTTGAAATAAAGGGGGACCATAACTACATTAACAAGAAAAATTAATTTAAGGAAGATTTTTTTTAAACAATAAAATACATTTCATGCCTTGATTTCATGGTGATCTGATGGTTATTCTCATACTGTTCTAGAAAGAATTCCACCATGGGCAAAGAATGATGCTTTTAAAAATCACCTTCCTTCTTATTATGTTACTGAAAATATCTTAGTCCTGGCCTATCCCCCCGCCACCTCTGTGGTGCACTATTGATTTCATTTTCCTTCCAATATTTTACTTTTGGTCCTGCACAAATTACTCAGTGATGGTGGAATTCTTCAAAAGTATTCTAAATTTTGTGCCACGTGAGCTCAATGATTGCTCTGCTTGGAGACATTCTTTCCGAAGGCCCCTTTCTTGCCTACGTGCAAGGAAAGGGAAATGTATAGGTTTTCCATTTATTAACAGCACGCTTATCCTTCTGTATCTGTTTCAAGTTTTTAAAACCATGTTAGGGGCTTCTGGGTGGCTCACTTGGTTAAGCATTCAACTCTTGATTTCAGCTCAGGTCATGATCTCATGATTCGTGGGTTCGAGCCCTGTGTTGGGGGAACTGCTTGGGAGTTTCTCTGTCCTCCTTTCTCTGCCCCACCCCTGCATGCGTGCGCAGTGCTCTCTTTTTTTTTTTCCTGCGCATGCGCGCTCTTTTTTTCTCTCAAACTTTAAAAAAGAAACAAAACCGTATTAATTATGACACTGATTCATATTTTAAAAACAATGTAAAATTTTTTCCTTAAGATTATCATACAGTAAAGTTGGCTTTTTTCTCGTGGTATATAGTTCTGTTAATGTCCTACATGTATAGTTCGTGCAACTAGCACCACAGTCAGGGTGCAGAACAGTGTCCTCACCCCAGAATAGTTACCCAGCCCCGTCCCATAACCCTTGCCACCATGGACCTTTTTTCCATCCCTGTAGTTTTGGCTCTTTGAGAATATAATACAAATGGGATCATACAATATGTAAGCTTTTAAGGCTGGGCTCTTTTACTTTCTTTGTCTTTGAGATTCATGTAAGTATTGCTTGCATTGCAAATCTGTTCTTTTATTGCTGAGTAGATTTCCATCGTCACTTATTAAGACATCTTTGGATTGTTCTCAGTTTTTAAATTTCTTTTTTAATGTTTTTATTTTTGAGAGAGAGAGAGAGAGGGAGAGAGACAGACAGACAGCGCGAGCAGGGGAGGTTCAGAAAGAGAGGGTGGTACAGGATCTGAAGCAGGCTCCAGGCTCTGAGCTGTCAGCAGACCCCAACGCCGGGCTGGAACCCACGAACCATGAGATCATGACCTGAGTCGAAGCTGGACGCTTAACTGACTGAGCCACCCAGGCGCCCCGTTCTCAGTTTTTAGCAGTTATGAATAGAGGCGCTGTAAACATTTGTGTGTAGATTTTTGTGCGAACCTCCCTTTTCATTTCTCCAGGGTGGCTGTCTGTGGGGAGAGGGGATTGCTGGGTCATATAGTGAGTATATGTTTAACTTTTTAAAGACATTGGCAGCCCTTTTCTGGAGTAGCTGTGCTAGTTTGTATTTCCACCAGCAATGTCTGAGAGTTCCAGTTGTCCCGCATCACCGAATTGTCAATATTTGTGATGTAGCCACTCAGATAGGTATGTAGTAGTGTCTAATCATGGCTTTAATTTGCATTTTTGTGATGACTAAAGCCATGAACATCTTTTCATGTGCTGATTTGCCATCATTATGCCCTATCTGTGGAGTGTGTGTGGAAATCTTTCTTTTTTTTTTTTTTTTTTTTACTTTTATTTATTTTTGAGAGACAGGGACAGAGCATGAATGGGGAGGTGCAGAGAGAGAGGGACACCCAGAATCCGAAGCAGGCTCCAGGCTCTGAGCTGGCAGCACAGAGCCTGATGTGGGGCTCGAACCCATAGACAGTGAGATCATGTCCTGAGCCAAGTTGGACACTTAACTGACTGAGCCACCCAGGCACCTCATGTGTGGAAATCTCTTATCCAGCTTTTAATTTGGTTGTTGTTTGCTGATTGTTGAGTTTTGAGAGTTCTTTCTGTGTTCAGATACAAATCCTTTTTCACACATGTGATGTGCAGATAATTTTTCTTAGTCTTTAGTTTTCATTCTTTTAACAGTGTCTTTCAAAGAGCCAAAGTGTAATTTTGAATAAGTCCAATTTATCAGTGGTTTTTCTTTTCTTGGATTGTACTAAGATGGATAGATTTTAAAACAAATCTCTTTTCTATAAAAGTAGTGAAAACTAACTTAGTGATACCAGTGTTCTTATAAAGTTGACTTTTGTGAAAGGTGCAGATGGTATTATTTTATGGAAAGGTGGTGCTAATTAAGATCCTCCTTAGTCCTAGGGACATACAGGACTTTTGCTTCACCAAAGGAGATGATTGGTTTAGGTTTGTGAGGATTTTCATAGTTTCTTTAATTTTTACTTTTTTAATTTTTTTTTTTTTTTTGAGAGAGAGAGAGTGCAGGGGAGGGAGAGAGGGAGACCAGGCTCTGCTCTGTCAGTGCAGAGCTGGATGTTGGGCTTGAACTCATGAATCGAACAGTGAGATCATGACCTGAGGCTAACGACTGAGACACCAGGCACCCCTTTAAGATTTTATTTTTAAGTAATCTCGACACCCAACTTGGGGCTTGAACTTACCACCCTGAGGTCGAGAGTTGCATGGTCCACTGACTGAGCCAGCCGGGCTCTCCTAGAATTAGATTTTTAACAGGCAGCATAATCAGATATCATACTAAGCCATTTCTCCCCAGTGCCCATTTTTTATCTTCTTTATAGTTACTGTTATTAGCAATCAATAACTGTGGCCAGTGTTACTAATAATCATGTGTGTGTATATATATATATATATATATATATATACATATTGTATTATAAGATAGTTACAGCCCATTCAGTTTTTTACATCCTTTGAGGTACTCATCAGACATACTTGTATATCACTTAGCTCCAATTGCCTGAAATATCAACCTCAACTGGGTTAATCTAGAAAGAAGTTTCTTGGCTCAGCTAACTGCAAAGTCCAGGCATAGTTAGTTGGAGTTAAGGCTCAAGTGATGTCATCAGGACTCAGTTTCTCCCCATGAATCCATGCTGCCTTTTCCTTTGTAGACTTAAGTTGTGGGTGCTGTATGTTAGAGAAATGGCCCGCAGCATATTCAACCCCTGGAGCCTCTCACATTGTAGGTTTAGCAGGAAAGAACACTTGTCTTTTTCCCAGAAGCCTCAGCAAAAGTCTCATGTCTCATTGGTTCTTATGGGGTCACATGCCTTACCTTAGCCAATCTTTGTGTTTGGGGCTCTGAGGCTTGGATTGGCCAGTTGTGGTCACGTGACACCCTTGGATTCCTTGGTGCAGGCAGTTCTTCAGGATCCATAATATAGACTGAGTAGGGGTGAGGTGGATTCTCAAAGGGAAAATGTGGGCTTTTATTAGCAGGTGAAGGAAAGGATGGATCCTGGGTGGCCAAACAGCTGATGATAGTAGTCTCTTATAGGTCAGCAGCAGATTGGAGGAGTTAATGCATTTGGGTTGGAATCTTGGTTTCCGATTCTAGCTTTCTCGCTTGTGAAGATACACACTCCCAAGTCCATGTTCCCCGCACAAGTAGGAAAGTTACAGTGTTCTGTATTCATTTTATGCAAGTTGGCTGTTTTTAACAGGAAGAGAAAGAATCAAGGCTGAGGGGGTTAGATCTCACAATGGGCGGATGTGGTGCTGCTTCTATAGTGATAGGATTCGCATGACTCGTGTCCGTTCCCTGGGCCTCCCAGTCCTGTGGGAGAGATGTACAGACCCGGTGGGTCCCTGTCTGCCCTGGGGCCCTGTCTGCCCTGGGGCCAGGCTGCTCTGGCTGGGCAGTAGGGCTGTATGCTGTTGATGTAGCTGTGGCTGGCTGGATCCTAGACAACAGTGTCAGCCGCAGGGTGAGGTGTTCCTGGGGGCTGGCCGCTTCCAGGGGGAGTAGTTCTAGATCTCTTACTGTGTATTTTCTATAGTGCAATGTAGCAAGGCCCGAGACATTGTCTCACTTCAACTGGCAGTTTTTGTTTTCCCAATGAGAAAGCTTTCTAACTTCTTCAGAAGGAGTATGTGTAGCTAGGTCATTCTGTTTTCTGGAAAAACAAAACGAAAAACAAACTCATTGAATAAGACCTGCTCCATACTGAGATCCACACTACGGCAACGTACCCCTAGTGCGGGTCAGGTAGGACTTGGGTAGATGCTAATTATCAGGACCTGCTTGACAAAGGTGATTGGAGCAGAAACCCTCGCATCCTCCTCTGAGGTAGGCACTTGAGCCTAATGATCGGACGTTAGCTCTTCAAGTCCTTTCCCCCAGAGCTCCTGATGCTAGTAGTTGAGCCCCCGCTCTGCTTATATATTAGGTATTGAGATAGTCCTGGGGCAGATGTTGGCGGCCAACGTTGGCAGGAGTCTTTGTGATCTCCCTCTGTGTAGCCAGTTTTAGGGGTTATCTTGTCTATCAGTGACATACAGATGGACTTACTTTTCCAATGGCTGTTCTTGCATAATCGTTATCAGTTTATTGAGATGGATAAAATAGATGAAAATAATTTCTCTGTTAAGTAGGTAGTTACATAGACTGTTATTTTGTTTTCTGTGAATACAGTATTGTATATTGAGATCATTGAAGTGATTCCACTTTATGTAAACTGAAAAATTGGAATTTTAGGGGAGCAGCAGTAGCTAACACTAACTGAGCACTTACTGTGTACTAGGCATCTTCTAAGTGTTCTACACATATCATTTCACCTACTCCTACATTAACCGGAGGAGATAGGAAGGAGGCGTTTTGCCATTTTTGAGGGGACTAAGTTGGGTGGGGTACAGGAGGTTAAGTCACTTGTCCCCGGGCATCTAGCTGGTGAGTATCTGGGTGAGGGGGCTGGTGGGTGAGGGCGCTGGTGGGTGAAGGGGCTGGTGGGTTTTGAATGCTAGTCTTCTGGCTCCGAGCCTGTGCTCTGGATCCCTGTGCTGTATTCTGTCCCTAAGAAAGATTTTAGCTTGTGCATTATTAGTTTTTCTTCTCTTTTGACTTCTTTTGTAATATTTTGTAGATGCAGGCGGAGAGTTTTGCAGGAAAGATCTGCGAATTCTGGCGCCTTTGGTGTCTGGGTTTGTCCTTCTGTTGCTGTTATCTGGCAAGGCAACACTAGATGCTTGTTTGTATCAGTAGTTGTCAATCAGGAATGATTTCAGCCCCCAGGGGACATTTGCTCCTGTCTGGAGATACTTTTAGTTGTCACAAGTTGGCAGGTGCCACTGGCCTCTGGTGGGTAGAGGCCAGAGATGCTGCTAAACATCTTACAAAGCCCAGGACAGCCCAATGTCAGCAAAGAACTACTCGGACCAAAGTGTCAGGAGCATCATCTGAGGTCTGTGTAGTAAGTTAGTGATTATCTTGTAATGGCCTTCTTTCTTTCTTTCAGTCTTTCTCTTTCTCTTTTCTTTCTTTCTAGCAATTCATTCACTTTGAAAAATTTATTTATTCATTTTGAGAGAGAGAGAGTGAGCAGGGGAGCGGCAGTGAGAGAGAGGGAGACAGAATCCTTAGCGGGCTCCCTGCTGTCAGCATGAGTGCAGTGCGGGGCTTGATCTCAGGAACTGTGAGATGACGCCCTGGGCTGAAATCCAGAGTCCGATTATTAACCGACTCAGCCACTCAGGTGCTCGCGCAGTTTTTGACATAGGAGTAGCTCCCTGTTGAAGCGGCCTGGACCTCTGCTAGTGGCTGTCATCGAGCCTGACTCACCGCCGTGGTTTGGGTGCCTGTCCTCGGCTTTCTCCCCTGAGCTCTCACAGCAGCGCAGGGCAGCACACGGCAGAACCACTGGGAGAGCGTGGGCCAGGGTGTCTGTCATCAGAGCCCTCCCCTGGGGCTGCAGAGAGGCCAGGGGGCCAGTGGGCAGAGCACTTGCGGCCAGCTGGTAGAGGAAGGTAGGAAAGAGCAGGGGAGCGCGTGAACAAGGGAGGAGGGAGCGGCCCGCAGAAGCACTCTGTGTGCTTGACAGCTGGTGACAAGAGGTCAGCAAGAGTGGCCCTCTGACACCGTGTTGTGATCTCAGGCAAGGGCTGTCGGTCCTCCCAGCCCAGGGGCTGTGCTCTCGCTGCCTGCGACCAGGCTGGGGAGAGGCTGGGGAGAGGCGGGCCTGCATTGGCAGCAGCTCTTCTGTGGCCTGTTGCGGAGGTGTCGTCCTGATGGCAGTGCCCGCTTCTTACCAGTCCTCACGGGACTTTCGTGGGAGGGCTTCCTTCCTTATGTAGCAGCCTGTCCGCCCCACATCCGCACATACTGCACATCCCCGCTCATCCCGCTCAACCCCGCACATCCCGCTCAACCCCGCACATCCC
>NC_043716.1:45463771-45494785 GCF_006229205.1 Suricata suricatta
ATCCCCACCTGCCGCCCTCCCGCTTCCCCGGAGGCCAGCTCATGCCTTTCGGCAGAATAAGTCTTGTAATTGCTGCTCTTGCTGGGATGGGAGTGTCCTGGGAGCAGCGGCGCTGTGCTGCATCTCTGACTTCGGCGCTGCCAGCCCAGGACCTGGCCTCGGAAATGTTTGCCGACGTGAATTAACAGGCACTTCAGACTCGCATTTCAGCCAGTTGTTTATATTGGTGTGAAAAATCCTGCATGGCACAGATCTCGAGTCTCTGCGATCCCAGTCACAGAATTATAATACTAAGATGGGGAGGTTGGAAATGAAACGTTTCTGTACTTTCTGGTTTAAAAAGAAAAAAAAAGGCAGCTTCCTGGATTGTGGCACTTTGCAGCATTCAAAGTCATGTTTCATTTGTAAATTTGTCTCATTTATACATTTGGTGAGTTGTTTGTGTGATATCGACTTACGGTTGACATTTTGCTTGGATTTTAGTAAAGACTTCATAAAATAGAGAGGGGGAGTGCGGATTTTGTAGCATCAGTAGCCACTGCTGCGCTGTGACCTTGACCAGAAGGCTGGTTGGATGTAACTTTTCCGAGAGATAATTAAACCAGCTGAGGTAGGAATGAGACTGGAATTGAAAGCTCGGGAGATTCTGAAACCTTCTCTGACCTGTCCTTTCTTTCCGTTTTTAGGATTTTTGTCCCTGAGTCATGGAAGACAGAAGAGCTGAGAAGTCATGTGAACAAGCGTGTGAATCACTGAAGAGGCAGGACTATGAAATGACCCTCAAGCACTGCACGGAGGCCCTCCTTTCTCTTGGCCAGTACTCCATGGCCGACTTCACGGGGCCATGTCCACTGGAGATAGAAAGCATCAAAATTGAGAGTCTTCTTTACAGAATCGCCTCGTTTTTGCAACTGGTGAGTAAACACTGTTGATACGCTGGTGCTGAGCCACGAAAAACGGATTTGTGCATTGAGTTGGGAGGATTGTTGGCCACAATCACCTAAGTCTGGGCTGACGTGGCTGGTGATTGCTGAGCGTGTTTGACAGCAGCAACTGTTTTTAAGCCTTTAAAGTTGTATTAATGTATAGCATTTTGGGCTATCCACTCATTCAGCAAATATTTATTGAGCGTATACTATGTATGGGACCCAGGTCTAGGTACTGGTAGACGCTGGTGAGAAAGAAAATGATCTTCCTGGTAGTTTTTCTAGTTAGGGGCACAGACAAGAGACAATAGATATCATATAGAAGTAGAACCTGTTGAGAATTTGAAGGTAGCGGTCTGCATGAACAAAAAGTCAGAGCCAGGGAGATACGGGGACATAGGGTTAGGGTTGGGGTTGCAATTTGAAATTGAGGGGTCAACGTGGGCTTCACTGGTCAGGTGACACGAGGGAGGTGAGGGAGGGAGGTTGCCACGTCAACACCTGGAGGAAGAGTGCAACAGGCAGAGGAAACGGTCAGTGCAAAGACTCGGAAGCATAGCCTGCCTGGCGCATTTGAGAAATAGCTAGCAGGCCAGTGTGCTGGGGAGAAGTCTGTGAGGGGGCGTGGGCGGCGGGGCTAAATCCTGTGGGGCCCTCCAGGTCCCTCTAAGGACCTGGTTTTCTTCTACTGAAGATGGGGAGCTCTTGTTAGGTTTTGAGCAGAGGAATGGCATGATCTGATTTGGCAGCAGTTCTTTGGCTTTTGTCCTGAGGGTAGGCTGTGGAGGGGTAAGTGAGGCAGGGGGACTGGGTCGCAGGCTGTTGGACTGATCCAGGCCAGAGATGATAGTGCCTCAGGCAAAATGGCGGCAGTGGAGAGGCTGAGGAGTGCTCTGATTCTGGTTCTAAGTTGAAGGTCGACCTGGTACGCTTTCCTAATAAATGGAGTGCAGGGAGTGAGCAAGAGCGAGAGAGCGTGGTCACAGATTCCCCACTTCAGTGTTGTTTTGTCTGAGCAGCTGGAAAGTGGAGTTTCCTCAACTGAGATGACAGGGCTGTAGGTGGCGCACAGGTCTCGTGGGGCCAGGCGGGAGTTCAGTTTTGGACATGAGGAGTTGGAGATGTCAGTTAGGTACCCAGCTGGGGATGTTGAGTAAGGAGTCAGGCAGCTGCGGAGTTTGGGCGAGAGGTCTGGGTCAGAGATACTGCCTTAGGGGTTGGTTGCCTATGGATGGTATATAAAGCCTTGAGCCTGGGTCAGCTCAGCAAGGGGAAGAGTGTCCCCAGAGAAGAGGAGAGGACCGAGGACTTGGTCTTAGGCACCACAGTTCAAAGAGGTGGGGGAGAAGAAGAGGAACCAGCAAAGCAGCCTGAAGAGCACCCTTGATGTAAAGGAAACCGAAGGCGGGGGGACTAGCATAGTAAAGAAGGAGGAGCCAAGTGAGGGAGGGGTCAGCAGTGCCAACTGCCCGGAGTGGAGTGAGAATGGAGAGGTGACGGAGATGTGACCGTGCGTCTGGACGGAAACAAGGAAGCGTAGAGCGCGGTCCAGCTGGGTGCAGTGGAGGTCGCGGAGAGCTGCACGGGAGCAGCCCCTGTGGGGTGCCGGCGCACCTCCGACTGCAGAGAGTTCGAGAGAGTCACGGGAAGGAGTTGAAGTACATGAGTGTAGACGGCTCCTGAGGAGTTCTGTACGAAGGAGGCACAGACAAGTGGCAGTGGCAGCTGGTGAGAGAAGTGAAGTCACGAGAAGGCTTTTTTGTAAAGATGGGGAAGTCGCAGCATGCGTTTAGAGGACTGATTCGGTGCAGACAAGTCCGTGACCCGGCGGGCACGGAGCGGGCCCCACGGGGGTACAGCGGGCTTCAGGAGAGGACCTGGAGGGCTGGCCCGGAACAGGCGAAGGGCACACGTGGGGTGACAGGCCTTGGAGTGTCTCTTCTCAGGGCGATCACGAGGGAGGAGGCTCTGCGAAGTGGAGCGAGAGAAGGGGGGGGGGGCGTGAGTGAGGGCCGGGGAAAGAGCTCGTTGTGCTCTGTGAATATGAAATTCGAAACGTTAATATTGAAACTTTGAAGCAAAGCTGAGGTTTTATTTATTTATTGTTTTTGATAAAATTTGTTTTAAGCTGCCCTTGAACTACTTAATTTTACCTTGTATCTTTTATTTTGCAGAAAAACTATGGGCAAGCTGATGAAGATTGTAGGCATGGTATGTTTAAGAACTGGACTTTTCTGCTTTGAAAATTTGAGTTATTTACATTGAACCATGTTTAAGATTTGAGCTTTTCTGTGCTAATTTCAAGAGAGATTATAACGTTTGAGAACCCCCTCCTTTCCTTTTTTTTAATTGTTTATTTTTGAGACAAAGAGACAGAGCATGAGTGGGGCAGGGGTGGAGAGAGAGGGAGACACAGAATCTGAAGCAGACTCCAGGCTCTGAGCTAGCTGTTAGCACAGAGCCCGATGCGGGGCTTGAACCCATGAACCTTGAGATCATGACCTGAGCCGATGTTGGACGCTTAACCCACTGAGCCACGCAGGTGCCCCGAAAACCCCCTCCTCACTGCAGTTCCTAGTAACTGATGTGGACGACGACTTTCCTGTTATGACCGATGTGCTGTTGAACATTGCTCCTCGTTGTGAGTGGGAATGTTAATGGTGTCCTCTTAGAGTTTGTGTGTGAGTATTTTTAGTCTGTAGGAGCTGAATTTTAAGACCCGTAACACACATGGATTGAGATGTTAAGCTTGGATAAACTGAAAGGCTTGTCTGTCTGTCCTAAAATGTTTTTTTCCCTTCAGTAGATTTCCCTTAGAGAAGAGAGACCAACTAGCATGCTCTTCAGTGCCTTTTTCTGTTTTCTTTGGGCGAGAAATTAATTAAAAAGATTTTTGCTCTTTGGGCGCTCACAGCATAGGAATCCTTTTTCTTCGTGAGTGCTGCCAGGTCACTGGCATGAATCTAGGAGTGAGTGGGAGAAGGGGTGCGGTGTGCGGTGGGAAGTTCTGCACAGCGGAACTTGAAGAATATAGTGCTTCCTTTATCCAGAATTTGGGGGAGGGGGCTGCCAGTGTTAAACAGAAGTTAATTTTTTTTATTACTCCTTTGTATCAAAACTTTTAAAAGTATTAACTGCTTTTCTTGTAAACCTTAAAAACTATCTGACACCCCCCTGTGGCACATTGGACATAATTTAACCATTCATTGAAGAATGTGAACCTCCCGTAACAGAGTCTTTACTGTCTCTGGACATTTAAAATTACCCACAACAACAAAAATAAAATTACCAGCAAGCCAAATAGTAAGTCAAATAATACTTACTATTATATATATACTATATATATGAGGAAGGGAATCATTTCCCCTTTTTATCCTACCTGAAGAAATCATTATTACTTTTGCTGTATCTATGGTACCTTTCTCCATAAACACAAATGCTTATAATTTGTAGATAGGGCGGTTTCCTTTAAAAATTAAAAAAAAAATTATGTACCAAAAGATCATAGATCTCTTTTTTTAGTTCTACTTTTTAAAAGTTTATTTATTTATTTTGAGAGAGACAGACCAGGTGGGGGCGGGGCAGAGAGAGAGAAGAGAGAGATTCCCCAACAGGCTATGCACTGTCAACACAGAGCCTAATCTGGGGCTTGAACTCCTGAACCATGAGACCATGACCTCAGCCAAGATCAAGAGTCGGACGCTGGACTGACTGAGCCACCTGGGTGTCTATCATGGATATCTTTTTAAGTTTCACGGGTTCCAATTACTTCTTAATATTCCATGCTATAAATGCTTCATACTTTCTCAAACATTTTCATATTGGTAGGCATTCACATGGTTCTTGTGTTCTCCTTTGTCATTCTGATCCATCCTGTAATAAAAACATGTTCTTTCTTAGTGTTGCTTGTTTCTGTAGGATAGTCTTAAAAGTTGGAAGTCTGGGTTAAAGTAGAATATTTACAGTAGTTTCAGATGCACACAGCCACCAGCAGCATATGTGTGTGGCCGTGCCCTGTAACCTCACCAACATGGGAACCTGCCAGTCTTGATGTTTTGCCAGTCTCATGTGTGAGAAATGGATACCCTTTCTTTAATTTTCACTCCCTTGAGGATTAGTGAGGTGGAATACAGTCTTCTCATTTTAGAGGCGCACAAAGTCCCAGAAGGTTAAATGGTTTGTGAGAAGTCACAGGACAGTGAGAGTAAGCGCTGTTAGTGAAGGAGCACACGGAAAACGTTGCATTTTTCTGTTGTTTTATTTAGCATTTCTTTTATTTAGTGTTTATTTTTTTAGAGAGAGAGAGTCAGCCTGAGCAGGGGAGGGTCAGAGAGAGAGGGAGACACAAAATCTGAAGCAGGCTCCAGGCTCTGAGCTGACAGCACAGAGCCCGACATGGGGCTTGAACTCAACAAATCATGAGATCATGACCTGAGCTGAAGCTGGACGTTCAAGCGACTGAGCCACCCAGATGCCCCTTCATTTAGCATTTTTAAAGTTAAGATACTACTTTACAGCTTCTGAATTTCTAAAATAAATGTTTAACCAGGACTCCTTTGGAGGTGACGAATATGTTTGTTACCTGCATTGTGGTGATAGGGACATGAGTGTGTACATGTGTACAAATTCACCAGATGATGTACATTAGTTATATGCAGTTTTGTATACCAGTTCTGTCTCTGTGATGTTGGGGAGAAAAGTTTATCCAGCATCTAGGACGAAGTCGTAATGAAATAACTATACTCTTGTGTTGGTGGAATGTGAAGGGGCATGCAACTTGGTAATATGTTTATGCCCTTCGACCCCACTAATCTCATTTCTGGGATGCTGTCCCAAGTAAATAATACACGAGAAAGAAGAAATTGGATGTGGAGCGGTGTTTATTGCAGTGCTGTGCATAAAAGTGAAAAATCCGTTAGCTTCCAGTAATGGAGGAGTTCTTTTAATGAAATTCTATGCGTTCCTTGTTACCATCTGTGTGATGCGGAAACACATGGAAAATGCTTGCTGAAATGCCAGAGCAGTGTATCTATAACGATGCTCACTTGAAATAGACATTCAGGAACATTAGCCAGGTTTATATGTATGTATTGCTAGCTGTGGAGTTCTGCCACTAGATGAATTTTTTTTCTTGTTCAACTTTTGGCGGCAGTGTGTAAATACCATGTTAGGCAGCGAGTGAGTAATAAAGAGCAAGTCCGGAGTCCCAGCCTGTTAATTATCCTACTGCTTTGTAACGCCAGGGAGCTGTGGGAGAGTTCGTGTCCTACTGGCCTCAATCTTGTGTTTGCCTTTCATATACTGTACTTTTCCTTTCTTTTTAAAAAGAATTTTTAAAAATGTTTATGTATTTTTGAGAGAGAGAGAGCACAAGTAGGGGAGGGAAGATAGCGAGGGAGACACAATCCGAAGCAAGCTCCAGGCTCTGAGCTGTCAGCACAGTGCCCAACATGGGGCTCGAACCCACAAACCACGAGATCATGACCTGAGCTGAAGTTGGCAGCTTAACCAACTGAGCCACCGAGACGCCCCTATATTACACTTTTTCTTAAGTTTATTTATTTTGAGAGGGCACGAGCAGAGGAAGGGCGGGGTGGGGGGGGGGAGAGGATCCCAAGCAGACAGTGTGGAGTCCAGCACGGGGCTCGATCCCACAAACTGGGAGATCTGGACCTGAGCTGAAGTCCAGAGTCAGACACCTAAGCGACTGAGCTGTGTTGTTCGGACATCTGTTCCCTCTCTGTGTGCCTGTCAGATTGCATTCCTTGCAGCTCTCAACATGCCCCATCCTAACTCCCCCCTGTTTCGTTTAGCTTCTGACCTTCAGATTTCACCTTCTCAGACAGGGTTAAGAAATCGGGCAGGCGTTCTGTTATAGAATTAAAAAGCATTGAAGGTTGTTTTGTATTATGAAGAAATTAAGATATATAGGAAAATAGAAGAGTTTAATAAACATTCATATTCTCAGAACCTAAGTGTAACATTTGACCATATTAACTTTTTTCTGAACTATTTAAAAATAATGATAGACATCATGTATTTAAAAATAAGGCCAGAAGCGCACAACCACAGTATTATTATTATTAACAAATAAAATGGGCAGCAATTCTCCGTGGTTTTGTGAGGTTGAGCCCGGCTTTGGGCTCTGTGCCGGCAGTGCAGAGCCTGCCTCGGATTCTCGGTCTCCCCCCACCCCCCATGCTGTCTCTGTCTCTCTCAAAATAAACAAACTTAAAAAAATTGACAGTAATTCCCTAATTTCACTGAAAACCCACTCTCTAATCAAATTTACTTGGTTGTCCCCAAAATGCTTTTTATGACTGATATTTTCCAAGCCAGGAACTAAATTAGAATCATAAAAAATTTTTTAAGTTTATTTATTTATTTTGAAGGAGAGCACGAGCACATCCATCCGGGGGAGGGACAGAGAGGGAGAGAAAAATCCCAAGCTGGCTTCGTGCTGTCAGCACAGAGGCTGACTTGGGGCTCGATCTCACGAACTCGGAGATCATGACCTGAGCTGCAATCAGGAGTCGGGTCCTTAACTGACTGAGCCACCCAGGTGCCCTGCCTTCTGTTTTTGTCGATGGTTTCCTTTGCTGTGCAGAAGCTTTTTATTTTGCTGTAGTCCCAATAGTTTATGTTTTGCTTTTGATTCCCTTGCCTGAGGAGACACATCTAGAAAAATGTTGCTAAGGCCAATGTCCAAGAACTACTACCTATGTGTTTTTACTTCTTACTTTTAGGTATTTAGTCCATTTTCAGTTTGTTTTTGTGTATGGTCTGAGAAAGTGGTCCTGTTTCATCCTTTTGCAAATAGCCATCCAGTTTTCCCAGTACCATTTATTGAAGAGACTCCGTTTTCCCTACTGTAAATCCTTGCCTCCTTTGTTATACATTGAAAATTTTGGAAAAATACCTTGATTAGGCCTAGCTTTTGAAGAAGAGATTTAATTAATGTTTATTTTTGAGAGAGTGAAAGCATGGGAGGGGTAGAGAGGGAGACACAGGATCCAAAGTGGGCTCTGTGCTGACAGTATGGGGCTTGACCTCGCCAATGGACTTGAACTCACAAACCGTGAGATCATGACATGAGCCAAAGTCAGACACTCAATGGATCTCGCCAAACAAAGATTTTAGAAATACCTAAGGACTTGATGAGACAAATAACCTAGTATTGTGATGTGACTTAAAAAATACAGAATCATACTCACCATTTACTGTACTTAGGCTTATTTTAAATCACCTTTCTTATTGCATGTAATTTAAGGGAGGGGAATTACATTTTAATTGTAGATTGTCTCCTATTTTGATAGTCAGAGGCTATCAGGCCCCAAGAGAGGCTATTTTGTTGAAACAAGTGAATGAATATTCCTTCAATATTACTCAGTTTCTGGTCTAAAACATTTCAAGGAATACATGTTACAGAAGCTGAAGACAGAACAAAGTAGCAGAGGTAAGGCGTTCAGGCTTCCACCTTGGTATCTCAGCACACAGGAAGGGGCAGTTCAGTTTGGGAACAGTTGTGTGCTTACAGTAAACTCTTGCAGATAGTTGGTAGGAAGAGAATTTTTCTGCAAGGCATTGTAACATTTTTACAATTGCTCAAGATTAGATCATGTTTAAAAAAAAGAATTTTATTAAAAAAATTTTTTAATGTTTTTGTCTTTTTGAGAGAGAAAGCGTGAGTGGGGGAGGGGCAGGGAGAGAGAGTTGGGGCAGAGGATCTGAAGTGGGTGACATCAATGACTCCGATGGGGTGGGAGTGGGGGCTTGAACTCACGAACTGTGAGACTATGACCTGAGCTGTTAGAAACTCAACCAACTGAGCCACCCAGGTGCCCCTAGATTACATTCTTAATGTCCTTCCTTTTGGCAAGTTCAGTTATTATAGCTAAGGCAAGTGTAATAACGCATGGGGTTATATTTTGTTTTCCTTCAAGCCTTTTCAAGATATTACAGATAATCAGGGACCAGGTGGGCAGTGCAATTTAATTTTATTATATGATACAAAAGCAGTAGAGCTGTTTATCTGTAATTGTTGATTGTTTTTTTACGACAGTTCTTCATGTGGGATCCCACAAGACAAACTGAATTACAGTTTAGGGCAATAGTTGGAAAAAAGTACATCAGTATTGACTCTTGTCTAAAAAAAGGGAGAGAAGGAAAAAAAGAAAACATGATTTTGACAGATCTTGAGGCTTTTAAACATCAGTGTAATGCAAGAGTTTTTTCACAGTAAAATTCAGCAGATACCTTTTATAAAACTATCTATAAAAGTCTTTGAAAATATATGACTTAATACTCTTTAAACAAGACATAATCACCTGAGGTTGAAACATTTTTAGATATATTTTCATTTCCCTGAAACATTTTTTAGCTTTTGACAATTAGTTTCTTAATATGCAATTACTGAAAAGGAACTAGGATATTTCCTTAGCAGTTCTCAGTACTGCTTTATAATTTTTAGAAGGGGAAGGTGACATCTACGGGACTCTTATGAGGAGACTGTGCTAGTCTCCCACTTGACATAATTAACACAATCTTACTAGATAGCTCCTGTCACCTCCATTTTACAGGGGAGGAAATACGTTAGTGAAGGTGAATAGTCCAGCCCTTAGTTGGACTTTTATTTTTTCTTCAGATCATTTTATTTGCAGTGTATTATTTGAACCTTACAACAAACTTATACATGTTTCTGTTTTACAGATGACCACACTGAGGGCCGGAGAGCTAAAGTACCTTGCCAATGGTCCTATTTTTTTTTTTTAATATAATTTATTGTCAAATTGGCTTACGTACAACACCCAGTGCTCATCCCAAGAAGTGCCCTCCTCAATGCCCATCACCCATTTTCCCTGTTTCCCATTCCCCCATCCAGCCTCAGTTTGCTCTCGATATTTAAGAGTCTCTTGTGGTTTGCTTCCCTCCCAACCAATGGTCCTATTTGAATAGTTCAGGAATAGTAAGAGCTGAGGGAGATGTGGGCTTACCTGGGAATTATATAAGATGTTCAGGACATTCTTAACAACACTCTGTTGGAGTTGATCACTTACTGGAATTATCCAGGGATCCTTGAGTAGACCTGTAACGTGGATGGAATGAGACAACAGATCGGCCTGCACTAAAAGTAATTGAGTGAAACCTGAAATACAGAGAGACTGCAACTTTCAATTTAGTCATCTGCTTTCATGAAATATACAGCGTGTTAATTTCAATAGTGAAAAATTGGAATTGTTCTGAGGCCAGGAAGTAGTTAAATACATTGACCTATCTACTTGATGGAGCACTGTATAGACATTAGTATTATAAATGTAAGCCCTCAGAACATGGAAGATGTTGAATGTGTGAAGGGGAAATAACGCAGAATACAAACAGTTATATTTGTATCAGTTACAATCATGTAAACATCATGTAAATGTTGGTAAATATTGGAAGAGAACATGAATAAATGAGCACAGTCTGTTTAGTTGAGTGATGAACCTATGGAGAATTTTTCTGTAGAATTTTATGAGTGTTGTTAAAATGTTATTTGTGTAATGGAAGAATTGAGCAATGTAACGAAAGGATATGTTCAATACAACCTGAATAAATCCGTTATGAACAGACCCTATAGACCTTAAATACATAGTGCATTATACTGATACTTAAACATTTCCTTGGAAATAATTGGAAAAAAATGCAGCTTCCAAAATATTTTTATTTCAGCAAATGATTTTCTTGCAAAGGAAGCTAAAGTGTGTACAAACTAAAAATAGAGTCTTGGACTTAGCAGTGAAGAGAAAGACACAGATTGTTTTACTAGTTGAGCCATTACAGTTGCTGTGAGAAATCTTCTCAGATGACATGGCGTAAAAACGAGTATGTTCTGTATTGTTACACGTATGTGCTCTTGTGATTGTATTAAATGTGTGAACACTTGCGAGCAATTTGATTAGTATTTTCTATGGCCGTTTGACATTTGAGTTCTTAGTTAATCTTGCTGGTTTTGTTAAAGGCTAATTCTTAACTGCTCAGGAATACCACATGTTGAGATTTGCAGTTTCTATTCTTATGCATTTTAAGTGCACTGGGTCTCATGTCACTGTTGACAATGTGGAAATTATGTTCAGAGGAGGTTTCTGCCGTTTAATAGCCCTCATTTACCCAGGAATCATAGGTTGAACCATATTTTTCAATGGAGAGAGAGCTTCAAAGTTAATTTTTCCTGTGGTTTTGGTGTGATCCTACTGGCTGTAGGCTGGAGTGAGTTAGACATGTGGATTGTCCTATGTTCTTTCCTTCCTTCCTTCCTTCCTTTTCTTTCTTTTTCTCCCTTCCTTTCTTCTCCGCCCTCCCTCCCTCCCTTCCTTCCTTTCTTTCTCTCTCTCTTTTCCTTCCTCCCAAATATTTATTTATTTATTTTTAGATAGAGCAAATGAGCAGAGGAGGGGCAGAAAGAGAGAGAGAGAGAGAGAGAGAGAGAGAGAGAGAGAATATCCCAAGCATGCTCTGCACTGTCAGCTCAGAACCTAACGTGCGCCTCTATCCCATGAACTGTGAGATCATGACTTGAGCCAGAATCGAGTTGGAAGCCTAACTGACTGAGCCCCCCATGTCCCTCTGGTCTTATCTTTGTGCCTGATTGGATAGAACAGAGACATCACTGCTCTCCTCTAGTACTTGAAGGACTTTTTTTCCCCCCCAGTTTTTATTTATTTTGGAAGAGAGAGAGCAGGGAAGGGGTAGAGAGAAAAGGAGAGAGTGAATTTTAAGCAGGCTCTGTGCTCTCAGCACAAAGCCCAATGAAGGGCGCAAACCTACGAACCACAAGATCATGACCTGAGCTGAAACCAAGAGTCAGACGCTAACTGACTGAGCCACCCAGGCGCCCCTTGGAGTCGTTCTTTTAGCAGAGGGAAGTCGTCTTGTGATAGTGTGCTGACGTTATCGAGAAAACATGGACATCAGATGTTATGGTTAATGCTGGCTGTTTCTTCCCGACAGTGCTGGGGGAAGGCCTGGCCAAGGGGGATGGTGCCTTCCAGGCTGTGCTTTGCTGCATGCAGCTGAAGGGCAAGCTCCAGCCCGTATCCAGCATTCTTGCCAAGTCGCTGACGGGCGAGTCCCTGGTACGTTGATGAGCTCTGATTCGGAATGTCCTGAACGGTTACATTCATTTAACTCCTTAGGCATGTGGTGGGAAAAAGCAGTTCAGTTTGTGCTTTTCCTCTTTCTTCTTTCTATCAGAAATCCAAGTTTCTGTTCAACAAACTGATGCTTACTCATCGTATTGTAGTAGTTTGTGATATTGTATATAAGAATTACAGGTACTTTTTAAAACTTTGAAAGTATAAGATTACTAAATGATTTTTTTAAAAGATTTTTTTGTTTTTATTAGTTTTTAAGTGTTTATTTTTTGAGAGACAGAGAGAGCATGAACAGGGGAGGGGCAGAGAGAGAAGGAGACACAGAATCTGAAGGAGGCTGTCAGCACAGAGCCCTATATGGGGCTCGAACTGCAAGATCGTGACCTGAGGTGAAGTTGGCCGCTTAACCGACTGAGCCACCCAGGCGCCCCAAGATTTTAAAATTTTTACACATGATCTTAGCCAAATGGCCGAGAAGCGATTGATTTTTTTTATTTTTAAAGATGCATATTTATTTTTGAGATAGAGAGCCTAGGCAGGCTCTAGGCTCTTGAGTTGTCAGCACAGAACCTGATACAGGGTTCAAACTCATGAACCATGAGATCATGACCTGAGCCGAAGTTGGAGACTTAACTGACAGAACAACCCAGATGCTCCAAAGATTTTTAAAATTTTTAAATGATTTCTACATCCAACGTTTTATTTTATTATTTATTTATTTATTTATTATTTTAAAAATTTACATCCAAGTTAGTGCAACAGTTTAGTGCCCCAGTGATTTCAGAGGTCGTTTCCTTAATGCCCCTGACCCACTCAGCACCCCTCCAGCACCCTCTGCTTATTCTCTACATTTAAGAGTCTCTTACATTTTGTCCCCCTCCCTGTTTTTATGTATTTTTTTACTTCCCTTCCCTTATGTTCGTCTTAGGTAATTCTATCCTTAAGGAAGTTTTCTGTATAAGTTAAGTACATTACACAGTTTTACTTGTGGGTTTTTAAATTTAAAACTAGGAAGAAGTACTTGCTTTTATATCCAAGTGAAATTTGAACTTCAGAAGAGTGAATATTTTTGCCTGTTTTCTTCAACTGGTTTATTAATGGACTATTTTTAAAGTGCTGGGATCATTTTATGTGATTCTGAGTCATGGGTAACTGATTGAGTTCACCATTTTGCAAATACAAGTCCATTAGCTTTAGATGGGAAAAAGCTCCAAAAAAGTTTACGTTTATTTTTCTTCTTGCTCATGGAATCTTGCTTTCCGGTGATACCCATTGTGAATAGTTTATTAAATTGATGTTAAACTCTTATATAAGGTGAATACAGGGTTTTAGGCCACACTGTATATTTTGTCCTGTTAACTGTTTTAGCCTTCCTTACAGATGGTTAACTTCGTTATTATAACTAGAGGCAGTGGGGTTGGGAGGTGAGCATAGAGTTGTGTTTTTACAGATCAACCCTAGAAGCAGCGGAGGAATTGAGTTATGCCCCCGCAGCAAAGAACTAATATACTAACCAGGTTTTGCCTCTTTCATTCACCCTTTTCAGAATGGGATGGTAACAAAAGATTTGACAAGACTAAAAACACTTCTCACCGAAACCGAGGTAAGACTATTAAGTGGATCTCTTTGAAAAGAGTTTAGCTCAGTCTGGCTAGCAAGTGTTGTGTATTAGCACTGGAAAATCCTGGGGCATCAGCCAAGGATGAGGCTCCAGGGAGGGTAGTGGATGCCCGTGGCCGCCTTCTGCAGCCCCGCTTGGTCTCATCCCGGGAACCCTGCTCCTTCTCATGTGTCCTCTGCACCTCACGCCTCCAGTTCCTCGTTCTTGTTAGTGGTCTCTGGCCAACAAATGGGAAGATGGCTGGGAAATTTTATCGTTTAAATACGTGCCAAGAGTTGGACGCTTAACCGACTGAGCCACCCAGGCACCTCTCAAGGCTTTTTTTTTTTCTCGAAGCAACTAAAGAAGTCTGTGATTTAAAGACTGTTTTTACGGAATGGAGTTTAGGAGATGGAAATCATGTGTATCAGTGTAAGTGGTGAACAAAAGTCTGCTCTGGCGAAGCGCTCGAAGGGCCCATGGAAGGCCAGGGGATGCAGGGCTGCCTGTTGGGCCCCTAGCTTTATAAGTCTCAGATTTCTATTCCTCATATAGGCATACAGAAGTATTTTTATTTAGATGTCTCATTTTGTTTTTCATTATTTTTTAAATGTTTATTTAAAAACAAATGGGGTGGTCAGAGAGAGAAGGGGACAGAAGATCCAAAGCCGGCTCTGTGCTGACAGCAGCGAGCCCGAGGCTGGGCTCGAACTCACAAACCGTGTGAAGCCATGCAAGCCACGGAACCCATGTAAAGGGATTGATTGGCTTATTTATTTAAACAATTGGCACGCACTGTGGGTGAGGTCCTATGCCTTGGTGCTAGGGGTACAGCACTGACCAAGACCCCTGCGGTCGGGAAGTTAAAAAGTCTAGGGGAGGAGACAGAGACCAAATAAATTAAGCAGCTATAGATAGGTATAATTCACATTGAGGAAAGTGGTAGAGGGAAAAAAAATAAGCCTTCTGTGATGGGAAAAACAACTGGATTGGTGGTGAGAGGGCGAGACAGCTGAGCCAGGAGCTGAGGCTTGAGAAGGGGCCAGGGTCACCGAGACTGAGATGGAGCGAGGAGCAGAAGTGCAGGTGGAAACCTTGACCTCTTGTAGATTACGTTCCTGTTCCAAAGCTGTAACATATCTCACATACCAACAAACTAATAAGCAAAGACCGTTGTCATGAATTGCCCAAGCTGGATAAAGATACTGTTTGTTTTGCTACAATTAGATAGGCTTTAAAGAAAATGTTATTTTCTTTGTCTTATTGTGAATTAACTGAGAATCTGTAAGCTCTAATTAACTTAAAAGCCATTTCCTTTCTTATGTATATGCAGTCTTCCTAATTTGTAAGAATTAAAGGGACTCCGGTTTAAATGTTTCCAACTTTTACCATGAGAATGTAAAATAAGATGACCTTTCATTTTATTAAGAGCTTTGGCTTTCTTCTTTTTTATCGCCTTAATTGAATCACGAGCTTTACACCTGATATTGACGCACAGAGATGGATATGTTTTGTATTTATAAAATATATGAATTTTTATTTTTAATACTTATAATCCTGTCACATGTAAGGCGACAAATGTCACTGGAGTCTTGTTTAGTAACTGTACTTTTAGAAGAAGCGACCTAAGTTTTGTTTATAATCAACTTTCCTATGTAAAGTATTCTTTTTGGCTTATGAACTGATATTATTTAAAAAAAATCCATCTAGGAGAAGCTAACAAAGGTACTGTTATTTAAGATTGCGTATGACATATTTAAAAATAGAAACAATTTGTTATTTCAAGATTGGGCTTAGCTGGTATTTGACTTGAAGTGCTAGTGGATGAGAACAAAGACATGGAGCTCAAGACTGACTAATTGATGGAAACAAAAACACGTATCTAGTAAGATTTTAAAGGGTGAAAGATTTATATGATCTCAGAAACCAGAGGATTATATCTAGTAAGGTTTAAATGTCAAAAATCAGTAGGGTTGGTTGTGAATTGATAGAAGTTGTAGCAATATGAACTTTGACTGCTTTAAGGTGTCCACACAAACTGAAGATCATAAGCTAATTGATATTGGCCTTCTGCCTCGATGTCTGGGCAAATGCAAAGGTGTTCACAAAAAACAAAAAAACCCAAAAAAACCCCCCAAACCTGGGGCACCTCGGTGGCTCAGGCTGTTGAGTGTCCAGCTCTTGATTTCAGCTCAGGTCGTGTTCCCAGGGTTGCGAGATTGAGCCCCACGATGGGCTCTGTGCAGAGGGTGGAGCCTGTTTGGGATTCTCTCTGTCTCTCTGTCTCTGTCTCTGTCTCTCTCTCTCTCTCTGTCTCTCTCTCTCTCTCTCTCTCCCCCCCACCCCATCTTTGCTTCTCTCTCCTGCTCACATGCTCTCTCTTTCCCTCTAAAATAATAAAAGGAAAAAAAAGTAAAACACCCAACCCAAACACAAACGCATTGGATCCTAAAAGCTAGGGTGGCCATAGACGCAGCCCAGGTCAAGCTTCTTGTCTTTACCAAGTCTTTTCATGCCCACGTGCTGTTTGCCAGCCCCCGCCAGCCTGCAGGCTGGAGGGTGGGCACAGGCGCGCCCGCTCATTTGTGCATCGCTGCAGATGCTGACTCGTGAAACGCACCATGTGTTTTTCCCTTTCTAACACGTAGAAATGCTTTCAGCTTTATTATAGGACTAACACATTCCCATTTTTTCCCCTTGCATATCTGGTAAATTTTATTTTGATAAATATTTTAGAGGAGATACTTTAAACATAGGATTGAAGTGAATTTTTAGGTTTTATATTTATAAATTTGAGGTAGCTGAAAATCATATTTCAAAAGCTAGTGTGGGGTTATGGCCCTTAGACCTGGATTGTAGAATTTAAAGAGAGCTTTTAATGTATCTTCTTTGTCAGCATAGAATCCTTGTAATGTGAACAATTACTTCCAATTTAGCTTATGTATTCTGATATTCAGACCTCATTTTACAGAAAGAATGGGTTGTCTTTAAAAACTTTTGAGAATCAAGTTTCTACCTTCCTGTAGAAACAGTATTATAGTGACTTAGTTCCAGTCCTACCTAAAACGTCCAATTTAATTAATGACCTATAAGTTAAAGTGACATTATTGTTTCAGTTGTATCTAATTAGCATTTAGACATACTTTCTACAGTACAAAACATTCCAAATTCATCTTGGGATACCATTTCCTCTGATTCAGCTCAACATTTATTGAGCACCTGTGCTGTCCAAGGTCTCTGGGTTTTGGAAAACTGAGAGAGCCCTGGGAAACCATCTGTTGGGGCCAGTCTGAGATGCGCATGGCTGATGTGCCCGCAGGGCAGGCTGCCTGTGGTCTGGAAGCGCCGGAGCGGAAATGCAGGCAGGAGCACCAAGAGAGGAGCAGTCTTGGGGGGGGAGGCAGGAATATGGGGGCTCAGGTTAACGGCGGGGGGTGCTAGGTAAAGACCCAGACAGAGGTGACTTGGTGCACACGGGAAGGTTGGTGGTCATTTGGCCCAGGGGCAGATGAGGGCCCTAACCAGGACAGTGGCAGTGGGAGTAGAGAGAGTGAGACTCCTTAAGAGGGTCATTTCAGACCCATTTGGGCAATATTTGGAGAACACTCAGTGAGACAGGAGACAGTTCAAGAAAGCTTTCAGAATTTCAGCCTTGTTCTCTTTGCAGGCGTGAATCCAGTAACTTGAGATGAGGAGCAACTGAAGGAGGACGAGATTTGGGATAAAGATGTTGCGTTTGGTTTTGGACATATTTGTTTAAAGTGCTTGGATGAGCATCTGTGCATCCACCCATCACCTCTGTCCAGCGCTTACTGGGTGCCCATTATGCTCCCAGTCCTCTGTGAGGGGTGGGGATGCGGGAAGGCGCTCGTAGGCTGTTGGCAGTGGACCAGTACGTGGTTGACAGAACGATCCAGTACATAGTATGCTGTCGAGTAGTTAAGAAAAAGAAGAAAATGTGCTGTGGCTGGCACTCAGCTGAAATGGCGGGTGTAGAGTTCAGAGTAAAATTAGAGCCAGAGGAGCAGATTGTGGAGTTCTGTGCGCCAAGGGGGGTCACGAAAACCAGGACATCAGAGTGTTGGGTCCTCAGCTCCCCCATGGGAGAAGGGCTCATCCCAGAGGGATGGGGACTTGGCAGGACATGCCTCAGGCCCCAGCTTGGTGGCACTGCACTCTGGGCAGGAGAAAAGGCACCTCGCTAGCTGGTCTTTCTCCTGGTGTTAGCAAGAGGAGAGCGAAATGAACAAATGGGGTGGAGGAGCTAGTCTTTGGGGTTCAGGACTGGGGACATAGACTTTTTTCTTTTGCTAACAGGTAATTTTTATATAGGGAATCTCTATCTGTTTCCTTAATGAGGGCCACATAAGTACTTTTCTGTAAACATAGTTTAATATAGAGCAGAGATGGAGGCAAAGGATATTGTTAACTAACATTTATTAAAACTTCTAAGTATTCAATCTCAGCCTTTACATTTTTTTAAATGTTTTATTTATTTTTGAGAGAGAGAGAGACCGAAGAGCATGAGTAGGGGAGGGGACAGAGACAGAGAGGGAGACACAGAATTTGAAGCAGGCTCCAGGCTGTCAGCACAGAGCCCGAAGCGGGGCTTGAACTCACGGACCGTGAGATCATGACCTGAGCTGAAGTCGGATGCTTACTGACTGAGCCACCCAGGCGCCCCAAACTCAGCCTTTTAAAAAATGTTGAAAATGTCCACGTTTAATACAACTCAATTGGTTATTTCTCATTATAAGAACATTTTCATTTGAAAAATTTCAGACAGCAACTAGTAACGTCCTCTCTGGATATCATGTGGAAGACTTGGAAGGGGGTAAGTACCGAATTCTGTTTGTTCCGGTAGCTGTGATTCCAGGCATTGCTTTTTTTTTTTTTTTTTTTTTTTTGATTATTGGGAGGACATTTACGGAGTTATGGTACATGTAAGTGGAGGAGAGAATAGGAGGAGAGAATATAAAACTTTAATGCTAAGAAGTAGGTGTGGATGAAGCAGTTGTTTAATGGCCCCTTTTTGTAGGAGAATGGAGTAATGGAGGCAGGAGGTGTCATTTTCTTGCCTCCGCGTAGCTCTAGATGTAAACCTCATTGTTAGCATCGCCAGCCGCTGCGTTCTGGGCTGTAGAGGGAAGCGTGCATTCTCTCTCTGGCCCCGGCCCAGGCTGGTCCAGTTCTTTCTTTTTGGAAGTCCCGGTCGGTAAGTTGAGTTGTTCCTGCCACAGTTAAAAATCCATGACCTCCTCTTCTCTTGCCAGACAAAAGGGGAAGGGGATCAACATTCCCTGAGTGCTTGTGGGTACTCGTCCTTAGTGGCTTTCACAGAGACATGTATTGGCTCCCCCATCTTCCCGAACGGTGATGAGACTGGTGTTTGGTACAGCTCCGTGATTTTCCCAGTCACACAGCTGGAAAGGGGGGAAGCGCGGCTTTAAACTCAGCCTGGCTGAGTATCTTCTTCCCCCCTGTGGGGGTGTGGGCACAGTGATTTGTGAGGGAATAGAAAATGGCTGTAAGGTCCTTAAAAATTAGTTGCTGCTCAACCTCTATTGCTCTAGCCTTTTCTCTCTTAAGCCTTATTTCCTTGGTTTATTTGGAATTTTTTACCTAAACGAATCAAAGCTCATTGTATTCAGAAGTAAACAAATGTTATTTTTTTAGCTCCTACCTCAGAATTCAACATTTTGAACTTGATTTCACTTGTAAAAAGGCTTACTTTATATAAATTACACATGTCAGACAAGCCCTAAAGAACGTGGGTGATAACGCATGACTTTTTACTCAATATGCGGTATTAAATTTGTTCTACAAAATTTCCTTCCAGGGTGCACTAATTTTCTCATTCCTGAAATAATTCCTCATAGAGACACAGCTCATACTTAAGAAATGACAAGCCTGCCAACGTTTCCCCTGTCAGTTGTTAGGGAAGAGACTGCATTGGAAACACGCCCACCAGTGGCTAGGACAGAGTCAGGGCCATCGACTTGATTTAGCTGTTGGGTAACTACTTCAGTAATTTCTAAGTTTCATATGGTTAATTGAATTTAACTCATTTGATTGGTAGAGGCAAGTATGTCATGTCCTTTTTACATCATCTAGGATGATGTGTGTGGAGGGTTTATAGTATTTCTTACACATTAAAATATCAGAATTCTTAGCAAGCCTCAAATGATAAGACTATATCCTGATTACTCTCTAGGATCTTGTAATGGTTGGCATTTCCGCCCACCACCTAGGGGGATCACAAGCAGCGAGGAATATACTTTGTGTAAAAGGTAACGTGAATTTTTTTTTTAAACCAATGCCATGTCTTTATTCAAAAGGATAGATAATTTTCCTTCACTTTCTGAAAAGTAGTAATTCCAATTTAAAGAAGATAATATGTGAAGGAAGAAGTATGATGATTGAGTAAAATGGTTTATTTTCAACTGGAGACAGAAGCCATAATAGTCATTATCATTAAATAATAAAAGTCAAAATGAGATCAGTGAGCCTTCTATTAATTACAAACAACAGTGATCTAAATGGGGATTGTTAAGCCTTTGTGTAGAAGTCTTTTATAAAAGCAGTTGAATGATTAGGACTGAATTTAATTCTGGTCTCTTATTTATGTGAAATTTACCTAACTTTTGGTGATTGAAATTGAAATTAAATAAACTGAAGTAGAGCATAAGATAGCTGAAGAAATGTTAAATTAATTTAATAACTTTTCTAAAAAAGGAAAATCTATTATCTTTGTGCTTTCCTTCTGTATAATTTACGAGTGGTTTCTATTTGAAGGGCTAACCTTTAAAAATCGTTATTAAGCTGGAAAGAATTAGCGAAGTCACATTTTGAAAGGTTCTTTTTGTAAGAACTATTAACTAGTGATATTTTAGAAATAAAGTCTCATTCCTATAGACTGTTTTTGGTAATGAAGAAAACTGGTATGTAGTTTTGATGATTGAATAAAGTATCAGATATGATTTTATAGTAGAAATAAATTTAGTGGTAAATTAAAAAACCTGGTGGCATCCTGTTGTAGAAGAGGAAGAACACAGTCCTCTGCAGAGGAAATGGGAGAAAATTTATAGGCCAGATAAGAATGTCAGCCCTTAATATAGTTAAAGAAATACTTTAAAAGTAGTAGAGAGACAAAGAAATATTTGGTTTATTAAGACCTACTTAAGAGGAACAAATGCATGATTTTAAATGTGTCTTTCAAAGTATAAAAACTTAATAGTATAATTTAAGTTCAAGAATTTTGTAACTACTGTGATGTAAATGATGGAAAATAATTACATATGTTAAAAGAAATAAAATAAAAAAGAAACTTAAAAAAAAAAGAATTTTGTATATCATCAAGAAAAGCTTTGAGAGTAGTCATCTTTTCAAATAGGGTGAACCGTTTGATAATTTACATTGTGCTGTGGTTCGTTTTGTATTTCTTACTGTCTGTATTTTTTCAGTTGAAAAATTATCCATAATATAACACCTCATCTCTATTTTGCTATTTATAGTTTAATTTTCACTTTTTCCCTCAGAAGATCTTTTTTTGATTTTTTGATGTTTCAATTGTTTAAAAATAGGCTAGGCCCATAGTTTTGCATGATATTTAAAACTTAAAAAAAATACTCATAATCAAAGTTTTGCATTTTTATCTGTTTTGACCACCGAATTGTCAGTTGAATTTTCTGAGTTGTAAACACTGGGAAACTATTACCTCTCTGTCCTTTAAAATGAACATTTATGAATTTACCATTGAAGAGTTTAATCTGACTATTGAATTAATTGTGATTCTAACATAAAACTTTTATTCTTATTTAAAACTTCAAGCAAATGAATAGTGTCCAGTATTTTCAATGAAATGTAGGTTAATAGTAGAAAAGAGTAAAAGGCATTACATTTGAAGGTAAGGAGTAGAACCCTTAAGATTATAATTTAATGATACCTTAACATTTTCTTCCAGAATAAAATTCCTAGTATGTGGAGAGTTTTCTTTAGGTCCTGTCATTTGGGGAGCAGGGCGCACCTGTGTTTGATGCACTGGTCCACTTGATGTCAGTGTTGCTTTAGGAAAATTCTGCTCTAAGAAGAATTGTCTGAATAGAGTCGTATCTTCATTAAGAAAACGGCCTTTTCAGTGTTGGTTCTGTGGGTGCGGGGTGGTTAGGATGGGTTCTGTTCTGCATTAGCACCCCCTTATTCCAAAACGGGGGCCCCTGGGTCTGGGAGTTGCTGTAGTGATTAACTGTTGTAAATGTTCTTGAAACCTCTTCTCCCTGCCTCCTCTGTGCAAGTCAGTGTGATGAATGTGGCCTTTCAGGAGATGAAGTTTTGTGTTTGTTATTGAAGAGTCAAAGGGCAAATGCTGGAAGTTTGTCTTTGAAATGGTCCCCCAAAGTATCTGATAAAACAGTCTTTCCTATTCTACTTAGATTTTTAGAGCAAGGACTCTGTAGGTACGGGGCCCAGTGTACTTCGGCACACTCCCAGGAAGAGCTGGCGGAATGGCAGAAAAGATACGCTTCACGGCTGATAAAATTGAAACAGCAAAATGAGAATAAACAGCTCTCAGGCAGTTACATGGAGACCTTGATAGAAAAGTGGATGAATTCATTATCTCCTGAGAAAGTGGTGAGGAAAAGAAACTGCATCGTTTTGTTTTATTTGTTTTAAACAATGACCTTGTTTGAGCCTTGACTTTATTTTATGCTATATTTCGGTTTATTTCCTTATCCTCTATATGTGAAGAACTTGATTCTTGATAAAGTGTTTTTGTAGCAGAATTAGACCCTTTTGCTAAAATAAAGAGCAGAACGACGTCATTTGTTTGGAGATTTGCAAGTGTTTTAGTAACCTTCATCCAGCGAGTGTTGACTGCCCTTTTGTTGTCATTGCTTTTTTTATGACTGGCCTACGCTTTATTATATTTTGGTCTTATAAAATTAATATCTAAAATGTTCTGCTGTGTAAACCGTTGCATCTGCGTCCTTACCGTTGATATTTATTGACCATGCCAGAAGTTTTGTTTGTGCTTTTAGGGCTAAGAACGTGACACCCTTGCTCTCTGTTTTCAGCTCAGCGAATGTATAGAAGGGGTCGAGGTAGAGCACAGCCCTGACCTGTCGGTTACTGTCAACACCAAAAAGTCTCACCAGATGTGGACCTTTGCTCTTACCTGTAAGGTATGAATTTTGGGTTAATTGAAGAATACAAATGTTTTTCAGTTTTCTTAATGCTTTCCTTGACCTTTAAAGCTCTGTTGGAGCATTGAAAATGTTTTAACCTTAAGTACATCAGAAGAAGATTCTGTATTGTGCTAAAGTGTATTTCTGTATTTTGTTCATTAAAGGTATAATTTTTTTAGATTTTGAGATAAAAGTCTTTGTAGATATTTAGATGTTTGCTAATTTATTCATTCAATCCAGAGGTCCTTGATACATTGTCTTCCAAAGTTGGAACATAGGATGCGGTTCACGGCTCATAATTCACTATTTAAAAATTGAATTGTTGAATCTGGCAGTTCTAAGATATTTAACCAGTAACACCTTGTTTTTATACTTGATTTGATGGAATCACGGATTCTGTAATAATGGATTTTTAATACGAGACCTTTTCTTCAATGCATCCCATCTTGAATATAATACTCAAAGTTTTAGAAAACAGCAAAGTCAGACTTTTCTGTGACTATGTGCAGTGGGAAAGTTTTGTGTACTTTTTCGTGGCATTTCTTGGGACAGAAAATCTGGGGACGTTCAGCTTCGGCCTGAACCCAGTCCATTGTCCTTCTGTGAAGGCTTCCTACTTGGAGCTAGGCAAAGCGTTCTTAGGTCAAAGGTATGGAAAGTTGGAGGTCGGTGGTCATAGAGGGCGGGAGCTTTCACCACAAAGAAAGAGGAGCGTGTCGTGGAAAGAGCAGGGTGGCCAGAGATGTAGGATAACTGTCGTTTTTAAAAATTTCAACTTTGTTGAGGTTCCATTGACATCATAAATATATAATTTTAACGACTGATTTTTTTTTAAACTATTCTGATGTTGTTTTAAATGGCTTGTGAGCACAGTTTGTATTTTTAATATAGTCTCTTAGAAACATGGGAAAGTACAAATCCCAAATGGGAATTTTTCCACTGAAGAACCCAGTGACCATTGGGCTTTTCGGCCCCTTGTACTCAGCGAGTTCCTTTCCCTTACTTGCAGCCTGCAAGAATGCTGGGCCGGGTCGCGTTGCTCTACGATGCGCACCGTCCTCATTTTAGCATCGCTGCGGTGTCTGCTGGAGATCGAACCACCCAGGTGTCCCAGGAGGTCCCGGAGAACTGTCAGGAGTGGATCGGAGGAAAGATGGCCCAGAATGGGTTAGATCATTGCGTGTATAAAGTCGCGATAGCATTTAACACAGAAATCTTTGGAACTTTTCGCCAAACCATAGTTTTCGACTTCGGATTGGAACCAGTACTCATGCAGAGAGTAATGATTGATGCAGCTTCTACAGAAGGTAATATTTAGCCCCGATGCGACGTATTAAAAGGCACTAGAGTGGCAACGTTAAAAGATATGTATCAACCCCTGAATATTTTGTGGATAGAGAGGGAATGATGAGGCAAAACAAAATCCCAACTCAGTTGGGATGGACTCATTTACTGTGTAATGAGATTTGAGTGGTTCATATTCTGCCCTGTTCTCTTTATGGGCCGTCAGGCAAAGTTGCTTTGAGCTTCCCCAAGCTTGTTGGAGTAGACGGTCAGGTGTCCTGTGGTCTCCTAGCTCAGTTTTTATTTATTTTTATTTTTATTTTTTTTAGAGTTAAATTTTTTTTAAATTTTATTGTTTTTTAATTTATTTTTGAGAGACAGAGACAGCACGAACAGGGGAGGGGAGGGTCAGAGAGAGAGGGAGACACAGAATCTGAAGCAGGCTCCAGGCTCTGAGCTGTCAGCACAGAGCCCGACGCAGGGCTCGAACCCGTGAACCGTGAGATGATGACCTGAGCCGAAGCCGGACGCTTAACCAGCTGAGCCACCCAGGCGCCCCTCCTGGCTCAGTTTTTACAGGAAGATGGTTTTAGCACAGCAAAACCTTTCAGAATTACTTGGGTCGACTGTCATTTTAGCAGTGGCCGTGAGGACACCTCCAGGGCTATTTCTGTGTCCGAGTGTCCCGTTGACTTTGCTGACATTGGTACATTATCCTTGAATGAAAAGTCTGAAATAACCAGCGTTCATAGGTTGTTTTTGCATATCCATTAGCATGAAGGAGACCAGGGTGCCTTTAATAGGATCTGCTCTGTGTCCCTGGGAAGAGGCCCTCAGTTTCAACGTGTGAGCGCCTGCGAAGATGATGTTAACTTGCGTGTTGTTACGTTAGTGCCTGTCGCTAAATTTTACGCCGTGATCCAGCAGGACAGGAAAGGGCACGTTCCCTGTATGTTCTGGGCTCTGGGCTGGATTTGTAGGTGCTTTATTTTATCTGGTGAGCACTAAATATTAACAAGCACTTCACGTGAAACTTCTGACTAACTGACTGTATTGCGGAGGGTGTTTTTCACTCTGTGCCACAGCGTCCCGTTTATGAGACCTGGAAGTTCTGTTTATGAGCAGACGCTAGGATTTCATGCTTCGGATGCAGCGACAGGTGGAGTTGTTGGGTCTCTGCCTCTGCTTTACCTGCTGGTGAGGCGAGGGCGGCCTGTGGGCCCAGATGGAACAGTCAGGCCGCTGCCTTCTCACGCGGGCCACTCTCACCCACACTTACTCACCCCTCACCCAAAGCTTAGTTCTCACTTACTTTGATCCGTTTTCACCTGTTTTTATTCTCTTGTGTTCTGTTTTTTCATCTTCTCAGTACTCTCTGGAACAGAATATGTTAAGTCCTGTAGCCAATCAGATACAGTGAGCAGGGTCAGAGTACTTCACATTTGCTGACATAGCAGTTCTTCGGCAGTCTTTTCCTGCCAAGAGCCAGAGAGTGAACCCTCCAGGGCAGACGGTGTCCGCCGCCACTGCGCTGCTCTGCGCGCGGCTAGGGCGGCTGTAGGCCGTAGGAAGTGAAGGGGCACGGCCGTGCTCTGGTAGCGCTTCGTCTTCAAAGGCTGCGGGCTGGAAACAGCTTGCGTGCTGTGGCTGGCCTACCTCTGCAGGAGTAAGTTGCTCTTAGAGACTGGAATTTGAGAGCTATTAGGAAACACCTTTTCTAAATCATGAAGAGAGACCACCATGTATTTCCCACTCTCAAATGTAACTCTGATAGAAAGTTCTGGGCTTCGTGTGTGTGTACATATATATATAAGTTTTTCTTTCTTTCTTTCTTTCTTTCTTTCTTTCTTTCTTTCTTTCTTTCTTTCTTTCTTTTTCTTTTCTTTTCTTTCCTTTCCTTTTCTTTTCTTTTCTTTGCTTTGCTTTGCTTTTCTTTTCTTTTCCTTTCCTTTCTTTTTTGAGACGGAGGGAGGGAGAGAGAGAGACAGACAGACAGACACTGCACAGGGAGAGGGGAAAAAGGAGAGGGGAGAATCCCAGGCAGGTCCCATGCCCAGTGCAGAGCCCGATGCGGGGCTCCATCTGAGCCTAAATCAAGAGTCAGATGCTTAACTGACTGAGCCACCCAGGTGTCTTACCTGTGGGTTAGATTGTGAAAGTCTGCTTTCAGATGGGTGGTTTGTAACTCACAACTCATTTCCCATAGAAATAAGTTCTTAGAAACAAAAAAAAGTAAGTTTGTAAGGGTTGTCAAAAATCTGTGCTAGTTAATGAAAGCCTATTTAATTAATAATATAAAATGTTACATGTTGGGGTGTCTGGGTGGCTCAGTCGGTTGAGCGACCGACCTCGGCTCAGGTCATGATCTCACGGTTCGTGGGTTTGAGCCCCGCGTCGGACTCTGTGCTGACAGCTCAGAGCCTGGAGCCTGCTTCGGATTCTGTGTCTCCCCCTCTCTCTGCCCCTCCCCTATTCATGTTCTGTTTCTCTCTGTCTCTCAAAAATAAATAAATGTAAAAAAAAAAAAGTGATATGTCTGCATTGAGAAGAGAACACGATTCTAATGGAGACTGATGCGGGAAGGAGGTGGCGATGGGCTTGTAGGGCACCATCGCGTGGCCTTGAGAGATGGAGGGCATGTGGGCACCTGGTGCCTCAGGTATGTGTCACTTTTCTAGTGGCAGAAAAAGAGTCGAGAACAGACTTCACGGTCAAATAGAATTGGATTTGAGTCTTGATTTTTTCATTACTTGTGTGACATTTCTGAACTTCATGTGGAAACATCTGTGAAATGGGGCTAGTAAAACGTGTTTTATAGGATTATCATGGGGACAACTGTAAGCCTTGTGTGGTTTCTTGCACACGGTTAGCATTCAGTAAATGGCAGCTACTGTTTTTACACGACCCACGATTAGAGCAATTTCTGAGTTAAATATAGAATAAAGAAAGTAGGAAGAGAGAAGGAGAATTTGTTTTAACAAGTGTGAACCATGAGCTCTGGGGTGCATGCAGGGAGAGGGGCTGAGCTCTGGGGTTCATGCAGGGAGAGGGGCTAAGAAGTCAAGATAAAGACCTGAGCCCCTTAAAGCCACAGCACCTGTGGATCTCGGCAAGAGAAGGCAAGAGAAGTTGGTGGAAGAGAAGTTGTCCAAGGTGACTGATATTTTAAGTGTGGTGACTGGAAGAAATAGAATTTCCTCCCTCCCTCCCTTCCTCCCTCCCTACCCCCAGTGTGGGGGGTTGAACTCACAACCCCAAGATGAAGAGTCACATGATCCACTGACTGAGTCAGCCACTCAGGCGCCCCCAGAGTTTCATTTCTTAAGTTTCTAATATACCAGTTTGGAACTATAATGAATTTTATATTCATTGAGGTACAGTAGAAGGAATTAACACAGTCAAGGCTATTCTCCCATTTGGAACTAATATAATGCTTTCCCCCTTTGCTATAATATTTCTCTGTATCTTGTTTTTGGTGACCACTTTGCAGTTTGTTATCATTGCTTGTTTTTAAGGTTTTACCTCTAAGCTGTTACATTGTAGAAAACAATAAAAATTAGGCATTTTCTTGAACTAATTTGGAAACATTAAAATAATTTCACATAGTGGAATTTTTCAAGGATAAGAAAAATAAATATTACAAGAGGACAGTATAAAATGTATTTTCTGATAGGAGATTTTGAAACATTATAAACAGAAAAACGTAATAGCTAGGTTTAGGCAAGTCAGGGGACATTTGGATGAATTTTTTTTTTGGGGGGGGCCGTCCATTGGTGAATTTAGCTGTCCTATTAGGCTGATTTTTATTTCCTTGGTATTTTCCCTGTGCTTAAAATTGATGTCATTCAATATCTTGACATTTTTGTCAAGTTCTTAAATTTTTATTGCATGACTGTGCTTGTTTCATTGTGGCTTTGTACAGAATCTCAACAGAATTTTGGAGAAATGAAAGCAGGATGTAAACAGTATGTTTGTTTCCTGCTTCTATCTTAGTGCTAGTTAGTGTTTTTGATTATTACAGCAGATGTTTGTCAGCAGAAAATTGAGGGCAAAAGATTTGTTTATGTGAAATCACAGTTTTATATAAAACATTCTGAAATAATAAAAATGTAAAACGTCAGTTTCTTCCTCGTATCTGTTTCTGACATACTTGTGTGGATAACGTTCAGAGACATTGAGAGGAGGAGAACTTTGTTAACCTGGTGACAGCGTGACAGCCTGGGTGATTTTACCCCCAGCCTCAGCCAATTCACTGTTTGATCTTCCTTATTCTAGAATTAGGAGAAGACCTTCCAGGTTTAAATTGGCTGAATGCAGCTGGGAACTGAGGGATTGAAGTACCTCTGGGCTTTATCATGTTTCCATGTAGTTTTGATAACAGTATAACTGGTATCATAATATAATTTGGTTTCTGCACACAAGGAAATGTAGTGACGGTATGAATCCAGAATTTGAATAGGAAACATCTTTATCACTTCTTCCATTTGATTGTTTAAGCAAGTTTCTGTCCTTAAATTAATGCTGGGAGCATACCTGTCTTTTCCATAAAGTTACGTATATTTGGACCATGCTCAACTGTGCTCTACTGAAATGAATAGGTTTAGGTTTATATTAGGTAAAGAGTCCCATCTGAAAATACGTTTGGAAACGGTGCATGCTTTATTTTCCTTAGAGATTCTCAGTGCCCCTCAGTAATTAAAGACTGTGTCTGTCAAACTGATTGGATCCTGGAACTTAGTTGTATTAGTGCTTTACTCCTTGGAACTTAACTTACACAGCAGACATTTCCTTTTGGAATTTATTGTTCAATATCAAACTAAAAATTCTACTTTAATCAATTCAGTTTGAATTGGGGGGAAATTCCCATACTTAAAAAAACTATTTTCATGATATGTCAAGTATTCAGACCTCTTTTCTATTTGCAGACCGTGAGTGAGCGCTTTCCCTCTAGTTGTTCTATGGCGGTTCTGCACCTTGTTAGGAAAGAGGTAGAACTTTAATTTTGCTTCTTTCAGTTTTTTTCCCCTGTTGGTGAGATTCAGGTTCAGCAAGAGATGCTGTATGCACTAAGAAGTTTTGGATTAAAGATGTGCCTCTTGTCTTTTTTTTTTCTTCCTTAATGTTTGCTCATTTTTGAGAGAAAGAGAGAATGAATGAGTTGTGGGGGCCAGAGAAAGAGAGGGAGAAAGAATCCAAAACTGGCTCCAGGCTCCCAGCTGTCAGCACAAAGACAGACACAGGGCTCAAACCCACAAATTATGAGATCATAACCTGAGCTGAAGTCAAACGCTTAACTGACTGAGCCACAAAATTTTTTTAATATTTATTTTTGAGAGAGAGAGAGCATGAGTGAAGGAGGGGCAGAGAGAGAGAGAGAGAGAGAGAGAGAGAGAGAGAGGGAGGGAGGGACAGAGGATCTGAAGCGGGCTCTGTGCTGACAGCAGCGAGCCTGATAAGGGACTTGAACTCATGAACTATGAGATCATGACCTGAGCTTTAGTCTGATTATCTGGAAGTTACATGTTGAGAATTATTTGTTACGTTTTTTTATTTGAAAACTTGACAGTATACATTACTTTGAGTGTAACAATATATGTTAACATTAACATTAAAATTTAATGTGACCAAATTATCTCCAAATTCCAGAGTTGTTGGTAAATTTAAGGGTAGGGTGTGTGTGTGTGTGTGTGTGTGTGTGTGTGTGTGTACACACATACATAAAATATTTGATATTATGTGATCAGAAAAGTAATAGAAAAATAGATTAAAAATAGTGTATTTGTCAGTAAAAGAAATGTATTTGATTAGAAGCATGTAAAAGGTGAGGCATTCCTGTGCTGTTATTTTGCTGTTTTAACTTTTTATTTTCCTCTTTAAGAGGTGGAAAATCGGGATGGACAGTATGGGTAAACCAAGAGACGTTCATGTTGTTTCTATGGGGCAGTTTTAGGGAAAGGAATGAATAGCTGAAACGGTGGTTTGGGATTACTTTCAGATTTGTAATTTTGTTAATTTGGGCAGTCCAGACTTGTAAAGGCGCCGACCAAAATGCTTCGTAAGGAAGAGCGTGCCGTCTCTGATTTTGGAATTGAGGCTCATTTCGTCTCATTCTCTAACTCCTCCATCGATAGCGCTGCTTTCAGTAGGTTCCGTATTTAGCGTGTGTTTACTGCATGTTCTTCTGTGTCCACCCTTCTGCTAGACACGTAGGGCCCTGGAGTTTTGTTTCTCCTTCCTTTCTTCTTTATCTACTCTCTCGGTTTTGTTAAGGATAATTTCCCAGGCTGCTGTATTATATTCTTCATAAAACAAACCAACACTTTGGATGCTTTTAGAATAGAGACCATGTGGCTGAACGCGGCTGAGCCCCAGGGCCCTGCTGTCCTCCGGCACGGGGCCAGGGAAAGCGGAGGCCTAGCGTGTGTCCGACTCGGTGTTCCAACCTTGAGTTCTGTTTGTGCACGTGGCAGCTCTTCCCTTCCCTTATCTTAAAAAAAAAAGGTATATTCAAATGACCTTTGGCTTTTCCTTGTGAATTTCTCTTAAGATACGTTTCTAGCCTCCGCCTGCCACATCTCAGGCTAACAGTTACAGGTTTACAATTTCTGTCGGATTTGACAGATCTGAGGTTTATTATTGCTAAGAGTTGGTTAATAATTCAAGCTCTCCCTGTATGGTCTTGCAAGCATTGATCCTAACCTATTCACTTTTCATCTTTCCAGAGCGATCTTCATCGTAGTCTACTCGAGGCTGAGGGAAAGCGCTTACCGGGGTGCAGCGGCGTGGCGGGCCTGCGCGGCGCATGCGTGTGGGTCGTGGCGGGCCTGAGCGGCGCATGCGTGTGGGTCGTGGCGGGCCTGAGCGGCGCATGCGTGTGGGTCGTGGCGGGC
>NC_043716.1:45494885-45682546 GCF_006229205.1 Suricata suricatta
GGGCCTGAGCGGCGCATGCGGCTGGGTCGTGGCGGGCCTGAGCGGCGCAAGCGTGTGGGTCGTGGCGGGCCTGAGCGGCGCATGCGTGTGGGCTAGGTGCTGCAGGTGCTCGCATGCCCACAGGGGCCTCCCCGCCCGCCCCCGCCTGCTGAACAGGGACTCTGCAGAGCCGGCTACTCGGAGTTAGGTGGGAATTGGAATAGTCCTCATCAGTTGCTGCTTATAAGAAAGGATTGGAAACAGAAGCTTGTCTCAAGTTCAGATGAAACAGGGAAAGAGAAGGGGTTTTGGCAAAATATGTACTCAGTAGTCACTGGCCACAGTTCATTTGTGATGTCTGAGTTAATGACTGAGATCAGTAATTTGCAGACTTTCTGATCTTGGAACAGATGGATTTTTTTTAAAGATTCTTTTTTCTGCTCCCCCAGGTCTCCCTTCTCCTCTACTGTGGTTTTGTTTGTTTTATTATTATTTTTAAATTTTTTTCAGTTTTTTAAAATGTTTTATTTAGTTTTGATACAGAGAGAGACAGAGCATGAGAGGGAGAGGGAGAGAGAGAGAGAGAAGGAGTCACAGACCCGGAAGCAGGCTCCAGGCTCTGAGCTAGCTATCAGCACAGAGCCTGACGTGGGGCTCGAACTCACGAACGTGAGATCTGACCTGAGCCGAAGTTGGAGGCTTAACCGACTGAGCCACCCAGGCGCCCCTTTTATTATTATTTTTAAAGTTTATTCATTTAGAGAGAGGGAGATAGAGTGCAAGCACAGGAGGGGCAGAGATAGAGGGAGAGAGAGAGAGAGAGAGGGAGAATGCCAAGCAGGCTCTGCACAGTCAGCGCAGAGCCTGATGCGGGGCTTGAACTCGCCTGAGCTGTGACATGAGCTGAAATCAAGAGTTGGACGCTTAACCAACTGAGCCACTCAGGCGCCTGTTAACAAGTCTATACGTCTCTCGGGGTTCATCATGATAAATGCACTCATAATCCCATTCACCTATTTCACCCATTCCTGCCCCTCTTCCCCTCTGACAACCATTAGTTTTTTCTTTGTGTTTAAGAGTCTGAGTTTTTCTGTTTGTCTCTCTCTTTTTTAAAATTCTTTATTAGTGTTTTAATTTAAACCCAAGTTAGTTAACATAAAATGTAATAATGGTTTCTGGAATATTTAGTGACTCATCACTTACGTGTAACACCCAGTGCTCCTCCCACAAGTGCCTTCTTTAATGCCCATCGTCCATTTAGCCCACCCCCTACCCAACGCCCTTCCCCCCCTTTAAGTTTATTTATTTTGAAAGAGAGCAGGAAGGGGCAGAAAGAGGGAGAAGGACAATCCCAAGTAGGCTTCCCTCTGTCAGGCAGAGCCCGACACAGGGCTTGAACCCACAAACCATGAGATCATGGCCTAAGCTGAAATCAAGAGTTGGACACTGACCTGACTGAGACCCCCAGGTGTCCCTCCTGTACTGTGTTTATAGTCATTAAAAAAAACACACAATGGAATAAAATTTAACATTGTTGGGGAATTATTTTGAAATTGTGCTATCTTCTGAAGACCCTAATTTTAATAATTTTATAAAACTAGGATGGCAGTCATGGGACTCTATAGATGAGAAAAAACCAAATACTGTTTCTCATGCCACTTTTCCCAGAATGACCTTCTGTATAATTTGCTTTGCACATTAAATAGGTGAGACAAAAATCTTTTTAAATGGAAAGCTCTATTGTTTTAGGTTTCTTACTATCCCAGTTACTTAAACATCAGTTAGGAAGAATTAGTGACTATTTATGAATCCACAGGCAGACTCCGTGCTCAGCATGGAGCCTGTCGTGGGGCTTGATCTCATGACCCTGGGATCCTTACTTGAGCCAAATTCAAGAGTCAGGCGCTCAACTGACTAAGCAAAGCAGACCCTCGATTAGTGACTTTTTAAAGAATGAGCGTAATATTGATCTAGGCATAGTCTGATTCAATTTCTTATTTAAAATAAAATTATGAAACATAACTCCCCTACTTCCAAAGAATAGACATCCTTTTATTAGAAATTACAGAGATTCTTTGATATCATGAGGATTTCAGTTTTTTTATTTTTAGAGCGTTGGTTATTGGTTTGTCACTATACTATTGCTGTTTCTCTTGACTTTTGAATTAAGAGAAAATATTATGTACATCCTTGTTATTTTGATAATGATTATCATCTGATTTTTAGTGATGGTGTAACCTGATTTAGTCATGTTGGCATGTGTGTAATTTAAATAGTTTTTGTAGCTATGATTTAATAAATGAAAAAGGCACAGCCCAATTTAGAATGATTAGGCCAGAAAATGTGTTACTTTACTTTATGAAACTTCTCCTTTTGAAGCCGTTGCAAAGTCATGCCACCCCTGCCTAACCCAGAGTATTATTAGAATGCAGACCAGCCTTCTACCTTGATTATAGGTGTATTTATTTTACCATTGGAGAAATAAAACTCCTTTTCAAGGAGCAAAGGCAAGGAATTAGGGCCTTTCCTTCTTTTATTTTTTTAAACATTTAAATTAGGGCCTTTGCATTTGAATCTTTAGTAAGACATTAGGATAAACTTTTTTCTAGTATTGAGAATGTCTTTTGGATGACTATACTCAGATGTTTATAATTTGTATGTAACATTTAAATGTAGGCAAATCTCTTACTAAGCATTAAACGGCAATCATGCATTGGTCTCTCACTGTAAAGATCGTGCAGGGCGGCTTATTTTTGTACTTTGGACACTTAACTGATCTCTGCTTAAACCGTTTTTTATTTCTTCCCCAAATTATAACCTGAGTTGTGAAGCCACCTTTTGAGTTACCTTACATTAAAACTGGATATCAGCCTAATGAGTCAGTCAGGCAGCTTTTCCCTCCCTTTTGGTCAAGTTTCATGTTTATAGGTCTGCGCATGCTTCGCCCAATAGAAAAGTGGTAAGTGCTGCAGACAGAGCGGAGCCTCCCCGGCGCTCAGAATTCACGTCCCCGGGCGTTTCACCCTGTGCTGTGCTGCAGTTTGGCGTTTTCAGAGCTGTCAGAACTTCAACAGTCATTCATTTTGACACTGTGCCCTACTTACAGTGTAATTTAACTGAGGCGGAACTGGATTTTTCTGAAATGGCATTTGAATGGCACATCGTATCACTTTTTAACGAGGAATTAGTGGTTTTACATGAGTGTTTTCTAAAAGATTTTTGTCATAAGTTGGCCTTCAGAGAGTTTCACTGTGCTCTACCGTGCAAGACTTCACCTTTCACAGTGTTCTGTCTTCTCTTTCTGTAATGGGCCGGCATTGTTAGTAGGAGGAGAAAAGTGATTACCACCTAATAGATTTTATCTTATGAGGAATTTATCATATATTCTTCTTGCAGTTTGGATTTCTTTTGACTAAACAGTTAAATTCTAAATGTTAAACTGTATTTTTAAAATGTTAATAGCTATTTCTGTTATGTAGTAGCCTGATGTTAAAAAAAGAGGGTGTATATATATATACATATATATATATATATATATTTTTTTTTTACATGGGTTCCTATGTATGTTATTTTGTTAAGCTAGGGAAAAGATTTCTGATATGGGGAAAATTCTCTGTCAAATGAGTTTCTGTATTGTTTTTAAGTTATTAGCTCACGCATATAAAATGCTCCTACCAAAATGTGTAATGTGTTTGAGGATTTTAATGTTGTGTTCTTTATAAATGTGTTTTTTGTTTCCATTTAGATCTTGAATACCTGATGCATGCAAAACAACAGCTAGTCACCACGGCTAAGCGCTGGGATTCTTCTTCTAAGACTATTATAGATTTTGAACCTAATGAAACTACTGATTTGGAGAAGAGCCTTCTTATCAGATACCAAATTCCTCTCTCTGCTGACCAGCTGTTTACCCAGTCCGTTTTAGACAAATCATTGACCAAGACCAACTATCAGTCACGGCTGCATGACCTTCTTTATATTGAGGAGATAGCCCAGTATAAAGAAGTCAGCAAGTAAGTTACTTCAGGCATACTCTTGTAAAACCAACTCCCCTTTCAATGGTATTTTTCTTTTGTAAATGAAAATGGCGGTTCGCCAAAGGGAAGACAGGCAGCGCAGATGGATATTCAGTCACTGTCTTTCAGTGCTGTGTCCTGTTCCTCTCGGCATCCCTGGTGTTTAGTGTACGTTTCATTTGCATGGACTGTGCCACACATTCTGTGTGTACACATGAGGTCCCTGCTGTACTGGAAGCTTCTGTTAATGGCAGTCAGAGCGAGCACTCAGTAAATATTGGTTGAATAAATGTATAAAAACCGAAGGAGACTACATAGCTTGGAATGTAGTTTTAAGAACGAAATGATACAAATCTTTAGGAAGCCTATTTGATAATAATGAAAGACCTCTATAGCCACGTGTAAATACTTTAACATAGTTCACATTCTAACCACATGCCACAAGTTAAGTCCAAGCATAACCCCCAAAGCTTATTTGAATCATTATAGGAAAAGTAATCTTAGAAATTAAAGTTTAAACAAAGGCAGATATTAATGAAATAGTTGGTATATTTGGTAGTAGCTTTCCACTTTTTAGATTAAATGGGAACAAGTTTTAAACAGTGAACCACAGTTAATGAGACATGAGTAGATTTTTGTAAGTAGTTTTCCCTTCAAATATAGCCTAACCAATTTATTTTTTTCTAGGCTGTGTTACTGATACCTTACTGTTAATATTATTAATAAATACTGAACACTTATTAAGGTCTATATTCAGAAAGGAAAAGTAATAACTTAAAGATACTTTGTGTTACTCTATTTTTAGATTAAATATGATCTGACTTTTGGAACATACCTAATTTCAAATTTTGCATGTAAAATTTACAGAGTCAGATAGAATATATTTTTCAATGCTCTTAGGACTTTAAATCATGGCCGGGGTACCTGGGTGGCCTAGTTGGTTAAGCATCCAGCTGTTGGTGTTGGCTCAGGTTGTGATTGCCGGGTTCATGGTATCAAGCCCTGCATGATTGGGCTTCATGTTGAGCAGGGAACCTGCTTGGAATTCTCTCTCTACCACTCTGTCTGCCCCTCCCCCTCCCCCCAATAAATAAACATAAAAAAAGACTTTATATCATGGCCATTGATGGTCTCTTACAAGACTTTTGTTTATAATCTGTCTTTATTTCTGAGAGAGCAAGTGCGAGTGGGGGATGGCAGAGAGATAGAGAGACTCCCAAGCAGACTCCACCCTGTTGGCACAGAGCCCGACGCAAGGGTTGAACTGATGACACGTGAGATCATGAGCTGAGCTGAAATCAAGAGTAGGTTGCTTAATCAGCTGAGCCACCCAGGTGCCGCTGTTATACGACTTTTATTGACAGTCTAATTACAGTTCTAATGAAGTAGTCACTTATTAAATAACAAGGACAATGGCTTGTGTCATGTATATTCACATTATTAATATGCATATATCTTATTTACATGGTCATAGAGTCCTTTTCCTTAAAGAACACTTTGATAAAATCATAAATACTGGGATGAAATAGCTTGTTTTTTAATTTATTTTATTTTATTAAAATTTTTTTCACGTGTATTCATTTTTGAGAGACAGAGCGTGAGCCAGGGGAGGGGCACAGAGAGAGAGAGAGAGAGAGAGAGAGAGAGAGAGAGAGGGAGATACAGAATCTGAAGCAGGCTCCAGGCTCTGAGCTGTCAGCACAGAGCCCTGTCCAATATGCGGCTTGAACCCACAAACTATGAGATCGTGACCTGAGCCGAAGTCAGACACTCAATGGACTGAGCCCCCCAGGCGCCCCTAGTTTGTTTTAGGGAGAGAGTGTGCAGATGAGGGAGAAGGGCCCAGGGAGAGGGACAGAGAGTCTCAAGCAGGCTCCACCTTCAGCGTGGAGCCTAACGTGGGTATTGATCCCATGACCCTGGGATCACGACCCCAGTGGAAATCAAGAGTCAGTTGATCAACCGACTGAACCACCCAAGTGGCCCTGGATGAAATAGAGTTTAAAAGCGTACCAGAATCATAAGAGACTATTTTGGAGTACCGTAACAGAAATTCAGAACAAATTATATACTAAACTTATATTTGTTTAATATTCAAGTTTAAAAATCTTTCCATATACAGTACTTCAGAACTTGTAACTGAAGACCAGTAAACTTGTGGATTATTACATTAAAAATAATTTTTTTAAAATGGAAATTTGATTAGATAAAAGAATAAACCCTACAAAATTGTAGAGGTCAGATTCTGATAAAGAAACCAAGTAGATGAAATTTTGCTCTAAGAGCACCTTACAAAGGCTTCCAAAGCCCATAGAAGAGAGGTGTGAAAATATCTGCAGCATGAAATGAACACTGGTGGCAAACTAATATGGTCTGTTTCTAGGGGAAGGTTAGTTATGTGGCAGTTTCTTTGAAAGGTCTTTAGAAGGTTTGCCCCTTTTGGTGTAGTAATTCTACCGATGAGGAATTGTCTTCAAGAAAAAATCGGAGGTCAAATTAAAAATGCTTGTAAACAAATGTCTTTCAAAGAGTAGCGAAAAGCAAGTTAAGTAAATTCTGACATAGCCGAACGACCCAGAATTCTGAAGCCACGGCAGCTCTCCTTGTCCGCGGGTCTGTGTTCTGCGGTCTCGCTCACCCGCGATCCCGCGTCAAGCTGCGGTCCCGTTGATGATCCTGCTTGAGATGCAGCAGATCTGGTCAGTGGTTGCTTCAGGCTCTCACTCAGGTCACCTCACTCACCTCATCTCTTCGCCTGGTCTTTGTCATTTCACATCATCACGAGACGTGTGAGGACGGTACACTCAGATATTTTGAGGGAGATCCCCCGTTCACATAGCTTTTATTACAGTATCTCGTTAAAACTGTTTCATTTTTAGTTGTTGTTGTTAATCTCTTAGTATGCAAACATATAAAATTTTGTCGTAGGTGTGTGTGTCGGGGGAAACACATAGTGTGTACAGGGTTTGGCACTGTCCATGGTTTCAAGCGGTTGCTGGGGGGCTTGGGAAATATGTGCTGGAGACGGGGGACTGCTACATTGAAATTGTGATCTCGAGGAATTTTCAAACCAGTAAAGATGCTCGAGATACAATATAAAGGGGGAAATATGCTAGTTATGAAAGCGGCCACTGCAGTTCTAGTTTTGTATGTATAACCACACACATGTGAATATATTTGTATATAAAAATACTGGCAAGTTAAAGCAGAGTGCTCTGGTTGGTGAAATTACAAGTGACTTTTATGTTCTGATGTGGTTTTCTCTACTTTGAAATGTTGTACAATGGCCTCCTATTACTACAGTACTAAGAAAAAGCAAACAAAGAAACGGAAAGGAAGCTAGAGCGCTGTCAGTTGCAGCTTCTGATGATCAAGGTGTAAAAGCACCCTCAGCTATGACAAGGAAGACTGTAGTTAGACAGGATGTAGACAATGTGGTACGCCCGTGGTAAGACTGTGTAGTAGTCCTTTCATAGGAACATCTGAGCTTTCTCTCTCTCTCTTTTTTTAATCTTTAAAATTAGATCTTTAAAATAGTTACTGACTCAAATAGCAGTGTTTACAACTTGAATGTAGTCTGTAGGTTCACTTTTTATGTGTTACATATGCTAACTGCACAAGAGCTTGAAGGATCTTAAAGACAGAGAATGAGAATTTATTGCTACATGTCTAATGTGACAGGTAGGTAGATACTGTGTCAGAGAGTTCTGGAAAATATTCAGTGATTCTCTCACCCAAAGGTAACCTGGGTGTGAAGGCTGGTAAATTACACTTCTGAATTTGGCAGGCTTGTAAAATTGTGTGAAGCACAGCATGGAATTGGTGCCCATACAAAGAGGCAGGTCCTGTCAGTTCGTAGATGGAGTTCTCGGCGGGCGCTGTGAGCAGGGGGACAAGGGACACATAACAGACACAAACTAAAGGATTTTCAAAAATTTTTGAAAAAGTTTGATCTACGGTACATCACAAATTTTCTTTTCAGCCTTTTCTTTTTCCCCGTTAAACTTAACATTTATATATATTTAAATGTTGCTTTGAATTTAACTCACATTTTGATTGTTAGTTCTGTAAGCGCAAAGAACATGCCAGATAGTGGATTGGGGGAGTCTGTATGCAGCTGCGGGCCTCTGTTGCGGCGCCCGCACACTTTCGCTGTAACGGGCCGGCAGGTAAATACCCAAGGCTTTGCGGGCTTTCGGTCTTTGTTGGGCTCCTTCTATGTTTGTGTTTGTAAGAATCATTCTTAGTCAAGTGCTATCCAGAAAACAGGTTGAAGGTTGGATTTGATCCTTGGGCCATGCTCTCGTGTGTCTGTTTGGGTCATTTTACTTGTCTGTTCAATCAGTACCTGTCATCAAAGCAAACCCAAGCCACCATTAGAATGGTGAAGGATGTTTTATTGTGAGTTGAGTCTCCTTTCAAAGCCAGAACACAGTGGTTTGGGTAAGCAGACTCCCTCCCAATGCCCTGGGCATGTGTTGCCGGTATTCCGTATGCCCAGGAATGTGCCCTTTTAGATGTCCCACCTAGCATGTGATGGATAGAACATTTCATAAGGTCGCCGAGAATATGTTGGTCATTTGTGAACTTTGACAGTTTAAGTGGAATATTGCTAATCATGAAAGCAGTGCCAAGGGAATTCATACTGATATTGTACATTTTAATTGTAAACATTGGGGTATATTTTTACACGGTCACCTTACCATTCCTTTCTTGAAAAAGGATTGAATGAAGCCTCTCAAAATTAGAGTACATTCTGGCTTGCATTTGGACGTAGCAATCAAGTTTGTCTTTTTATTTTCTGTAAAGAAAGGGATGGTGTTTCAGAGCAGTCCAGAAATGAAGATTTCCTGTTAGGTTACGTCTTAGTGTGCGATGTGTGGAGGTGGTAAGGATAGTACTGCATTTCAGTTAAGGTTTGGAAAATGGTTCTGACTTCTTTCAAGATTCAAAAAAAGTATTTCTTTGGTCTTCAGCTGCATGTTGATAGGCATTCATTGAATTAGGATTCTACCTTGAAGTGGAATCTGTGTGATTCTTAGATAAACATTTTCAAAAGAAATTGGCTCTGGCTGAGGCTGCGGTGCCCCTCAAAGCCTGTGCTGGCCTGCCTGGTCGGGTGGCGGCTGCACACGCCCCGGTGAGGTTGGGTGGCCGCGGCCTCTGCGCTGCGGCCCTGCCTCACGAAACCCAGGAATCACCCCTCAGTTGATTTTTGTTGTCATTCATTTAGTCAGAGACTGTGTAAAGTGAAATTCTCCATATAGCGTTGAAATCCTTTTAAAGTTATACTCGAGAGAGAGAGCTATTGCTAAGATTGATAGAGCCCTGTTTCTTGCAGCTGAGTGTGAGTTGCATTGGCCCCAATCTGCATGCCTCCTCTTCTGTCCTTTCCCAAAAGGCGAGGACTTATGTATGTGAGGCCGACTTCAAACCGTGGCAAGCAATAAGGGAGAGATGGTTTGTCTTTTTGTTAAGAAATATCTTTTTCATTGTAGGATATATTTTGTTTTTCAGGTGTTTGTGAATCAATCTTAAAAATATGTTATTTTAAATACCTAAGTAAGCATACTAACATTACTTGATTAAAATACATTTTATTAAAATAATAAAATACATGATTGGTATTTTATTTTATGTTTAAATGTTTATTTTTGAGAGAGAGAGAGTGAGCACAAGTCAGGGAGGGGCAGACAGAGGGGCCAGAGGACCCGAATCATGCTCCCTGCTGACAGCAGACACCATGATTGTGAGCCCTGAGAACTTGTGAACCCTGAGATCATGACGTGAGGCAAAGTCAGAAGCTTAACCCACTGAGCCCCCCAGGCTCCCCCATCCTGTTACGCTTTCAGAGACTCTTACTAGCTATGACTTCTTCTCGAAAGTCTATGTTGGTGTCTTGAACGTATGATGGATCTCCTGTGGGAAGAGTTGTGTTTTTTACTTTTATCTTCTGGGGCCTCCACCTCAGGAGTTCTGTTGCAAGGCGCAACTAATGTCATAAGAGGACCCTCTTATTGCTTTAAAACTGAGCTGAATGTTTCATGCTTGCTAAATTGTGATCAGGTGTTTTGGGAGATTCTACAATAGGTATAACAGTAAAATTTTAATACATTGCCTAGGTTAGTAGAGAAAACACTACACAATTTCTAGAATTTGTATAAAGTAGTTGAAATGAGAATATGTTGCCTGGAAAAAATCAGATCACTACAAAAATGTAAAATTACTTAAATGAACACAATTTATTGAGTATTCTAAATGTTCGGTTCTAGACAAGCCACTGCTGATTTAAAGACAAACACTTTTTGTTTCCTCTTTCCTCAGAAGTTTGTAATCCATGAAACTAATAAATATAACACTGTGTGTTAACTAACTGGAATTAAAATAAAAACGTTTTAAAAAATGTTTTTAACATTTATTTATTATTGAGAGACAGAGAGAGACAGATCATGAGCAGGGGAGGGGCAGAAAGAGGGAGACAACAGAATCTGAAGCAGGCTCCAAGCCCTGAACTGTCAGCACAGAGCTCAGTGTGGGGCTCAAACTCACAAACAACGATATCATGACCTGAGCCAAAGTGAGATGCTTAACTGACTGAGCCACCCAGGTGTCCCTAAAATAAAAACTTTAAAAAAAGTTTATATTACGGGTTCCTGGGTGGCTCAGTCTGTTAAGCTTCAGACTCTGTGCTGACAGCTCAGAGCTTGGAGATTGCTTGGGATTCTGTGTCTCCCCCTCTCTCTGCCCCTCCCCTGCTGTCTGTCTGTCGATCTGTCTCTCTCTCTCTCTCTCAAAAATAAATAAACAAAAAAATATAAAAAAAGTTAAAAAAAATTTTTTTAATGTTTTATTTATTTTTGATACAGAAGAGACAGAGCATGAGAGGGGGAGGGTCAGAGAGAGGAGACACAGAATCTGAAACAGGCTCCAGGCTCTGAGCTAGCTGTCAGCACAGAGCCTGACGCAGGGCTCGAACCCACGAACGTGAGATCTGAACGCAGGGCTCGAACCCACGAACGTGAGATCTGACCTGAGCCAAAGCCGGAGGCTTAACCGACTGAGCCACCCAGGCGCCCCATAAAAAAAGTTTTAATCCTGGAGTGGGGACAGATCTATAAACAGGGTTATAATACAGTGTACTTAGCGCTGTGATGGAGGAACGGGCAAGGGCCCCACAGGAGAGCACCTGCCCTACCTTCGCTGGGAGGAGGAGGATAGTCAATCAGAGAGGGAACGAGTCTGCTTTTGGGAACCAGATGGCCTTCAACCTGAACTGGGGAAGATACCCCCGGAAAACTGTCAGATGAAGACAGAGGACAAAGGTGCTTAGTTAGAAAGAACCAGACATGAGAGTAAGAGCATAGCATTCTGGGGGGGAGCTGCACATGGGTCGTCGTGGCCATGGAGCACACGGGTGGGGTTGGATGGGGCTGGGAGAGAACGCTGTTGAACCCTTAGCATCAGTTGGGGCGCCTGGGTGGCTCCATCGGTTAGGCAGCTGACTTTGGCTCGGGTCGGGATCTCCCCCTTCATGAGTTCAAGCCCCACATCAGGCTCTGTTCTGACAGCTCAGAGCCTGGAACCTACCTCTGATCCTGTGTTTCCCTTCCCCCCCACTTGCACTCTGTGTCTCTCTCTCTCAAAAATAAACCCTTAAAAAAAGCCACAAAAAACCCTTAACTGTAGAGCCAGAGGAGGCAGCTTATCATCAGACTTAAAATTTTGCAAAGATCTTCTAGTGGTGGTTCGGAGTGTAGATTTGAAACATGAAATCACTTCAGGGATTTGCGATAGTTATCCAAGTTCAAGCCATGAAGATGCGGATGGGTTGGGAGGAAGAGGAGCCCACAGGGCTTAATGGGCGTATGATGGGGGACGAAGGGTGATGACAGATCCAGGTCAAGGATAACCTGGTTTCTGGCCTGGACACGTAGGTGGGCGATAGTGCCGTTAGAAGATGCGTAACCCGTGGGAAGATCGGTTTGGGGTGCCAGGAGGAGAGTCAGATGGGGATTCTCTTGCCTGTACCGAGTTTGAGGAGCATATAAGCGAATGTACCTAATTGGCAGTGGAGTGTATATCTCCGAGCTGGGAGACCTAGGAGAGGGTGACGATGTCACCTGATGAGAAGCCACACAGTAAGAAGAGGGCAGGGTGGACTTGCAGAAGGTGGCCGGTGCTTTCGGGGGAAGACGGAGGAGCTGCTAGAAAGGTCCGAAGAATTAGGACAGAGGGAGTTTCAAGAACGTGAAAGTGGTTGCAAAGTATAAACCAACCAACCAACCAATTCATCAGGAAATTTTATCAACTTTAGCCACAGAAAGGCCATTTGTGAGTGAAGAATGCACTGTAAGAAATTTCTTTTCTTTCAGAAAAGTTTTAATGACTCTGAATCTCGTGTGTGGAGTAAAGGGAAAGTAAAAATCTAACTTCACTTGAAAAAGCATGAATAAACCATGGGTTCTGGTTTTTTTTTTTATGTTTATTTATTTTTGTGTGTGTGAGAGAGACAACATGAGTGGGCAGGGAAGGGGGGAGACAGAGAGAGGGAGACACAGAATGTGAAGCAGGCTCCAGGCTCTGAACTGTCAGCACAGAGCCCTACGTACGGCTCAAACTCACGAACCGTGAGATCATGAGCTGAGCCGAAGCTGGATGCGCAACTGACTGAGCCCCCCAGGCGCCTCACCTCCCTGCCCCCCCTGTCTTTTTTAAGGCATATGTTTTATTAAAAAATAAAAAGGCAAGTGAACATAGATTATACGAAAACTAGGGAGTGTGATATACTTTTATTTTTATTTTTGGATTGGTTTTTATGTGAATCTTAGTGCACTTTCTAGTCTTTAAAGAGTCAAATGTAACTAGATAACATACAAACTGCATTTCTTTAAATTATCATCCTACTTTTCTAGTTTGGGTCTAGTGAAATATGCATAGAGAATGAGAAAAATATAATGTGATTTTTAGTAATTCCATACATGCACATGGCAAATACCGCTAGACTTCATTTGTTACTCCTATAAAGCCACAATATTAAATGTTAACTTAGTATGTATTTACATATGTTTTTATAGTCTTATGTGTTCTATTTTTAAAAAGTTTCTTTTTCCTTTTTTCCTTAAGAATTTGTCAGACATTCTTGGCATCATCTATTCAGAAGAAGATTTGGCAAGAAAACAGTTTGGTAGTACCATTAAAAAGCAGCCCTTTCCACAAGTGGATATATAGATTTTAGAACAATTTTTTCATTCACATATTTTAAACCTCCCTGTGAATAAGTAGAAAATTTCCTTCCCTCTTTTACCACTTTGTCTTCTCTCTCACGGCGCCGTTTCAGAATGGCGAGGGAGAAAGCTGTCCGTTAGTTTAAATCTTCCTGTCAGCTGTTTCTTGCCCATGTAGATCTCGAGTCCCTGCTCTTATGTGACACACGTATCCTCTCTCACGCGCATGTGCGCACGTGGGAGTGCAAGCACGTGTGCCAGCCGTTGAGGAATAAGCTCGGCTTTACCTTCTCCTGTGGTTCCTGCCGACACCTGTCTCCCTGTGGTTACAGAGTTTCTTCTGGATGGTATTTGTTAAAAGCACTGGAAGAGAAAAAGTCCATTGCAGTTTCTACATAGCACATTTCTCTCTGGCTTTCAGTGATTTTAAAGTTTTAGTGGTCCCCGTGGTGTGTTTAAGCAGATTTTCATATTAATTAATATAAAATACTTCATTTTATTAAAATCTAGTTAGCTCTACCTTAAATGTTCAGGTTTTACAAATGCTTGTATTCTTCAACTGAGTATATGTCTTAATGTAAGTTGGGTGAGAGTTTATTCTCTTGAAGAAAGTTGTTTCCCGCGTGGATTAAAGGCAGAAAGGTAAGTCTGTGTATTGTCTGTAGTTTGTAGCTTGACGGAGTGGAATTGGTAACGAAGTTTTACTTTTTTGTATGTTTAAGTCTGATTTCTTCTCTTCTAGTTTTTATGTTTTTGATGTATCAAATGTTAAAACTCGTTTTCTACTTCTGATTTAGGTTCAACCTTAAAGTGCAATTGCAGATTCTAGCAAGCTTCATGCTCACGGGAGTTTCTGGAGGTGCAAAGTATGCTCAGAATGGACAACTTTTTGGCCGCTTTAAGCTTACTGAAACGCTTTCTGAAGATACTTTGGCTGGACGGCTGGTGATGACCAAAGTCAATGCTGTTTATTTATTACCAGTCCCTAAGGAGAAATTAGTACAGACCCAGGGAACCAAAGAGAAGGTTTATGAAGCTACTATTGAAGAGAAAACAAAAGAATATATATTTTTAAGGATATCCAGGGAATGCTGTGAAGAACTTAATCTTCGGCCTGATTATGACACACAGGTGGGTTTTGCAGCGGGGCACCTTGACTGTGGCTGTCTTCGTGTCCTTGTCAGCTGATTCAGTTCTGGTTTGGTTTCCATGCTTCTGCCATAGTTAGAAGTGCCATTGACTTTGAAGTCTTACAGTGTGGATGGAGAATTGGACCTTTGGTAACTTTCTGAGAAAGCCAGTTCTCTTTAACTAAGTAATATCTATAACGTTCTAGTCTTACACAAGGCCAAACTTTCTGGTTAGTTTTGTTTTATACATATAAATATATTTAAGTATATTTATTTATTTTGAGAGAGAGAGAGAGAGAGAGAGAGAGAGAGAGAGAGAGAGAGAATCCCAGGCAAGCTTCGCAGCATCAATGTATAGTGTAACTTGGGGCTTGAGCTCATGACCTGTGAGATCATGGCCTGAGCTGGAATGAAGGGTTGGACACTTAATCGACTGAGCCACCCAGGCTCCCTGAATTTTATTTTATGTATTTCTTTTTTTTTAAATGAATATTTTATTTTTAAATCATCTCTACACCCAATATAGGGCTCTAACTCACAACCCTGAGATCAAGAGTTACACGCTCTGCCAGCTGAGCCAGCCAGGCAACCCTAGAGTTTCAAATCAGCAGTAGAAGAACAGATTAAAGGAAACCAAGCCACATCCAGGGATAGTTCTCATTTGAGGTTGTTTCTTCTCATGGTCTCGTCTCTGTGTGGTTTGTTGGGTGAACTGTGTGTTCACTCTGCCCTGTTTAGCTAGAAAGTTAATCTTCATTCATTCATTCATTGTTTTATTTAAGTAGGCTCCATGCCTAGTGTAGAGCTGAACATGCAGCTTGAACTCAAGACTTTGATATCGGACCTGAGCTGAGATCAAGAGTCCGATGCGTAACCGCCTGAGCCACCCAGGCGCCCCTCTTTTTTAAAATTTTCTTTCTTTCTTTTAAAACATAAAATTTGGTGAATGTTATTATTATTTGTAGTAAATTGATACAGTGTCCTATGCCTGATGTTTCACATATGTTCTACTGATTTTATCAAGTATATTATTAATAGGAATATGGTGGAAGCAGATAACCTTTATTTAGATATTAATTCACAAATTCTTCACTTTCTTTAGATGTAAACTGATGTTAATGATACATACACCATTTGTACTACTAAATGAGATCATTTATATAACGTACATATTAAAATGCCTAACAGTAAGTAAACCAAGCAAATATTAGTCATAATAATTCTTATTAAAATCTGATTACAGTTAAAAGGATTCTAAACTTGGCTTCCCTTAAAGGTTCTCTCCACAAAGTTTTCTAGTAGGGTACAAGCATTGATGTTTGCATTAATGGTTTTTGTTTGTTTGTGTTAATGTGTGTTTTGTTTTTAATTTTATTTTGTGTTTCAGGTTGAACTTCAGTTTCAGTTAAATCGATTACCCCTCTGTGAAATGCATTATGCTCTAGACAGGATCAAGGACAATGGGGTTTTGTTTCCAGACATCACTATGACTCCAACCATACCTTGGAGTCCCAACAGGTATAAAAAAGGAGATGCCTCATTAAAGGAAGTTATGTTAATCTTACATTGAATATCTGTATCAAGTAATGTCAAACAGTGTTATAAGAAAATTTGCTATAATCTCCAGCAGCCATGTTTTAGTTGAGAAAGGAGAGAGCCTTTAGGAAACATTTGAGGTTGGTTATGTATTTTTTTCACTTTTTCTCAGTGTCTAAATGAGTTCTATTGTTTTTCTCAATAACTTTAATTTGATAGAATGCCAAACAATTCAGGAATATTTCTGAGTAAAAATTGAATGGGAAACCACTTTTAAACAGTGGTTTAAACAGTTAATTTAAAATGATTTTTGAGTATAGAAGACATTTTTATATTTTAAGAAAATGGAGAAGTATCATGGAAATAATATTTCTGAGACTGCTTTCAGGTTTATGGTTGTATAAATATTTTCCTGCTTAAATTCACTTTGGTGAATCTTCATAAGTATGTTTTTTGTCTTTAAGTATATTTATTTATTTTGAGAGAGAGTGAGCGAGGGAGCGAGTGCCCACTCAGGGGTATAGAGGGAGGGAGAGAGAGGATCTCAAGCAAACTCCGCACCATCAGCATGGAGTGCAATGGAGGGCTCAGATTCGTGAACCGTGAGACCGTGACCTGGGCCAAAGTCGAGAATTGAATGCTTACCCAGCTGAGCCCCCCAGGCGCCTCTTCCTTTAGGGCGATACTTCTCATTTGTTTCCGGACGAACAGTGACCACTGTCTGACTGCATTTCTCGTCCTCCTTTTCCCTGGGTTTTTATCCTCTGGCCCCTGCTGATGTCCTACTCATCCACCTTCTTTTTCCTTTTCTTTCTTTGTTAATCTCCGTGGCTCTCCACAGTGGAAGTATGTGTATTTACCACTCATGTCCACCAGTCATGGTCGGGTGGCCCTGCTCCATCACTGGTGGAGGCTCTAGTATCTTCAGTAAGTGGTGTCCAAGGTTTCACCTCGCGTGTTGACATCCCGCTGACAGGGCAAGAATGAAGACAGAGGATCATGTGGGATGGCTTTATGGGCCAGGCCTAGAAGTGGTGTATCTCTTCCCCTCACATTCCTTTTCTTTCAATTCTAAAAACAGAACAAAGAATATCATGCCTCACGACACAAATGCCAAATTATTTCTCCCTTGTGGTGCTTACCTTCACTATCCTTCCCCATTCTTTTTACTGCCAGAATTCTTGAGCAGGAGTAGTTTATGTGTTTCTGCTGTTCTTATATACTTATCCTGTGATCTCTGTTTTCTACTTCCTCACTCTCCTGAAAGTAATCAGTGATCTACTAATTGTAAAAATCCAGGCTTTCAGTTCCTGTTTGATTCGTCTTCTCTCTACCCTTACCCTCTGTCCATTCTCACAGCCGGTGTGTGACTTAGAGCTGGACTATGTCAGTAGTCTTCTAGTCAGTCTTCTGTCCTGCTGTCTGTGTCTCTGCTCTCTCTGGTCCAACCCACATATTTCTTCCAGACAGTTTGCTAAAATAATCGTGTCATTTCACTGCTTGCAAATCTCCAAAAGTGTCTCCTTGATGTGTTGATAGTCTGAGCAGCTGAACACCAGCCCCAGATGTGGTTCCATTGACAGGGCTTTCCAAAGGGAGCGTCCAATTTCTTTTGTTTTTTCCTACTTGATACCTCCTTTCTCCTATAAACCCCCATCTTCTAGCTGTATTAAGTCACCTTGAAGTTTGTTTAATTGGTCCTATGCTTAATTCCATACAAATAAAAAAAATTGTAAAATTTATGTAACACAAAACTCACCCTCTTAACTTTTTTTAAAAATAATTTTTATTTTAGCGACAGAGATCTAGATAAAGCACACGAGTGGGGTGGAGGGGCAGAGGCAGAGGGAGAGGGGGAGAGAATACCTTAAGCAGGCTCTATGCCAGTGCGAGGCTGGATCCCATAGCCCCGAGTCAGGACCTGAGCTGAGATCAAGAGTTGGATGCTTAACCCACTGAGCCACCCAGGCGACCCCCCCGCCAATGCCCCTGCAATTTAAATAGTAATGAAAAGGTATCTGAGTGTAGGGACACACTCAGAAGCCATTGGCCATGTAAAATCTTTTCTGGGATAAGGTAGGATATAGCTAAATGAAGTTGAGAAATTCTTGAGCATGTGGTCTGTGAAGTATATAAAATAGTGCATTAGATCAGGGGGGAAAAGGACTTTGAATTAATTTAGTTCTGAGATTAAATAATTTTTACTCAGAATAAGCTTGAAGAGACTCTCTTGCTTTAAACTGTGAAAATCAAAGATAACTGGCATGTGTATTGTAAGTCCTCTTCCCTTTATTGAGCAGGTGGTATAATAAAGACAACTTGTACAGGGCGCCTGGGTGGCTCAGTTGGCTAAGCATCCGGCTTCGGCTCAGGTCATGATCTCATATTCGTGGGTTCGAGCCCCGCGTCGAACTCTGTGCTGACAGCTAGCTCAGAGCCTGAAGCCTGCTTCAGATTCTGTGGCTCCCTCTCTCTCTGCCCCTCCCCTGCTCATGCTGCCTTACTCTCTCTCAAAAAAAAAAAAAAAAAGACTTTGGCCTTCCTTATTCATGACCAGAAACTATAGAGGGGACCAACATCGAGGCTTCTGAGCTGCCCTGAAGCGTTCGTTTATACTGAAGCAATTGATGAGTGGGATGGGCGTGGGCTCTCTCTCCCTCTCCCTCTCCCCCCCCATATATATTGAGAGGAATTGTATTTTAGAACTGTACCCATAAATCTGTCATCTATCTCCTGGATTTATACTTTTATTTTAACCTATTCATCTCATTTATAAATTCATTGAAGTCACCAAACGCGGAGAACTGGAGGGTGTTTTTAAAATTTTTGTTTTTGAAAGTGTGCATTTGTCAAGTAACATCTCAGCTCTCTGCATTCCTCAGTAAGCGCAGTACCAGGCGCTGACGCTAATTGAGCACTTCTTGCTCAGTTATTTCCCGAAGCAGCTTGCCTGGATTACCTCATTCGGTCTTGGAATGACTGAGGCGCATGTTATTATCTCGCTGTGTAGTTAGAGGAGCCACTGGGGGCAGGTATGAGTGTGAGCCACAGTTTCCTGCACTAGCTGTGGCTTGAGCACGTCGTGCCAGAAGCCCAGGGTAGGCGGTCTAGGACCTGCGAGGGCTCTGCGGCGCCATCAAGGACCAGCTCTCCCCTCCTCTCACCATGGAGCATGTTGCGTTGCTTCTTGCTGGCCGTTACCTCTCGATTATAAGATGGCAGCTGCAGTTTTACTGACCATGAGCTCGTTCCAGCCAGGGAAGGAGGAAGGCAGTGGAGCAACGAGGGCTTTCATCTAGTGGGGTTTCGTTAGTGCGGTGTCTCTTCCGCTATCTCTGAGCAGACTTGGATCTCTAGCAGAGGAGGCTGAGGAGCGGAGTGTCCTTGCTGTCTAGGCTCAGCAGGAGAGGGGGGCAGGCGAGATGCCATGCGTGGTTTGGGGTAACCATTCTACAGTTCTCTCTCTCTATTAGATCTGCACTTAGCGATCACCTAAATTCCCTCTTTACAGAAAGTGGAACATCGCTATGTTCTGGCAGAATTATGAGTAACTAAGCTGTTTAATGATGTGAGAGTCTTTGGAGAAAAAAAGCTTGGGCGTTAGTCGGTGGTTTCCAGGAAAACTAGTGCCACTGGTCAGAGTTCTTTTGTTTTTTACTTAAAAATTTTAAGTCCCAGAAAAATAAGTAGTGGTGAGTTGATACAGTCAACGTTTATTTTCTAAGGTTTTAATTTCCTAGGGGACCATTTGTTTGAAATTGTCTGTCTGAATATAGTATCAGTTATAATTTTTCAAGACAGAGTATTAAGGTTTTCCATGAATAACTGGCTTCTGATTTAAGTAGAGTACAGCCTCTGAGAGAAGGGATTTTTCTCTAAACCGAGTTCTCCGATTGCAGGACTATTTTGTAGGCACTTCGATTGTAAATTTTCTAAGAGTCTCTTTATTTGCCCATCCTATTTTGGTTCACATTCCTAACATTTTTACCATAGTTGTTGCAATATTTAGTATTTTAGTTGTCGTTGTGAGAAGGAATGCTGTTGATTCTCTCCTTGGTTTGAGCCCTCTCAGCATCTGCTGTCCATTTAAATCTTCGAAACGTAGCCAAGTCGCAGAAGGGACGCTCATAAGACAGATTTCGTCACGGCAGCCATTTGCGCCAGCATGACGGCGTTGTTGGCCCTGGAAAGTAGGACATACATATATTCTGTGGGAAAATATTAGAAAACAATTCATAGTGTTTGGCTTTTGATACCTTTTTTTTTTAAACTGCTATTTTCTGAATTCAAAACTTTGTGAAACTTGAGTATCTCTTAACCAGGGCTGTAAACCGTTTTTCTTTGCCTCTTGTTTCAAACTTCACTAAAGAAAGCTTGCAGTGAACTAGAATTTGAAAATCCTGTTTGTCTCCCTTCTGCATTTTGCAACTTGCTCATGCAAAGAAACTAATACTTCCTTATTACCAGACACGTTTTTGGATAACTCTATATAACAGGGAAATTATGTTTTTGAGCCATCACATTACTATTTATAGACGTGGCAGCCGTTAGACCTGTGTGCTTTCTTCAGTTATCAAAATCTTTGTGCACTTTGAATAGGACCAAGTAATTAAAGTGAGTTTTGATCAACAGCCTGTGCCAACTCTGTTGAGTAGTTTTCTAAAAAGAAGTTTTAGAATAAGCATTTCTTGTTAGAGACACTCTGTTTCTTACTAAAATTTTTTTTAATGTTTATTTTTGAGAGAGCATGAGTGGGGGAGGGGTAGAAAGACACACACACACACACACACACACACACACACACACACACACACTCTCTCTCTCTCTCTCTCCCTCTCCCTCTCTCCCTCTCTCTCTCTCTCTCTCTCTCACTCTCTCTCTCAGTCCACAGCAGGCTCCGGGCTCCGATCTGTCAGCACAGAGCCTGATGCAGGGCTTGAACTCATGGACTGTGGGATCATGACCCGAGTTGGAGTCAGACACTTCCCTGACTCAGCCACCCAGGTGCCCTCTTTCTTCAGTTTTTTTTTTTTTAAATCTTTATTTACTTTTGAGAGACAGAGAGAGACAGAGTGCAAGCAGGGTAGGAGCAGAGAGAGAGGAAGACACAGAATCCGAAGCAGGATCCAGGCTCTGAGCCATCGGCACAGAGCCGACATGGGGCTCGAACTCACAAACTGCAAGTTCATGACCTAAGCCGAAGTCAGATGCTCCATTGACTGAGCCACCTAGGTGCCCCCTTTGTTCAGTATTTTTAATGGTTCAGTAAAATTCAGTCTTCTCTTGTGTTGTGTTTTGTTTATTAATAAGATGCATGTGTTTAAAATAAACTTTTATTTTCTGTAGACAGTGGGACGAACAATTGGATCCCCGGCTAAATGCAAAACAGAAAGAGGCCGTCCTGGCCATCACAACTCCTCTTTCAATCCAGCTGCCTCCTGTCCTCATCATCGGACCCTATGGGACGGGCAAAACCTTCACTCTAGCTCAGGCCGTCAAGCACATCCTCCAGCAGCCGGAGACGAGGTGAGGCCGTGGTGTGTGTGCTCCCATTGCACTAGGAGGGCACGCCCTCTTGTCCTGTAGTGAATATGAAGCCAAGACCATTCTAATTCAGCTTGGAAGAAAAATAAGTAAAAACCTACACCAAAACCCCAAAGGACTAAAATTTGAATTCTTTGAAAATATGCTGGTTTTTAAACATTGGCAATGTAGAGTATGATAGCTTTTAAATAGCCATCAAAACTCCAAGGCTGCTAAGGAGTTGTGCTATATATCAGAGCCACAAGAGTTGGGCATATAAAAAAGTTTGCGGGGTAGATTTAGAAGATGATTCGGGGGAACCAGTTTCCTGGACAGCCTGAAGCGTAGTACAGTTTCCTTAAAACACCAGCGGCCGATGTGGAGAGAAGGCCGAGTAGGCGGAGGGGAATGTGCAGGGTTAAGATGGCCGCTGCTTCTGTTTGGAATTCTACTGCGTGAATAGCTTTGTGTTTTATCATTCTTTTTATTTGCACCGTTTATTTCAGCAGGATTCTCATTTGCACCCATTCTAATAGTGCTGCTGATCTCTACATAAAGGATTATTTACATCCATATGTAGAAGCAGGCAACCCCCAGGCAAGACCTCTCAGGTATTTGTTAAGGCTTATTATGTATCTGTATCATGCTTTGTTATTCTTAAGAAAAGGTGTCTGTAATGATTTTAGTAACTTCGAGAATACAAAATCGTGAACTGCGTATTGGCATTTGGAGGTTCCACCTTTTGAAGAAGCCATTTAAAATTAAGGAGAAATTTAAAAATCTCTGACTCTTCATTTCTTAAACATTAAGCAAAGAGAAAGACATCCTTTTTTAAGTATCGTATGTAAAACTGTTGAGCAGATTTTGATGTGTACCTCTAAAAGCTACTATGATGAAAGAATGTAACTATGATTTGTTTACATCAAATTTAATTAAAATTCTAGCAGAGTTTGCGTGGCAGAGTGGTCATGCATCGGACACAAGATTTTGACTGTGATCATGCAGGTAATTTCATAGAAGTGACACGTTAGAGAAGCGTGAACTACTGAAATGATCTCTGCAACAAAATGCCCTTGACTGGTATTTACAACTTTCTTGCCGTCATGTAAGAGGCCCAGGGAAGTTTACGTTGCTAGAGCGAGGCCCTCTGGAGTGTGTGTAGATATGAAATGTCCTTAAACACAGATTGTGGGGGAGTACAATCCTTTTCTTCAGAAAACAATAAAGAATCATTAAATGGTTGTTTATTACACCATTTGCTTTCATTGTTATATGAATTAATGTCTAGTGTTGCCATTTTACAAACTAACGTGTCATGCCCTGTGTCGTTTGAATACAATTATTGTTTATCCGTTAATTTCTAACCACACTTTTGAATCATAATCCACTAACTTTTTATTTCTAGTCGAGTCCAGGCATGGGAAAACGAGAGTATGCTTTTCGTAATAAGCACGACCAAAGCCATTTGAATGATTTTACAATTGCATAAAAAAGAACAAATGAGAAAAAGGTGGTGTGGCCTGCTAACACAGGTTTTTATTGCCATAGTTGAACTCTGGAAGATACATTAGAGCAGAAATAATGCACTAGAATCCAATTGTATTTAATAAGACAATATCACATATGTATAGTCACTATAAATGAAAATGTATTTATCAGTGGACAAGTTCATCAATACCTATTTTGTTTCAGATTCTATTCTTTCTTAGTCATAAGTAAAGACTAGTCATAGTCTTTTCTTAGTCATAGTGAGTAGCAGTTTTGCTGAGTGTCCTTTCTTTAATGGAGGTGTTTGTTTTGTTTGCTTCTATTGTTGGTCTGTGTGTTTTTGTGTATGTATGTGTTAGGTAGGGACAGGGACAGCCCCAATTACCGTGGTGCACTTGGCCTAGAAACAATGAGTAAAGCCCCTTCCAATCTTGATTGACCTAGGATAGGTCATTTGATATTTGGAGCAGAAGAGCCGTTGCTGACACACGTTAAAGTCTGCCACGTGACTAGCATTCTGTTTCACTTTTCTCATGTGAAGTTATGTTTTGGAGGCTATCATCCAGCATGCAGTACATTGAAATATGTGGGGTAAGAAGTTCTGTTTCAGTAGGGTCTGTGTCTAGCTGTCATGGTCCAAATACTGATGCTGGCCTCTAGCAGAAAATCTCCTCTCTCCACACGTCCCAAGAGTGGTTCATTTGAAAAGCTTGAAAAATATCTGAGTATAAATCTCAAGTTAATTTATTTAGTAAATGGAATAAAATAAGAAAAGGCTTGACCTTCCTAATATTTTCTTTTTGTGGCCCTACATTTTTACCATAGCTTTTCTCTTTGGGAAATGTGTTAACTTGTAAATGTATTTCCTAGGAGAATAATGCATTGAATTAATAAAATGAAATGAAAATTTATTAGGACCATCTGTTATTACATTAACTCAGAGGAATTTACAATTATCCTGATAGACCTCAAACATGAGAGGTTTGGGAGATGGGAGAGAGGGCGTGGGAATGGCTGGGGGCTCGGGGGAGAGTAGCTTTCTCTGACTCGTCCCAGGATGCAGGGCAAAGAACACAAGGGGGCACTAAGTGTCTGTGTGTGACTTTGAAGATGTGCCACCTCTATCATGTAGGAGCTTGTCTTCTGCACCGGGTAGTCTAGAGTGGGCCCTGGTAAATGCTATAAAGTGTGGAAATAGTCATAAACATTAAATCATTTAATACAGTAAGTATGTTTAAATATACATACTTACGGTTGAAATGTATAAAATTCAATATTCCATGCCAGGGGTTGAGCTTAAAATATTTGGGGATGGAGGTTTTAGAAACCATTTTAGATTACATTTTGTTTTGATTTTTACTTCTTGCTTCATTGGAATCAGTAGACTTTAAGATGGAAGAGAGAGGGAAACACGGGCTCTGTGTGTGGTTCTGTTGATCAGTGTCCGGTTCTGGCAGATTACTTAGCAGCTTGAGGTGCTCTGTGGAGCGTGTGTATTTATTGCTTTCTGGGCAAATAGAAGTATTCGTTGTTTTGTATAGATCTTCAAAGTAATAGATTTTATTCTGGGATCGGGTCTTGGTGATTCTGTAGTGTCTTGGGTTGTGACATTTTGGTGGGTTGTTTATTGCACGTGGATTCAATACACGAATAAAGTTTCAGTGAATTGAGATTATGTATTACCAGACAGTCTCCTACTCCACATAATTCATGTGGGATCTGTGGATGGTTTGCTTCTAGAAGTCCGTAGATTACTTCATTGGTGTCATATTGTATACTGTGAGCGTTTCACTTGGCACTACTCTCCGGTTTTGAAAAATGTTGGGTGTATTTTTTTTTAAAGTTTGTTTAGTTATTTTGAGAGAGAAAGACAGAGCATGTGAGCAGGTGAGAGGCAGAGAGAGGCGAGAGAGAATCCCACGCAGGGAGTGTACAGCCAGCGTGGAGCCTAACGTGGGCCTCGAGGTCCCCGACTGTGAGATCATGGCCAAGAGCTGAAACTGAGAGATGGATGATGCTTAACCAGTTGAGCCTCCCAGGCATATTATTATTACTTAAAACTTTTTAAAAAATGTTTTTTATTTATTTTTGAGTGACAGAGAGAGTGTGAGTAGGGGAGGGTCAGAGAGAGGGAGACACAGTATCCGACATTTTGGAGTTTAGTTTCTAGTAACATTTTGGAGTTTAGTTTCTAGTAATTTCTATGTTTAAACACATATTCTAGTTAACATGAATGGAATAATAGTTTGTAAATGATTTTTTAGATAATTTTGTAAAATGAGGTTTTTAGTATATTAAAAAATTCTTTTTAGTGTTTTTTAAATTTATTTTTGAGAGACAGAGAGAGACAGCACGAGCAGGGGAGGATCAGAGAGAGAGGGAGACACAGAATCGGAAGCAGGCTCCAGGCTCTGAGCTGTCAGCACAGAGCCTGACGCGGGGCTCAAACTCACAAACACTGAGATCATAACCTGAGCTGAAGCTGGACGCTCAAGTGATTGAGCCACCCAGGCGCCCCTTTTAGTACATTTAAAAGTAAATTCTGCTTTGTTGATCTGATGAAACATTTTTTATTAAAACCTAAAATATGTTGTTTAACATTTCCTGTCCATGTAACGTGTTGTTGTTTCTTTAAATTTATTTACTTATTTTGAGAGAGAGAATGCATGTGCATTGGGAGGGGCAGAGAGAGAGAGCAAGTTCTGCACTGTCAGCCTAGAGCCCGATGTGGGGCTTAAACCCACGAACTGTGAGATGATGACCTGAGCTGAATCCAAGAGTTGGATATTTAACTGAATGAACTATCCAGGTGCTCCCAGAGTAATATTTTTGAAATACATTTTTTTTCTCTTATATATAGAGAGAGCGCACAAGGGCAGGGGAGAGGGGCAGAAGGAGAGAGAAATCTTAAGCAGGCTTCATGTTCCACATCGATCTCAATGTGGGGCTCGTTCCCATAACCCTGGGGTGATGACCTAATCCAAAAATCAAGAGTCAGAAGCTCAACTGACTGGGCCACTCAGGCATCCCAAAATACATTTCTTTACTTTTCTCTTATAATTTATGCTTAGGAATTTTTTTTGGGGGGGGGTTGGCTTGGCTTTGCTTAAAAGCAATAACCAGTTTTAAATATTTTATAAAGGGTAAGAACACCGTTTAGAGGATCATGAGATTAGGATTTGTGCATATTACATTTGAGCTGCTTTTGAAACATCCTAAATGAAACAAGTGTTAAATAAAAAGTTGGATAGCATCCTGGAGCTCAGACATGAGGTCGTGGCTGCAGAGAGAAAAATGTGAGTCCTGAGAGTATTTGCTGGTGGTGATCGAAACCACCGGCCTGAGATGGTCAGGGAGAGAGCAGAGGCCAGCAGAGAGGAGTGTGTGAAGACCACGCCTGGAGGAGCCCTGACGTGGGGCGGAAGGAGGGCGAGGACAGGCTGAGTCCCGGAAGCTGCGGGAAGGGGGAGTTGCAGGGAGGGAATGAGCACAGGCTGGCTGCTGCCGCCGAGACAGCAAGCACCTTGACGGGCCTGGAGAGCGTCCACGAGCTTTAGTGACAGGGATGTGTGTGTCCTGTGAGCGGACCTCACACTCTCTTGAGTTCTTTCCAACTTCTTTGACTGTTTCTCGCCAGTTTCCGTTGCTGTGCCCTCTCCCTCTCCCATCAGTGATTCTTCCAACTAGTTTCTTTTTTAGCTACACTCACTCTCCAGTGGACCTTGTGTAGTCCAAGGTTGAAACACTATCCCAGTTGTAGAAGTCTTGTCCCAGATAGTCTTCTGAACTTCAGATGTCTGTACCCGCTGTTTATTGGACATCCTCACTTGGATGCCTGCTGCTGAATTTGTCCAAAACCACATTCTCAGTTCCCACTTCAGATCTGTTCCTCAACTTTCACCGTCTTTGTAAACACCACTGTCATTCATCCAGGTTCAAAGGCACAGACTCCTACGGTGTTTTACATTGCACGTCTTGTTCACCAGTACGTCCCGTCGGCGTTACCTTCACAGTGTGCACTGAACCCAGCCGTCGCCACATCTCCGCTTGTTACCAGCGTGGTTCGCGCTGTCCTCTTTCCTTTTCCAGACCCTTGCAACAACGTCCTGTGGGTCTCCCCGATTCTCTCCCCCGCCCCTGCCTCTGTTCCCGTCAGTGGTGTTTTGCAGCCAGCTTGTAGTGGCTTGTGAGAGCCAATCATATACGTGTCTTCCCAAGTTCAGGTTCGGTGACATCGTGTTGGTAGCTTGAAATGGGCCACGGTAGTAGATTTTATTTATACCACAGAAGTCAGCAAACACCACACATCAGCCCCCCCGCCACCCTCCAAGCTGGTTTATGAGCACACCACTGTCTGGCCTCCCCCCACTACCTCCCCAAACTATATATTCTGTACAGAGTAACAGAGTGGTCCTTTCACAACCAAAGTCAGGTCATGTGACTGCCCTGTCAGCTCTTTCTGAGGGCTTCCCATTACAGTCAGAGTAAATCAAAGCTTTTAGGAAAGCTTGCAAATCATCTGATTTGCCTTTGTGCTTGGAGCATGGTAGACACCCAGTATGTCTCACATCTGTGACATGTGAGTGGATTGGAGATGGGTGGTGGGTGGGTGCGTGGGTGGATGGCTTTCTTCTGTACCGTTTAGTAGTAGTCTATTGCATGAGGCCTATTAATATATTTCTTTTGCAATTAATGGAAGACATACCCCCCTTTTTAATGTTTTATTATTTAATTTTGAGAGAGAGCAGGGGGAGGGGCAGAGAGAGAGAGGGAGAGAGGGTCCCAAGCAGGTTTCATGCTGTCAGCACAGAGCTCGATGTGGGGCTTGAACTCATGAACTGTGAGATGTGACCTGAGCTGAAATCAAGATTCAGACACTTAACCAACTGAGCCACCTAGGCGCCCCGAGATACTCTTTCTTAAGGTTTTTTGTTTGTCCACAATTCAAATTTATTTTTAAATCTCCTTTACATAAATCTCCTTTAGAACTTTAGATATAGGTCTGTTTACAAATAGGTGTAAGAATATATTCTGAAATGAAATGCAGATAACTTTTAAGTTTCTTTTGTAGGTGTGCAATTCACTATTTCTTTTAGCATAGATAATTGCAATATGAATTAAGTATATTTTTATAAGAATATTCTAGAAAAAAGTAATTCCCAAATGGGACTGTTTTGAATTTTAAAAACTATAGTGCTTATGAAACTGTGTGTCATTCTGTTGTAAGATTAATCTGAACACTTAAATAGATACTTATTTTATGATAGTGCATATGCTTTCTGCTTGAATCCTTTTTTGGTAGGGCAAAGTCACAGTTGTCAAATTTTAATTCAGTAGAGTGTTAATGGTTACCAGATTTATTTGTGGATTTCCAGATACTGTAGTCTTAACATAATAATGTCATTTTTTTATAATGCTGGTAAGATGTTAATAAATATAAATAGGAAATATTGTCTTCTTTTATAGGGTATATTTCAGAAATCGCTGGGTAAAGACTGTCCACCCAGTTGTGCATCAGTACTGTTTGATCTCAAGCGCACATTCCACCTTTCAGATGCCACAGAAGGAAGATATTCTCAAACACCGAGTGGTGGTTGTTACATTGAATACTTCCCAGTACCTCTGTCAGTTGGACCTTGAACCTGGTATGCTGATTCAAGACACAGGGTGTCCCTGAATGCATAGGGCCTCTGCATTCAGTTTAGATCAGGGGTTGGCAAATTGTAGCCTGTGGGTCAAATCTGGCGTGCTGTCTGTTTTTGTAAATAAAGGTTTATTGGATGGAACACAGCCATGCCCATTTTTTACCTATGTATTATCTATGTGTGCCTTTGTGCCACAACAGCTGCATTGAGTACATGAAACAGAGATCGAATGGCCAACAGAACCTAAAATATATACTGTTTGGCCCTTTACAAAGGAAAAAAAAAGTCAACCCCTAGTTTAGACATTTGAGTGACTCTATTTTATTCTCTGATCAGATGGCGTTTACTTACTATCAGTCATGTAAAAAATTCATATTTGGATAGTGGTTCTTTTTATAATTTTCTCAAGTTTTTCAAAAAAATAATTTTGTGTTATATAGTGCAGAGACAGCAATCATGATAGATTTTTTTTTTTAGACATACTATTAAGATTATTATATTGGAGTATAAGAATTGGTAAAATCAAGCTAATATTATATGAAGTACAGATATAAGGTGACAAGTAATTCTGATACATATGGCAGAACTTAACCATCAAGAAGTGGTACCACTTTAAAGTGTTTGCTTTGGAAGAACATTCATTTATTACTGCCATATTATAATGATTGACACTGTGCAACACTTTTTTGCTCTCTCCTTTTGGAATTGCTTTCAGAGCCAGTGACAGATTCTTTTGAACCTTCGAGTCCCTGGGAGGGAGACACTGTTCTCTTCACCTTGAATTCCTGGCACCTGGCCCAGGGTACAGGCACCTGGAGGCCCTTGATAAACCTCTGTGTATCTGAAATGAATGAATGGTGGCCAAACTTTTTTTTTTTTTGAGGGTAGATTTAGTTTTAGAAAAGCTTCAAAATCTTTCTGAGACATGTCTGGTAAATAAGGTAGGTGATCAAACTGAGCAATACCATTAGGGGTAAAAAAAAAAAGAGAGAGAGAGAGAGAGAGAGACGTGCCTCTCATGTAATGAGACTTATTTTCTTGTGCACGCAGCTCATAGCTGGCTGGTGAGGGCAGTTACAAAAGCAGAGTTTCAAAAATGTTTTGAAAAGTGACTGCATCATTGGAATGAGTTCTATTTCCTCCCAACTGACTTCTTTGAATGGAACAACACTTATTTGAAATGTAAATTTTGGTATGTTTATTTAACAATCAGTCTCATTACTTTATGGTTCTACTCTGCCTGTGTGCCGCTTAGATAAAATGCTGAAACCTCTGAAACAGTAGAGTTTTGTGAGAAAGTTAAGGACGGCTTTGAAGAGCAAGAATATAGAAGAACACTTAGAAGCTGCCTGTGTGCTTTGTTCTGGGTAGTGTTTATACCTGATTTCATCTCATTCTCCCATCAGCCCTGAGGAGGGAGGGTTCTTTCATAGATAAGGAAATGAAGGCTCAGGCTCCATCAGTTTGATTAATTCAAGTTTCCTCACCCAGCTTCAAGCAATAGCTATAACAGTTTCATGATTTATCCAGTTGCTGATCCAAGCCTACCTCTGTTTAATTAAAATGTTATCTAACGAAAACAGTAGTTTTCCAGCAGTTAGTTTTGTAGGACAAAAAACACAAAGTCTCCTTAACAAGGAGAAAAATGCACATGCCTAGATCATGTTTGGGCCACTGTCAGGAAATAGACAACAGTTACTGATCCGTACGCTGTCACCCACAGCCGTGGGCACAAACGGATGGGGTGTGTGGTTATTGCCAGTCCGTATGGTTTAGCAAGTGGCCGACCTAAAACCAAGTTGCATCAGGAAGTTGAATAAAAGGTAGTTTGGAACTTGCTGCTCTGCATAGAAGTAGAGGTTAGGTTCTCGGGCCTTCCTCACAGGCAGCTAGCTAATTCGGCCGGAGAGTGTTAGAGCTTGCATTTTGTTGAGAAACCACTTTGTGTCTTTGCCCTGCTAGTAACCAGAAGCCCCCCTTCTTCCTGCCTCGACAGTTGCCAGTAGGGCAGGACTTTGACCTTCTCCACGTTGAGACCGTGAGACTTTTGCCTTTGTCCCCTGCTTGGTGGCAACAGGACTTTCTCCTTTGTGTACCCAGAATCCTGTGCACCAGTGTGAGTGGTAGCAGCAGTCACGATGTGGGGTGCCTCCTGCTGTTGGGCTTGCGTCTGGGGGACACTAGATAACACATTTTTGATATTCACCTTTTGCTTTTTGCACACTGATGATATTTTTTCTTTCCCGCCTGCCAGGGTACGCTCTTAGACCAAACAATTATGTCTGTCTATCTTATCTTTCCACATAGACAAACACGTGAAAACTCTAAATAATCAAATTAGTGACTCTGATCATCAACCCTCTCCCCTTTGTTTTAGTAAAGGTTAGATTATAACTTTTCCCTTATATTCGATTTGAGGGATGATTTTCTTTATCTTACTGTTTAATATGCATGGTAAAGCTAGAATTACTTATAAACTACCCTTGTTTTGGATTCACGGTTTTATCACATAAATCGAGGACTGTCCGTTGTTTAGTTGCTGGTCCTCCTTTTTTGATGAAGAGTTGCCATCTTGTACTTCTAAACATCTTTTTTATACATACTCTGTCAACTGTTAATCTTGGGGCCCTTAGCATCAGATACCATCTCATATCTATTATTGGGTAGTTACTTCTTGTCATCTCTGTTCTTTAAATAATGATTTAAATTGACAAGTTTCAAAGTTGAGGGTTGGCTTAAAAGTGCCCCTAACTCTGAAATCAGCACCCTGAACTCTTTCCTTAGCAGAACAGAACTACAGCCACCTTTATTGCCGCTGTAATCTGGTTTACTGTGTTTGTACTGTACTTTTGTAGGGTTCTTTACACACATTCTGTTAGACGAAGCTGCCCAGGCCATGGAGTGTGAAACGATCATGCCTCTGGCATTAGCAACCAAGAGCACCCGGATCGTCTTGGCCGGTGACCACATGCAGGTGCGTGCCGTCTAATTCCTCACATCGAAGGAACTTCCAATTATAATTCCGTGTTTAATATTCGGTTTTCTGAAACATCCCATGGGATTGTGCCGTGCATTCCAGTTCCAGTACTTCATTCCACTGTTGTGGTGGTGGTTTTCCTTTTTCTGGCTATAGAGTGGAGTGGATGAGTCTCTCTGGGTTTGTGATTTTCATGTCTTTAATTTGAGGTTCAGCTTTCTATTGGTTCTTGTCTTTATAAAATAAACTTTAATGATGCTTCCTACAGTTCCCCAGTTCTTGTCCCTAACATTTGTTTTCACGAAGGGTTGATTTTTTTTTTTCTTTTTTCTTTTGGCCATCATAGGGAACAAAGCATACGTAATTAAAAATAATAGCCTGAATCTCAAAGAATGTGTTCGATTTTATGTTTCTCAATACCTATATGTGAAAGAGAAGTACGCTTTTTCTATTAATGTCTGTTTTACAAAGTTGCAGTTTGAAGTTCTTTCTCTTCTGCCACAGGTGTACTGTGAAGACATCAGGAACGAAATCCTGGTTTTGTTTCTTTGCCAAAAGTAGTTTAATTTTGTTCTTTAGTGGTCAAAGGGCTGGTCAAGAATGGCTCCTTATCCTTTATGAGATAACTGTTATTTCACTTATCCTGAAAAATCTCTTAGCCACATGCTGTACATCCAGCTCACGGTTTTAAGTAGCCGATCGCTTTTGGTTGAAGTAACAGATTGACTCCCCTCAGCGATGCTCTGGCTCATATCCCCGAAGCAATAGCTGTTTATTATGATGTCGGAGCAGCGCTTTGTTAACTCTCCGCTACTGTCGATAGAATGAAGTGAAAAGTTAGAAATCTTAGCCAAGTTCTTTGTAGTAGTAAAATGGTTTAGAGAAACTAGTTTTGATCCTGCTTATTCCAGCATTTAGCATGTTGAGATTTCGTACATCAGAAGTTTCAGCATAATGGATTTTTTTACAAATAGGTTATAAAAATACTATTTGTGTATTTAGTTAAATTTTCTCTGTATGTTTGTCTGTTACAGCTCAGTCCTTTTGTTTACAGCGAGTTTGCCAGGGAGAGAAACCTTCATGTTTCATTACTTGACCGACTCTATGAGCATTACCCTGCCGAGTTTCCGTGTAGGATCCTCCTCTGTGAGAATTACCGCTCCCATGAAGCTATCATCAAGTAGGTGTGAGCTGCCCCTTCCGTATCTCCCTCCCTCTGGTGTGGTGGCCGAGGACTCCCAGTGGCCCGGTTACTGGGGACAGACTATTCCCGGCACAGTTAGATGGTGCCCCTCGTGTTGCAAATTATGTTAAACTTTATTTCTGTAACAGAGTACCTCAAAAGTCGGCTGGAACTTTTCACAAAGTAGGGCAGTCCTGGAAACCAGAACTTTAGGTTCTACCAGTAATGATATTTTTCTGTGACTAAATGTGTAATATATATATGTAAAACTACATCATGTAATAAACAGATATATTGACAGAACACATACTGGTTGGCTTTTTTTTTTAATGTTTTTATTTATTTTTGAGCGAGAGAGAGAGAGAGAGACAGTGTGAGCAGGGGAGGGTCAGAGAGAGAGAGAGGGAGACACAGAATCTGAAGCAGGCTCCAGGCTCTGAGCTAGCTGTCAGCACAGAGCCCGACGCGGGGCTCAAACCCAAGAACACTGAGATCATGACCTGAGCCAACGTAGGATGCTTATCCGACTGAGCCACCCGAGCGCCCCGCATACTGGTTTGCTTTTATGTCTGATTATGTTATACAAGGAATGTTGTAGGACGGGAGGAAGGAAGGAAAAACCATGAAACTTGTAATAAAGTTTTAAAAGTTTCTATTAAATACAGTATGCATCTATAAAACTAAAAACATCATAAGTGACAGCTCCGTGAACAAACTCAACACACCCATGTAACCAGCATCCAGGTCAAGAAACAGAATATCTGGAAAGCCCCTTTCTTTGTGCTCCTTTCCAGTCACTAACCCCACCCAAAACCTTGTTTTTTAAAGTTTAATAGAATTCAATAAAGTTATGTTAGTCGGTGAAAACCATTTTGAGTTCTCTGAAAACAATAGAATAGATACAAAAGTAAATTTAGATGTAACTAGATCTTTTATCAGCATCTCAAAATGTGAGTTTCTTTTTATTGTTGCCAGTCATTTTCTGCAGTCAGTAATAAATCGAGTACTTGCTGTCTTCAGCAGGAAAAAGTATTCATTTTATATTTGAAGACTTGAATGTCCTTCAGTTCTGTGCATTTCAGTGTCTTTATATCTTTGTGTTTGCATGTGTAAGTAAATGAACCGTATAAATAAAAATATGTATTAACCAAGAAAATATACTAGCTTGCAATTTCCTCACAGAGCAAGATTTTCATGCAGTATTGAACTATTGTCACTTCTTCCTTTTCTTTCTATATTCTGGCTTCATACCTTGCCAGATCAGTTCATTTAGCATTGGTATCTCAGGAGCCTACCCTGTTGTGGTTACTTTTGGAGAAATTCTTGCCCTCATAAGTATTAAATTAATTATGGACATAAAGCAAAAGCATTAGAAATGACTGATAATTTTTTTTTCTTATGGGTGAAGTAATTTTGATGCTAAATCACTATCTATCTTTATTTATTTTGGTCCTTTTTTTTTGCAGTTACACCTCCGAGCTCTTCTATGAGGGCAAACTGATGGCCAGTGGAAAGCAGCCAGCGCACAAGGATTTCTACCCACTAACATTCTTTACAGCGCGAGGGGAAGATGTACAAGAAAAAAATAGCACAGCTTTTTATAATAATGCCGAGGTACCTACGTTCTTTTGCAGATTGTTAATTTTCGCAGTCACATAGTTTGTCCTTGTGGAGCATTTATTTAAGATTCTGGGTTGACATCTTACTGTGTGTTACTCGCATGCCAAATAGTATGTGAGATTTATTTATTCTTTCTGTATAACATTCATTTGTTAACAATTCGTTTCCCTGTGGGACCCAAAACCTTCAATTTACATTTTGATTACATTTGATTTACATTTCTTCTTTCTAGGATTTTATTTTTAAGTAATCTCTACATCCAGTATGGGGCTCAAACTCGCAACCCAGAGATCGAGATTCACGTGCCACACTAATTGAGCCAGCCAGGCGCCCTTTGATTTATGTTTCTCATGACAAAATATAAAATATAGGACTTCACTTAAAAGAAAAGCCAATATTATTTTCATATAATTATTAGTTAGCCATCTAAAATAGACTATGATTATATTTCATAATACTCAGATGAGTCATCTTTTTTTTTTTTTTTTAATTTTAGAGAGAGTGAGTGCAGGCAGGGGAGGAAGGCAGAGAGTGTTTATTTATTTTTGAGAAAACATTAGCAGGGGAGACACAGAGAGAAAAGGAGACAGAGAATCCAAACAAAGCAGGTTCTGTGCTGTCAGCACAAATCCTGACTTGGGGCTTTATCCCAGGTCCTGGGATCATGACCTGAGCTGAAATCAAGAGTCAGATGCTCAACCGAGTCACTCAGGTGCCCCTCAAATGAGTTATCATTGTTGGGGTGACTGAGTGGTTCAGTCGGTTAAGCATTCAACTTAAAAAAATTTTTTTAATGTTTAGTTTTGAGAGAGACATATAGAGCACAACCAGGGCAGAGAGAGAGAGAGAGAGAGAGACAGAGAGAGAGACAGAGAGAGAGACAGAGAGACAGAATCTGAAGCAGGCTGCAGGCTCCGAGCTATCAGCACTGAGCCTGACGTGGGGCTCAAACTCAAGAGCTGTGAGATCATGACGTGAGCCCAAGCTGGACACCCAACCGGCTGAGTTACCCAGGCGCCCCCAAGCATCCGACTCTTGATAATGGCTCAGGTTGTAAGACTGAGCCCTGCTTCAGGCTCTGCCCTGCTTAGGATTCTCTCCTTCTTCCTCTCTCTGCCCCTCCCCAACTTGTGTGCACGCATGCTCTCTTCCAAAATAAATAAATTTTTAAAAAATTGAGTAAGACTTGAATTGCAGGATTGTGTGCTCCAGGATCTCCAGAGAGATCACATAGGCCCAGATGACAGTGCTGCTAAGCTATTAGGTGCTGTATAGCTTGTATTGATCTCTTACAGTTTCTGACTTTTTATCTTCAGAGAGAATGTGGGTAATGTGGTCAGATCAGGCAGCAGACCAAAACCTGGTGAAGAGTTTTGGGGCCAGCAGCCAGAGACCCTTAGGTTGCGTTCTGGCTGTCACAGAGGAGGAGGGTTCTGGACTTCGGGAAACCCAGGGGAGGGCGTGGGCTGGTTGGTCATTAGAGGAATGGGTTCTGGTTTGTGATCTCCGTTTCCCTTTCTTCTGGTCCCGTACTTTATTCATTTTACTTACGAAGAAGCAGGTCTTACTTTGTAATGGTAATTCATCTTTGAAAAATTGATCAGAGGTCTATAGTTAGAAGTCAGTACAAGATCACCTGCTGTTAACTATTCAATATTAGCCTTCTGCAGCATGGGGCTGTGGCAGATGGGATCTGATGGTCACCATCTCCCAACCCGCCTAGAATGACTCTTCCATACCAGGAAGCTAGATGGAGGAGATGGGGACTGGCTCTCAGCTGCTAGGAGAGCCCCCCTGTGAGAAAGAGCTGCCGTTTACACACACACATACACATACATATATATTATATTGTTTAGCAATCTGTATTCTAAATGTACAATAATCTCTTAGCAGGCAAGGAACATGTTTTATTAATCATTGTGTCCCCCACTTTGCCAAGCATTGAAACTGTTTGATCAGTTCATTGTATTAAAGTACACTGAATTACACTAAAAGTCCTACTAAAAATCCAGTTAGTAGGGTCCAGAAAATTCAGTTGGGTAAACTATGGCGTTACTCTGTTGCAAGGTTAATGAGTGAAATGGCTCGGGCAGTCTTGTCTTAGTCTCCGCTGTGGTTTGGTCTTAGCTGTTGGTAAGTTTGCTGAGCTGTACCAGTCGGGGGAGGGGACAGTGCTAGATCTTGCACTGTTGAGACTTTTTTTTTTTAATTTTTTTTTTAATGTTTTATTTATTTTTGATACAGAGAGAGACAGAGTATGAGAGGGGGCGGGTCAGAGAGAGAGGGAGACACAGAACCGGAAGCAGGCTCCAGGCTCTGAGCTAGCTGTCAGCACAGAGCCTGACGCGGGGCTCGAACCCACGAACGTGAGATCTGACCTGAGCCGAAGCCGGAGGCTTAACCGACTAAGCCACCCAGGCGCCTCTTGTACTGTTGAGACTTAATTTAACTCTAGGAATCTTCTAGTTGGCTGTTAATTTCACTGGCCTGGTTTGGAGTGAATGGACTGAGAACTACTGGGACTTGGTTCTCTGATTCCCTACATGGGTTGCCAGTTTCATGGACTGTCCCCGACTTCCTCTCAACATAGGAAATAGAACCTCTGCCCATTTAATAATGGAGGCTAGGAGCACCTGGGTGGCTCAGTCAGGTCAGCGTCCATCTCTTGATTTTAGCTCAGGTCATGATCTCATGGTTTGTAGGACTGAGCACCACGTTGGGCTCTGCACTATCAGTGATTGGGATTCTCCCTCTCCTTGTCTCTCTCTGCCCCTCTCTGTTTCTTTCTCTCAAAATAAATAACAAATAAACTTAAAAGGAAAAACAATGAATGGAGCCTCGACGAAAGGGGTGGGCAAATTGCCCGTTACGTTGTCTCTGATTCATGTTTTCACTGGGTGCATTATTATAGAATTTTACTGTTTGAAACATACATAAAAATTTTCTTGCTGTGTTCATGTCAGCAAAGCAGCATTCCTATTTTGAGATAGTTTTTAAATGACATTTGCTAAAGTGGCTTCCTTTATACATGTGTTCCAGTTTCTGTATTCTTCCCTGCAAACACTTCATAGGTTTAAGTGGATCTGTGTGTTTGTTTAAAGGTGTTTGAAGTGGTGGAACGTGTGGAAGAGTTGAGAAGGAAGTGGCCAGTGGCATGGGGGAAGTTGGATGACGGCAGTATCGGCGTGGTGACTCCGTACGCTGATCAAGTGTTTAGGATCCGGGCTGAACTTCGAAAAAAGAGATTATCTGATGTAAATGTAGAAAGGGTGCTCAATGTTCAAGGTAAGTATTAATCGAAATGAATTAAGTTATTCAGATGCTTAAATCTTAACGTGTGTGCACATTGGATTTTTAATTCTAAAGATCTCTTTTTGGGACAAGCAACTGTGTATTCATTCCATACCAAGTTCTTTAATGCCGAATTTGACAATTAAAGGTCAAGCTCATTTACATGTTTATTAAATTCTCATATCCAAATAAGAGAACAAATGGAAGTTTTCAGTGACTGTGCTTGTGTGAATGTCCCATACCATATCCATATGCAGTAGTTACGGTCACAGGTAGCCGATGACTGATTTGTTCAGAAAGATTTTTGAAAACATGTACCCGTGAAGCATATTCTGTTTAAATTCATTTTTAAAGGCACAGCTGTGTTATTGGAGTTTTTTTTAAAACATTTACTTATTTTTGAGTGAAAGAGAGAGTGAGCAGGAGAGGGACAGAGAGGGAGACACAGAATCGGAAGCCAGCTCTAGGCTCTGATCTGTGAGCCCAGAGCCCGACACGGAGCTCGAACTCAGGAGCCAGTGATATCATGACCTGAGACTGAAGTTGGATGCTTAACCGACTGAGCCACCCAGGTGCCCCAAGGCACAGTTTGTTTTTTTATATATAGAGTTCCCTAAGTGAATATTTACCAGCAGCTCATTTAAATTATCTTCATGTAATTAGTTGCTGTAGAATTTCTGCTTTTAAATACATGAAACAACAGTATCACATGAGTGCTGGTAAAGTTCAGTACAGTTACAGCTTTAGGTTTTGTGGTAATACAGTTTCTAGATTATAGGGACAAAATAACTCCAGTATACCATGGGGTTTGGGTGTGCATTTCGAAGGAATATTACCAGTAAGCTAGGACGCACCCAAAGGGGATGTATGATAGGTCTAAACACTGCCACGTGGGAGTCAGAAATGGTTGAAAGAACTCGGGTTGTCTCGCCCAGAGAAGAGAGGACTAATGATCGATATTAAAACTGTTTTCGGAGATTTGGAGATTTGTCACAGAATGAGGGAATGGATGTGTCACCTAATAAAAAATGTTGTACAGCCCAGACTCTCCACAGCATTTCCTTATAGAACCAGCTGTCTGCCTCGCTCAGCAAGAGGTGACCCCACTTCATAGAATGGTCCTTGCATTGAGTAGATGAGATAGGCACTAAGGCTGGTTCCAGCAATAATATTTTTTAAATTTTAATAAAATTTGCCATTTTTAGCATTTTTATGTGTTCATTCTGAAAGTGTCTCTCCAGTTTAAAAATACACAAAATGCCACAGTTCGTTGACATCAGGTACATTCACATTGTTGTGAATGCCGTTGCTGCCGTCTGTCTCCAGAACTCTTCTCATCTTGTAAAACTGAGATTCTGTGCCATCCTAGCCTCGCTACTCTACTTCCCTCTTCCCCCGAGCCCCTGGCGGCCACCGTTCTACTTTGTCTACGAATTTGACTGCTCCAGGCACCTTATAGAAATGTCGTCATATGGTATCTGGCCTTTTGTGAGACTGACTTCTTTCATTCAGCGCAGCGTCTCCGGGTTTGTCCATGTTGGAGCGTGTGTCAGATGCCCTTCCTCGTTTAGGCTGAATCGGAGTCCGGGATACGTGTACACGACGTTTTGTTCTTCCAGTCGTCTGTCGTCAGATGCGTGGGTTGATTCTACATTTTGCCCTTTTGACAAATGTTAGGAAATGTCTGTTCGAGATCCCGCTTTCAGTTCTTTTGGGTATAGACCCAGAAGAGGAATTGCTGGGTCATATCTTAATTCTATGTTTAATTTTAATTCTGTGTTTTAATTTTATGTTTAATTTTTTTTAGGAGCTGCCATACTGCTTTCCATAGAGTTTCCCATCCCATTTTACATTCTCACCTGCAGGACACGAGAGTTCCAATGTTTCCACATCCTTACCGACCCCTGTTATTTAGGAATAATGTGTAAAAACTAAAATGCTTTTATTATATCTGTGGGTCAAAATAACAACCTTACGAGTCTCATTTATTTATTTATTTTTTATAGGAAAGCAGTTCAGAGTTTTGTTTCTTAGCACAGTACGTACAAGGCATACTTGTAAACACAAACAGACACCAATTAAAAAGAAAGAGCAACTGCTGGAAGATTCCACGGAGGATTTAGATTATGGTTTTTTATCTAACTACAAACTTCTCAATACTGCCATCACCAGGGCACAGTCCCTGGTGGCTGTGGTGGGCGACCCCATCGCTCTGTGCTCTATCGGAAGATGCAGGTAATTGCGCGGTGCTGATTAAGGTGAAAATGTAGAGTGATGTGCTTCCCTCTGGCACATTTGTTTATCGGACCTTTGGCTGATTAAAATCAGGTTCAGTCTTCTCTCATCCCCGGTGGGAATATAAACATATATTGCCCCGGGTCTTTTCATTATATTCATAATTATGTAGTCACTCAGTTAGTCCTCACTCGGCAGATGTTTCCTGAGTGCCTACTGTGTTCTAAGCACTCTTCTAGCCACTGAGGACACATCGGTGAACAAAATGAAAACCATCTCTGCTTTTGTGGGGCTTACATTTCATTGGGGAAGAGAGGTAGAGTGAGAAAAAAACAGAATATCGTGTGGTTTTTTTACACGGTAAGTTCAGTGGCAGAAGAATAGAACCTTCAGGGAACTCATGAGTGATGAGGGTGCGGCGGGGGGTGCGGGTGTACGCGCTGGGGTCCGGGAGCCCTCGCCGCGAAGCTGACTTGGAAGTGAGGGCGTGAGCCCTGCGCACAGCTGGGGCGCAGATGCTCCAGGAGGAGGGCGCACCTGGTGCACGCGGCCTGAGGTCGTTTTGTGTACGTCTGTATCTTTGATGGAGACTGAATTTTATATCAGTGCTACCTCATTTTTTCCCTTCGTTATTGTGGTAGCTTGTTTTTGATGAATTTCCTTCTGTACTTATTTTCTCGGGGGCTTATAAGTGTAAATGTTCTTTGTGTCTGGTTAATCCAGAGGATTTTAAAATTAGAGGGGTTAGAAGCGGTTATAACTTGTCTCTACCTCGTGTTGCTCATAGTCCTTAGCTTGTAGTCAAAAGGGACTATGTCTCCTAAAACTATTTGTACTAAAACTAAAAGTTACTCTTTATATTCTTATGATTTATACCAGTTAATTGGAATTTTAACTGTTTGAAGCCAGTAATATAAGACTTGGTCATTGTGGTATTGAAAATTATGTTACCATTAACAAACAGTTGAACAGAAATTAATATATACTTTATGAAATGGAAATACCCTAGGGATAATTTAAAGTTGTATAAGTACTCTAGGGCCTGTCACAGTGAGTTCAGACAATAGATATGTAGACAGTGCCAATTATGCCCGATTATGCTAGAATTTAAGTAGACAGAGCTCTTAGTGGCCTTTTTAAAAACCAGGTTTTCTATTGCAGTATAGGCATGGTGGCATTTTATTGTCTGTTTTCCTGTTTCAGCAAACAAGAAAGAACAAAAAGGATTCTATATCGAAAGGGAGACAGTTGAGACTTTTAATAATAATAATGTGCATGTATTCAAGTTTAAGACTTCAAAAGAAAACATAAAACTTGAATAGTCCATGACTTATTTATGCGTAAACAGTCCTGTTATAAAGTATCTTTAATTTCACATTTAAAAAATTGATTACCATTCATTTTTAACTGCTAATGACAAAAAACTGAAGGGAATATATGAATTCCACGTTACAAGTGAGTAACACGAGGTATAATAATTTGACTTCTCTCCTGAGAATTTAGCCCAGTTACTTTATGATTCGTTGAGAGTGTATTTGGCTAGAATATTGCTGTGATATTTTTGTTTATATTTATGATTTGAAAACATGTGAAAATACATAGTTTGATTAGAATTTAATAGATTAAAACACATATAAAATAACATGTATTTTTAAAAACTAGACACTGCTGGAGGAATCAATAGGTATAATAACAGTCTTGAGCCAAACTTGTTTTGGCCTCTCTTTATAAATAACCTCCAAACCTGTCCCAGGGTGAGTGTTCCTGTGGTAAAGCGCTTGCCCCTTCTGTCGAGTTGCAGCATGCTGGGCGGGGCGTGGCGTCAGCATTTCCCGCCCCTTCTCTGACAGAAATTGTTATTTTCTCGGAGCACATAGGCGAGTAATTCTAAGGCCGGGCTGTCAGAATTATCTAGGGCTAATTTTTAACCGGAAGCCAGGTCTTCTGGCTGCTTATTTCTTACTTCCTGGCTGGAGTGTTTTAAGGGCTGCAAATTATTTATAAGCTAAGCAAAATATTTTCAGAGAGGTTAAATATATTGTTTAGGGAGAAGAAAAATCATGTGGCTTAATTTGGACAGTTTAATCATGGTTCTAGTCCAAGAGCTGATAGTTGAAGTGTATGGATGTTTGTGCTTTAATCTTTCTAATTTTATTAGAAATTAATTTAATCTCATAATACAAGTAAACTTGGAGGACATAGATAATAATTTTTAGGTTCTGTAACAACAGAGGGGTGAAATCTTGAGTTAGTCAGGGTTCCCTTCCCCCGCCCTGTCCCACTCACTATTTGTGAAAAACAAATGATCTTTCCAAATATTACATTTCCTAGGGGTGATTACTGTGTATAGTTTACCAGTTTAGAAGGCAACCATTATATAATCTTTTTTGGTTGTATTTTTATTTTTGTTTATTTACTTGTAAACAAGATTTTTTAATGTTTATTTTTGAGAGAGAGAGAAACAGAGAGCAAGCACGAGTGGGGGAGGGACAGGGAGAGAGGGAGCGAGAACCCAAAGCAGGCTCTTCACTGTCATCACAAAGCCCAATGTGGGGCTTGAACTCGTGAACCATGAGATCATGACCTGAGTTGAAACCCGAGGCTCAACTGACTGAGCCACCCCGGCGCCCTTTTGGTTGTATTTTTAAATAGAGTTTCTCTGTTAACCCCCCATGAAGGTGGGGAGCTACCCCCTCCCCAACTCACCAAACCAATGACTATTAATATAGTAGCTGCTGCTTATTGACAGCTTTCTCTTGCCAGGTGCTGGGTTAAGTGCTTTGCACACTTAGCCTTGTTCAGTCATCCCAACAACCCTGCAATGTGGGAATTTTATTTGCATTTTTAAATGGGCTGCCTGATTCAAAGAGTGTAAATTACTGCCCAAGGTCATAGAGCTTTTAAGTGGTTCACTCACACCGATGTCACATTGACTTCAAAACCCAAGCGTTTCTTGGTGGGTTACCTGCTTTCCCAGAAAGTGATGAATATACTTGTACAGATGTACACCGTGTGGGGAGAGCCAGGGGGAATTTGTACTGTTCTCCAGACTATTGTGGACGGAGATCTTCCTTTGAACCAAATTCCTTCATTAACAAATTCCACGGACTCAATGAGATAGAAACATACTTCATATGTATGTAGAGATGTATGTGTACATGCGTGTACACACACTCCCTATAACCTAAGGACTCCAAGTGAGTTTTTGAGGTTTTTTATCAATGCTCCTAGAAGGTAAGTTAGCATAAAAACAAAACCAGACTTTGTTCATGCAGCAGTTAAAGTAAGGTTATGTTCTTCGAAATACTTGTAATTATATTACAATATAGAGACACGTTTGGGTTTTCTAACCCAAATTGTTAATAATATGTGAAAATTTTGGAGAGGTGCCTAAGCATTGGTGGACCCTCTGAATAACCATAGTCCATCTTCATTCTGAGAGTAATTGATGTTCTCACGTGGTCCTTCACCTATGTGTTCAGACATGCCACACACAGCATTTTATTAAAGTATTGAGGCGTTCAAGGGCTGTGTCCGTAGTCTTTGAAAGAGCCTTCATGAAGACAGAAAGGAAACTTTTTAACTTTAAGGATTTTTGCAGGAAAAAATCCATTTCTCTTAAAGTTGAAAAGTGAGAAACTGAAGTATAGTATAGCTACCATCTGTGCCCTGTTTTGCACACAAGGAATCTGAGCTACAAAGAGAGATTACGTTATTTAATTGCCTGAATTTACACAGCGGCTGAATGACGGAAGCATGATGAGCCCTGGCCGCCCCATTCTGGAACCCATGTGCCTGCCCACTCTGCCATGTCAGTCAAGGGATAAGTGAGATTTAAAATGGAGATGGCAGGCTTCTTTTGGAACTAGTTTGACTTGATTAACTTACTGTGAGCGGTGAGGGTTCCAAAGTGGTATCCTTTAGCTCTCAGACTTTTTCTCTGAGATCTCTGGGATCTGAGCTACTAGCTTCTTGTGAACTGTGGGGATATTTGAAGGCTCTGCTTCACTCCATGTTCATTCAGCCCCTGTTCAGTGCAGCTGAGGTCAGTAAGTGCAATCAACGACCAGCGTATGGAGTTTAAAAAGGAGCTTGAATGTAGAGCGAGTTCTAGCATCTTGGGTATGTCAACTGGAAATGAAAGTATACTATTAAAAATTAGTATTAAAAACTGAGTGAGAGCAAAAGCCAGTCCATTCTCTCCCTGTTTTGCTGTCTTGAATTTCAACCCCAAATGAAATGCCATTTTATGAAACTGATACTTTCTCAATTAGATCAAAGAAACTTCTTTTGAATGTAGCATGTAGAATCATGTTGATAAATATTCATTGAGTTGAATATTGTGGCTTTTTAAAACAAATGGGTGGGAAGTTTATGGATTTTAGCTCCTGGGATTTTACCTCCTGAGTGCTAAATTAAAGATCCTTCCTTAGCTATTAGACTATGAAAAAGAAGTTTTCTGATTCCTTGGAAACATTCTTAGGAATAAAAATAAAAGGTAGCTTTGGGTTTGCATTTCTTAGCGACACATACTTCCTGTAACAGTGACTCTCTTGTTAACCTGTGTGTCTTATTGTCAGAAATACATACTTAATATTTTATTGTACTTTTCCTATTGTTGACATGTAGGCCTGAAGTTTTTTCTGGACCCATTTCTTGAACTTACCTTTAAGAAAGTAGAAAGGACATGTGTAAGAGAAACAGCCCAGAATTAAAGGCTTCAAAGTTTTATGAATATATTAATAACCCAGTTCCCATTCATATGCTGACTTTATAATATAAGCCTTTTCATCTATGCTTCTTGAAGCCATTTTGATTACTTCTGTCCACTGGGGTACAAACTTGGGAAGAAACCATATCCTATGTCTTTTATAGCATAATAACACATTATTTGAATCTCATATTAAAGATAGGTATGCATATTTATAATAGTCATCTAAAATTTAAAAAATTATGTTGTCTTTTGTAATATGTATTTATTATTTTTAATTTTCAGAGATCAGATTACAAACGTATAGGAGAATAGTTAAATGTATTTTTCTCCTTTAGTATTTATTAAGGTGATTAGGAAATGAATAATCAACCTTAAAATTTGCATTCCAACTTCCTGTGTTTTTCATACTTAATTTAAGTCTCTTAGTCAATGTTGTAAGTTGTGCTTGTGACAAGCATTTGTTGAGTAAGAGAAAAATATGGGGCTAGCTGGTCATTTCTTAAGAGTCTTCATGAAGATGATCTACTTTGTGTCCTGAGTTGGCTTTTCTTAGTCATCCAACACCAGGCTACTTTGGCTCCATAATTCCCATTAGTCCAATTTATGTGTGTGTCTGAATTTGTGTGTGTATATAATGTATACATGACTATGTGTAGAAGTACAAATCATCTGTAAAATTAGCTGGCCTCAATTTTGAAATCCCTAGTTATTATGTGGATAACAAAACTGTCATTCTAGATTCGTGTGGCTAATTGAGCATTGACCGCATTACTTGTATTGATCAGCCAAATTAATTGAGAGCATAATTTGTATTTCCCACAGTATTAGACATGACTGTAGTTTCGCAAACTTCTGGAGACTTGTGATCTGGTGGAAAGATTATACCTGAGTCATAGCCAGATGAATGTTGGATCTGAGGATTTGGGGTGGGAACAGGGAATTCAAAGCTCTCTTTGGTTGCTTATGTTCATTTCTGTGATCTTATCCACTGAAATTGTAAACTGATCTTGTAAATCTTTTCTGTAGGAAATTTTGGGAGCGGTTTATTGCCCTGTGTCATGAAAATAATAGCCTACACGGAATCACTTTTGAACAGATCAAAGCTCAGCTAGAGGCTTTAGAACTAAAGAAGACGTATGTGTTGAATCCACTGGCACCTGAATTTATCCCCCGGGCTCTAAGGCTGCAGCATTCAGGAAGTACCAACAAACTGCAGCAGTCCCCCCCCAAGGTAAAGCCTATTCATGGACTTGAAGAGGTTGAAGGGAGAGAACAGCACAGAAGGGTCACAAGTTTATTGGGCTTCAAGTTACTTTAAGTATCGAAAATGAAGGTCACATTTGTCTTGTTTGGACATGTAAGTCAAGATGTGGTGGTTAGCCATGCTTAATGTCCTGGTCCTCCTCAAAACGTTTTCGAGAACCCCATGGCTTCCGGTATCCTTCATGTAATACAGCCTCCCAGTCCTCTCTGCTGATGAGCTTATTTCAGTAAGATGTGAACAAAACAGTTTATAAAGGACAGTCACGCTAATTAGAAGCATGCCCTTAGAGCATATTTATTACAAGGAATAATGTTAAATAACATTATTTGTAGAAAGCAAATAATTCTAATACTTTGTTGATGACCAGTTCAGTTCAAGTGGTATTTGACCCGGTGAGAAGATTTGGTTGACTTCTTGAGGACCGCTTTAACTGCTCTGACCTGTGTGTGTTGTAGAAGACGTAGTTCCACCGGAGGGAGGCGGCCAGGGCCATGTCTGCCTCTGCACCGTAGTTGTTTTGGACAGAGACAGCTGGCTTATTTGCTACAGTGCCTGAAAAAAATATGCTTGTACTTACCATAGGGAAAGAACGATGTGAGAATGGCATGTTTAGTATTTGTTCTGTTGTTCTGGTATATTTATAGTCATCAGCATGGTATTAAACTTATTGACAGGAAGTAAAAGAATATGTCCATTTGGGGCTTCATTTTCAGAACATAAAACCTTGGGGTGCCTGGGTGGCTCAGTGCGTGAAGCGTCTGACTCTTGATCTCGGCTCAGGTCATGATCTCACAGTCCGTGAGTTTTAGCACAGAATCTGCTTGGGATTCTCTCTCCCCGCTCTCTCTCTGCCCCGCCTCCTATTCCCAATCACATGTGCGCTCTCTCTCAAAATAAATAAATAAACTTTAAAAAGTTAAAAAGTAAAACCTGATGTAAACAGTAATTAAATAAACAATAGTTAACATTTTAATATCTTGAAAATCTTTTGGTTAAATAGGTATTAAGCTGAGAGCTTCCGTGTTACTGTATTGCTGAATAGTATTAGTTTAATGAAACTGGACCTAAGATGCAATAATGCGTTAGTGATTCGGGATTTCCAGGGGATTGAGCATTTTGCATCAACGAATCTTCTAGGTTTCTAAAGCTTAAGCTATTAATAAGGCAATAAACAACTTATTTGTCAAATCGGTAAGTTTCTTCTGTGTGCCCGCTGCTGTGGTGGGAGCTCAGGAAGCACAGACGAGCACATGAGCCCTGAGTCCTATTGGGGCAGACGTTGAAGGGTGGTGGTCAGAGGGAAGAGGTGGATTCAAGGCACTTTCCGCCATAGAGAGCTTGGTGTTAGGAGTCCACCGAGTCGATGGGGTGCGGGGTAGTGCTCCACTGGGGAGACATTTCAGGAACTAGAATATAAGCTCATTAGGACAGAGATTTTTGCCTATACTTACTGCTCTCGCCTCTGTGCCCAGAACAACATCTGGTTCATCGTAGGTGGCTTATAAGTATTTTTTGTGTGAATTAATAAAGCTTAGGGAAGAGTCAATAGAAAAGACCAGAAGTATGAGAGAATAGATTCTACGGGGACCAGCAAGGCCTTTAGGGTGTGTGGGGAGTAGGGAACCCAGGTAGAAACTTTCCTATTTTCTTTTTTTTTTTTTTAATTAAAATGTTGCAAAATCATTATACCCTTTGCACATTCCCAGGCATCCTGGGAAAGCGTTTCCTGTATGGAGCTGTGCAGTGGCTGCATTACATGTAGAGAGGTGCCGTATTTTCACATGACATTTTCAGAAATTACAACAAATTTAGTGACTTAAACAAAACAAATTCATTTGCTCACGTTTCTTTGGGTCAGACGTCCAGGTTGCCTTGGTTGGTTTCACAAGGCCTGGGTCAGGCCCCTGGCCGCCTGGCCTCCTGTCTGGAGGCTCGGGGAGGAGTCAGTTTGTGAGTTCTCGCAGATCCCCGTCCCTGTGCTTGCAGGACCGAGGGCCTTGGTTCCTTGGCTGCTGACAGTGGGGAGCGTTCTTAGCTTCCGGAGGTTTGACCTTTCTGTCTCAGAGCCACCAACAGCACACTGAGTCCTTCTCTCCCTGAGTGGCTGACTTCCTCTCCTGCCACATCTGTTTGACTCCAGCTGGGAAAACTTTTCTGCTTTTAAGGCTCATGTGATTAGAGTGGGTCACCCAGGTAATCCAGGACACTCTCTTTATTTTAAACACAACTTTGATTGTATTTGCAGCATCCCTTTTGCCACATAACATGACACAGTCACACATTCCGGGGGTCAGGGTGTGGCCCGCTTTCTGGGGCCGTTCCTCGTGTCACACTCTGACCACGCGGTGCTGTTTCCCCCTCCTGCACGATGGCCCCTGGTTGACGGCTCATCAAAGGCTGTGAAATCCAGATGGTTTGCCGCCCTCTTGGAACGGTCTTGTCTTCTGTGTGTGTCCCTGGCTCTGCTTCCTTCCGGGACTGTGTGTGTCTCGGCTGCTGGGTCACATCTGATTGCTTCTGCTTCTCCTCTTCCCGTCTACTTCTGGCGTCTCTGCCGTCTGCCATTTCCGCCTTTTCACTCCTCCATCTCCTGCCCTGCTTTCCTTCCCACTTCTCTGTTCCTCAGAAGTTTGTTTCTTATAGTTAGTGCCAATCACGAGAACTCTCCCTTCTGGTTAATGGACCAACTGTGGCTCATTTTGACTATGTTTTCTGACTTCTATTTAAGAGTTGGAGCTTCGGGGCGCCTGGGTGGCTCAGTCGGTTGAGTGTTCGGCATCTGTCTCTGTGCTGACAGCCAGCTCAGAGCCTGGAGCCTGCTTCGGATTCTGTGTCTCCCTCTCTCTTTGACCCTCCCCTGCTCGTGCTGTCTCTCTCTGTCTCTCAAAAATAAATAAATAAATAAATAATAATTAAAAAAAAAAAAAGAGTTGGAGCTTCGTTGCCCCTGCCTGCTCCTAGCTAACCTGACTGACCACACGCTTTGTTGTTTGGTGCCGACCTGAATATGTGACAGTGCTGTCAGGACTTAAGTGGAGCATCACTGTGCTGTTGCTTTGGTCACGAATAAAGTTTTCTTTCTGCTATAGATATCACTCCCCCTTTTAATTTTCAGACGTTATGTACAAATAACAGATTTGTGTGTGTCGAAGGGTAAGTTGTATAATGTGGTGCTTGTAAAGTCCAGAAATGCAGAACCATTGTCTCTTCAAGTATTGTTTCTGCTCAAGTCACCCCATTTAATGGTATACGAATCTGGCATTACCTATCGAATACCTCTTCATTTGATGAACATTGAGGCTGTTAATATTTAACACATGTATGAACAATGCTGTGATGAACATCTATGTCCAAATCCATTATTAGTTCATTTTGATTAATTCCTGGAAGTGTAATTATTGGGTTAAAGTGTATGTACATTTTTGATGCTTTTGATAGTATTGCCAAATGGCTTATTAGAAAATGTGTACGTTTTTTCTTTTTCTTTTTCTTTTTAGAAACAGACTTAAAAAAAAAAGTTTATTTATTTATTTTGAGTAGGGAAGGAGCTGAGAGAGACATAGAGAGAATCCCAAGCAAGCTCCGCACTGTCCACACCGAGGGCACAGGGTTCCATCTTACGAACCAGGAGATTGTGACCTGAGCCGAAATCAAGAGTTGGATGCTTAACCCACTGCGCCACCAGGCCCCTCAGTTTGTGCATTTTCTTAGGCAGACTATGCCAGTGTCTTTTCTTGTTCCTTCAGTAAATTTTACACTTTAAGATGCCTCTAAATAAGTCTCAAAATAACAAATCTCAAACCATATTTATATCCATATTATTGTTTTAAAAGTTCTCATCCTCACGAATTTCGGTTCCATCAAAACTGATGTTTTTCCTTTGAAAAACGACTTTTTGTTTTGTCATTTAAATAATAAAGAGTGTCTAGAGAAGGTGCAAAGGAATAGAATTTGGTGTCCAGTCACATTGATTATGTATTTCTTTTTAAAAAGTTATTTATTTATATTTTAAAAGGTTTGTTAATTTTGAGAGAGAGTGAGTGGGCGCCCCGGAGTGCGAGAACATGACGGGGGGAGGGGGCAGGGTGGGGGAGAGGGACAGAGAGACAGACAGACAGACAGACCCAAGCATGTGGCTTGATCCCATAAACTGTGAGATCAAAAGATGCTTAACCGACTGAGCCACTCAAGCACCCCTAAAAAAAATAATTTTAACAAAGAATTTTAGATACTCTTAATTTGAAGAGAAAAATGGAGGCCTAGCACCAGGACTTAATATTTAAAAAGAACGTTGGCTCAGAGCAGTCTAATGGTTATTAATTACAGACTTACAGTCTTGAAGTTGTTATTGTTACTGGACATATTTAATTTGCATAGGATTAGGGGAGTAGTTAATGTTCCCCTAATATTAAATGTGTTTATAGTATTATACATTTGTTTTTTTCTATAAAGGGGAAAAGCCTCCATCATACCCAGAATGATCATTTCCAGAATGATGGAATTGGTAAGTGGAAAATTAGCCCTGTGATAAATTGCTTTTATGGTATAAGAGGTTCATCCTAAATTTCATCACTAGAAAGAGGAAGATGGGGAGAGGGACACACACACACACACACACACACACACACACACACTTTGGAAGTCATTTAACCTTTTTTTTTTTTTTAACACAGCTGGTCCTGTGAATGCTTTGTTATGCCATTTCTGAAAACAGACGGTTTTGTAGGTACCAAGGCTTATGTATTTAAGTTTTGAAGAACACCATTTAAGCCTATGCAACAGAAGATTTTGCAACATTTATGTGCTACAAATGTTGGGTCATTGAAATTTCAAGATAAAGTTTACCTCAGTGGTTTAAAATGTTGCAGAATTATGCTCTTAAAATATTAATTGCTTAAGCTTCATTTTGTCTGTGACCGGATTACAATTACAAGCCACAACTTTATTGTGAAAATTATGTATATATTCTCCTAGTCTTAGAAGACCTAGAAGAGTGTTTATTGAGTGTGTATGGTTTTCTTTCTTGAAAGACACACCTCTAGCTCCTTGGGAGACGCTGAAAATCATACTAGTTTACAAAAAGAATACTTGGTAGACCTTAACCTAATTTTAGGGAACATTGTAAGATGGTTGAGTTTTTTAAATATGCTTTGCTCTTCCACATTGATAATTCTTTGGTTGTAAGATAGCTTTCGGCAATCCTGGGAAATGTGTTTTGCTGTTGGTGATTTAAATTATTTTTGTCTAGGGGAATGTGTACAGTTACTCAGTGAGCCTTTTCTCTGTTTGTGTTTCAGTTCAGCCCAATCCTTCTGTACTTATTGGCAATCCTATTAGAGCGTACACGCCCCCTCCCCCGCTTGGACCCCACCCCAATTTGGGGAAATCTCCAAGCCCTGTTCAAAGAATAGATCCTCACACTGGGACCAGTATTCTTTACGTACCTGCTGTCTATGGAGGGAATGTAGTTATGTCGGTGCCTTTACCTGTAAGTGGACATTTGACATACTATTTATTGAATAACATAATATAGGCTTCGCTAAATTAGTAACTATCCCAAAGAGTGTGTTTTATTTTTTAACTTTTCAATGCCTGCAAGCTTCTTTTAAAGCAGCTCTTTCTTTAACCTTCAAAGTTTGAAATGACCAGGAAAATACAAATTGTTGCTTATTGTCAGTTGCTGTGAAGAAATGTGTATATTGGATGTTTTGATTGAGAAGACTTTGTATTCTTTGAAAAACATTTGTGCTGAGAAAATTGGCTTGAATGTTAAACATAGCTAGTAAATTGGTCTCAAGTTTTGTAAAGTGATACGTTCGTTTTATCTTTTACTTTTTTTTTCTTACCTAATTCACTAGCTCTTCCTAGGAAATACAGGTTCTTGGAGGCAGCAAAGACGCTTGGATTAGTCTAGCTCTCTGGACCTGAATTTATCTGAGAAATTTCAATCCTTTCATAATCTTACTGGTACTTAAAAACATTATTAAATCCTTTCTGAGACTATAGATATTTAGAGGGCTTCCATCTTGTGTAAAACCCATTTTTATTCCTTTAAGATTTTAAAATATTTTGGTAATTTTTTATATTAATATTGCCAAATTCAGAAATTTTATCCTAAAAAATATTTCTTGCATTTAAGGCAAATATTATCATTTCAGGCAGAAGTGATTATTGCCAGGGTTTCCCCCGCCCCCCCCGCCCCCCAAGTGGAAAAATGCCTAGCTCTACACCTTTCTCAGCCACATTGATCATGACAGGCTACAATTAAAATAGCCAGTGAGAATAGCTGTTGGTTAGAAATATGTAATTCAGGCCCACTCCCCAGAAGACTTGCAATTTTAGCCAACTGACTTCTTCCCAGACAGCCTGGCAACATCATACATCATTTGCTTTAAATAGTAAGTCCCTTGGGATTTATATTTCATTTTACTAGGTCAGAGAGGCTTTTATTATATAAGATTTTTAAGACTCTGCATCTAACAGTTATACTATAATAAGATAATAGGGGCCTTAACTCAGATATCATTTATCCTTTTATGTCAGTATGGAGAAATGATGTATATACCTACTCTTTAGATAATACCTCAAGAAATATTCTGTTTCTGTGGTTTAAGGGAATAGTTGAATTAATCAAAAGAATTAATTCAAACTAATGACCTGTTTGAAGTTTGGCTGCAATCAATGAACAGTTATATGATTTGGTTATTCATGTAAAGTTGGAGCATGTATATTTCATGCCGAGACTCCTTAGACTACATCCTGTCACTTTTTCACTTGTTCTTTCATTTAATCTATTAAACTGTGTAACTCTGCAGTTACAACTCTAAAAGATAACTTTCTTGGTAATCTATGACATGTATACATTCATGTTGAAGGAAATTATTTCAGCTTATAAAATAAATTAATGTGTCAAGGAATAATTACCAATTTTATGTCCTCAGCTTCTTCCTAAACTGAAAAATGACCAATTTTCCCTACACACTAAAGATTCAGGGAGCCCGTTTTTCTTTTGGAAGCCAATTCTTGACTAGTTAAGGTAGAGCAATAATTCTACCAATTGTTATAACTCGCATTGACTTTGTAGTTACTTATTTTGATAAAATTAGTATCTGTGTGTGTGTTTGCTTTTTCCTAATCGCTAGCACCATAGCCGTTTGCCTTTCACAATGAGCTTAACGCCGGTATTCTGTTCCCTGTGATAACGCAGGTGCCATGGACAGGGTACCAGGGCAGGCTCGCAGTCGATCCGCGGGTCCTCACACACCAGGCAGCGATGGCCTACAACATGAACCTCTTACAGACGCACGGACGGGGGTCTCCCCTGCCGTACGGCCTGGGGCACCACCCACCCGTCAGCATAGGGCAGCCACAAAGCCAGCATCAGGAGAAGGATCAGCACGAGCCAAGTCGAAATGGTGAGCTGCTTTGCTGTCCTCTTGATCCTAAAATGATGGTGCACCGACATGTGTCTTTTCACAATATGATTGTTAACTTGTTTGTGGACTATAGACCTTTGAGAAAGAATCAGGTGCAAAAACTGTGGATCTTCTCTCCTGAAGATAAAAGTATGTACGCAGATAAAAATGTGCATGATATAATCAGTATTACCTTTTTTTCTGAAAAATACAAAATTTTAATACTTAGAGTGATTTAAAGGATAGTTACTTAATATATTTATATATATTAAATATAAATATGCATTTTACAGATTTTTGGGTTTATTTACTTAGAGTACACAAGCGGGATAGGAGCAGAGAGGGAGGGAGCGGGGAGAATCACAAGAGAGATAGAGGGAGAAGGGATGTAGGGCTTGAACTCACGAACCATGAAATCATGACCTAATCCAAAGTCGGGTGCTTACCTGACTGACTGAGCCACCTAGGTGCCCCTATTTATTTATTATTGAGAGACAGAAAGAGAGAGAGAGAATATTCCAAGCAGGCTCTGTGCTCTTAGCACAGAGCTCGATTTGGGGCTTGAACCCACAAACCATGAGATCACGACCTAAACTAAAATCAAGAGTTGGACACTTAACCGACTGAACCACACAGGTTCCCCACTCAGTCTGTTTTTGAAAGTCAATTTTTTTGAGGTATAATTTATGTAATATAAAACTTACTTTTAAAATATACAGCTGATGTGTTTTGACAAATGCACGGAGTTGTTCACCACCACCAGAATCAAAGACACAAGATATTTACATAACTCAAAATATTCTCTCCTATCCCTTTATGTAGTCTGTCTTTTCCTCGAACCCCCAGCCGTTGGTAACCACCAAGTCTGTACTCTGTACTTTGCCTCTATACTCTTGTCTTATATACTTAGTACATCATATAAATGGAATCACAGAGTATATTGGCTTTCTTGTGTCCGGTTTCATTCACTTAATGCTTTTGAGATTCATTTACATGGTCTGTCTCAGTAGTTTGTGCCTTTTTACTGTTGATTAGTATTCTATTATATGGATACCCTGCAGTGTTTTTATCTATCATCAATTGATGGGCACCTTAGTTATTTCTGTTTTTTTTGGGCTCTTATGAGTAAAGCAACTGTGAACATATGTTTTCATTTCTCTTGAGTGTATACCCAGGAGGAAGATTGCTGAGCATACTGTAGATACATAGGTACCTTTATAATAATTGCCATGCTGTGTTCCAGAGTGGCCAATGCAGTTTTCATATCAGCTAGTAATGTAGGAGATCTCTATCAGTTGCACATTCTCACCAACACTTAGTATTGTTAGTCTTTTTACTTTTACCGTTACTAGGAGGTATCTGATAGTATCTGATTGTGGTGTTAGTTTGCGTGTTCCTAATGACTAATAGTGTTGATTATCTTTGCATTGAGCTCATTTGCCCTCTCTGTATATTTTTTAATGTTTATTTTTGAGGGGGGGGGTTTGACACAGAATCTGAAGCAGGCTCCAGGCCCCGAGCTGTCAGCACAGAGCCCCACATGGGGCTCAAATCCACGAACTATGAGATCATGACCTGGCCCGAAGTTGGTGCTTATGGTGCCCCTAGAAGTTTCTACTTTTGATAAAATTCAGTTTATTCTTTTTTTTTTCTTATTTGACTCATGTTTTTGTTGTTGTTGTTGAAAGTCTTCTTGTTTAAGATCACAAAGGCCTATGTTTTTTTCCTATAAGTGTCATAGTTTTAGTTCTCACATTAAGTCCACTTTAAGTTTTATATGTGATATGAGGTAAGAATGTTTTTGTATTTTTCTTTTTGCCTATGTATGTTCATTTGTTCTAGCACTGTTTGTTGAAAACACTGTCCTTACTCCATTAAGCTAACTTGGTGCCTTTGTTGAAAATCACTTGACCACATATGTGAAGTCTCTGTTCTGTCCTGTTGACGCACACGTTCGTGTGTGCGCTGAATGTGCCGTCTTGATTCCTGTAGCTTCGTAAAAGTCTAGACCTCAGGTACTATGAGTTTTCCAACTTTGGTTTTCTTTTTCAAAACCATCTATTCCAGGTCCTTTGCATTTTCCGCATGTATTTTACAACCATCTTGTCCGTTTCTGCAGAAAATCCTATTGGGATTTTGATTGGGATTATGTTGAATCTGTAGGCCAGTGTGGGGAGGGTTGGCATCTTAACAATACTGAATCTTCTGATATGTGAACAGGAGATCTCTCTCTCTCTCTGTTTCTTTTTACTTTTTAAGGACACACTTAAAGTTTTTTTAAAATGTGTATTTTTTGAGAGAGAGAGAAAGAAAGAAAGAAAAATCCCAAGCAGGCTCCTGGTGTCAGCACAGAGCCCTGTGTGGGGCTCTAACACACGAACTCTGAGATCATGACCTGAGCCGAAACCAAGAGTTGGAGGCTCAACGGACTGATCTGATCCACCCAGACACCCTACACTCAGTTTCTTTCTTTTTAAAAAAGTTTTCAGTGTACCATACTTGCACATGTTTTATTAGGGTGAAAGCTTAGGATAATACAGGTATTTAGTTTTATAATTTTCCTCCTCAGTGGGGCATCCCACAAATTCTGATGTATTTTTGTTTAATTCAGTTGAGTACACACTTTTTTTTTTTTTAAGTTTATTTACTTAGGTTTCTGTGAGAGAGAGAGAGAGAGAGAGAGAGAGCGAGCGAGCGAGCGAGAGAGAGCGAGCGAGAGAGAGCGAGCGAGCAAGCCGGGGAGGGGCAGAGAGGGAGAGAGAATCCTGAGCAGGCTTCATGCTGTCAGTATAGAGCCCAATGCATGCCCTGAACCCATGAACTGTGATCATGTCCTGAGCTGAAGCCATGAGTTAGACCCTTAACTGACTGGGCCACTCAGGCGCCCCTTAAGTACACTTTCTAGTTTCCCTTGAAATTAGATCCATGGAATACTTAGAAAGGTGAGTTTTAGTTTCCAGTTATTGAGAATCTTCTAAGAATTTTTATGTTATTGATTTCTCCTTTGATTTCATTGTGGTAAGAAAACATATTTTATATAACTCAAACTTTTTTCAGTTTATTGAGATTTGTTTTATGGTCCAGAATATGGTGTATCTTTGTGAATGTTCCATGTGCACTTGATAAGAATGGAGTACTCTATAAATGTTACTTAGGTCAAGTTGATTGATAGGATTATTTATGTGTACTATGTTCTTTTTGATTTTCTGTCTACTTTTTAAAAAATATGTATTGAGAGGAGAATATTGAAATCTCTAAATATAATTGGTATTTGTCTATTTTTCCTTTAAATTTTGCTTGATTAATTTTGAAGTTCTGTTATAGGAGCACAAACATTTAGGATTATGTGCTCTTGATTAATTAACTGTTTTGTCTTTTTTTGAATGCCATTCTTTATTCCTGGTAATAGTCTTTGCTCAGAGGTCTATTTTGTTTAATATCTAATGTAAACACTTTAACTGTATTTTGACTAGAGGTAGTGTGATATATCTATTTTGACCTTTTTCTTTCTTTTTTGACCTATTTTAATCTTTTTGTGTCTTTATATATTTTTTTAATTTTTAAATGTTTGCTTATTTATGAGGGGAGTGGGGAGGGAGAGGGGTAGATAGAGAGGGAGACACAGAATCCAGAGCTGCTCCATTCTCCAAGCTATCAATACACAGTCCAGTGTGGGGCTTAATCTTGTGAACTGTAAGATCAAGACTTGAGATGAAGTTGGATGCTTAACCGACCAAGCCACCCAGGTGCCCCCATTTGCATCTTTATGTTTAATGTGCATTTCTTTTTAAATTTTTGTTTGTTCATTTATTTGAGAGAGAGAGCATGAGCATGGGAAGGGCAGAGAGCGAGGGAGACACAGAATCTGAGGCAGGCTCCAGGTTCTGAGCTGCTAGCACAGAGCCCGCCATGAGGCTCAATCCCGCAAACTGTGAGATCATGGCCTGAGCCGAAATCAAGAGTTGGAAGGAAATCAAGAGCCGAACGAGCCACCCAGGCATCCCTTGATGGTTTTTTTAGTCCAATGTAACAATCTCTTCCTTTTCATTGGGGAGTTTAGACCATTTATAATTAATGTAATTATATAAATTAGGCTTGATTTTCTTATCTTGCTGTCTATTTTTAATTTGTCCAATCTTCTTTTGTTTCCTCTTGCCTTTTTTTCCTGTCTTCTTTTGGATTAGTTGAATATTTTTAATGATTCCATTTTATCTCCTTTAAAAAATTTTTTTTTCAATGTTTTCTTTATTTTTGAGAGAGAGAGACAGCATGAACAGGGGAGGGTCAGAGAGAGAGGGAGACACAGAATCTGAAGACAGGCTCCAGGCTCTGAGCTAGCTGTCAGCACAGAGCCTGATGTGGGGCTTGAACTCACAAACCACGAGATCATGCCATGAGCCAAACCAGATGCTCAACAGACTGAGCCACCCAGGCACCCCCTCTCCTTTTTTTATTATTAGCTATAACTCTTTATTATTTTAGTATTTGCTTTAGAGTTTATAGTATACATCTTTATCACAGACTCCTTTCCAATTTGCATTTTGCCACTTCATGTACAGTGAAAGAACCATCTAATATTTCAATTTATCCTCTCTGGCCTTTATGATATTATTGTCATGCATTATACTGTTACATATGTTGTAAGGACAACTATTTTTACTATTTACACAGCCAAATAACTTCTTAAAGAGGTTTAGGTGTGTCTGCATGGCTCAGTCAGTTAAGTGTTCGGCACTTGATTTTGGTTTAGGTCATGATCTCATGGTTTTGTGAGCTTGAGTCCCGCATGGGCTCTTCACTGCCATCGTAGAACCTGCTTGGGATTCTTCCTTTTTTTCTCCCCCACTCCTGCTTGCACTGTCTCTCTCAGAAGAAATAAATAAACTTAAAGAAAAAGTTTTAAATAATGAGGAAAATAATTTTTTGTATCTTTCCGTGTAGGTAGTATTTCTGGTAGCCATTATTTCTTTCTGTGTATTCATTTTTCCATCTGATACAATTTTCCTTCTTCCTGAAGGACTTCTAACATTTTTTGTAGTGTAGATCTACTGGTGACGAATTCTTTCAGCATCTGTATCCCTGAATATATGTTTGTTTCCCTTTCATTTTTCAACGAAGGTATTTTTGCAAAGTCTAGAATTCATGGTTGACAATTTTTATCTTTCAGCACTTTAATGATGTTACTCTGTTGTTTTCTTGCTTGCATTGTTTCTAGTGAGAAGTCTATGTCATTCTGTCTTTGTTTTTCTATATGTGATGTGACTTTTCCCCCCTCTGACTGCTTTTATGAGTTTCTTTTTAGTAGGTTGATTATGCTATTCCTTGATGTAGTGTCTTCATGCCTCTTGTGTTTGGGGTTTGCTGAGCTTCTTGGATCTGTGGACTTATAGTTTTCATCAAGTTTGGAATCTTTTGACCTTTATTTCTTAAGATACTTTTTCTCTTGCATCTCTTCAGGAATTCCAACTACCCAAATATTAGGCTGATTAAATTATCTCCTTCGTTTATGGATGCACTTTCTTTTTCCCCCCATTTTTTAAAATTCTTTTTTTTCTTTTGGTGTTTCATTTTATGTAGTTTCTATTGCTATGCCTCCAATTCACTAAGTTTTTATTCTGCAGTGTCTAATCTGTTAGTTTTACCTAGTGTATTTTTCATCTCCAGACATTGTACTTTCATTTCTTGAAGTTTAGTAAGGCTATTTTGTCATGAGAATTCATTTTATAGAGTTCCAGTGCTTTCCTAAAAGAGTATTTTCAAATAAGAACCCAAATCAAGGATTTTTTTTCCAAGGAATTTAAAATATCCAGCAGTTAATTCTTATAGATTAAAATCCTTTCACATGTGTGAAATAGCATTATTTAATTGTTATACTTGTGATTTTTTTAAAAAACACCTCAATTTTGCTTCATTTATTATTTCTCATTCACTTATATTTCATTTGCTGTCTATTACTTTAAAGCAGTATAACTACACTCCTGTCAGAATATCTCTATTCAGTTTAGATTTCTTTATTAATTTGGATTGATATATTATTTGGACTTTTGCTTAATTGTATTTGTAAATGGCCAAAGCATTAAGCCTTTATAAGTATAATAGTCAAGAATTTCAGTACCTCTTCTATGACTAGTTAGGAAAACGAGGCTACAAATTCCTGGAGAATAGGCAATTATCTTTGAAAATTGCATGTTTTAAGGTTATTCCTTTATTACGTTTTTGTCTTGATAATGAGGTTTGCTTTAATTTTACATTTTTTTTCTTGCAGGGAAACTACAACCAACAAACTTTAGAAAAAACAAAACTGAAGCAATAATATGAATTGATATAATAGGCAATAAATGTTCAAAATATTCTGCTTCTGTCTAATAATGGTTAGTCATTGGGAATGTAACATCCATTGGAGACAATTTATAAAAATTTAAAAATATTTTCTTAGGTAAAAGTGATACAAATAATCCTGGACCTGAAATTAATAAGATTCGAACACCAGAGAAAAAGCCTACAGAAGCAAAACAGGTATGCTACTTACATTTAGTGAATGCATTGTCCTAATGGGTTTTAGTCTGATTGGTCATCTTGGAATGTTGATGTTTTAAAGAAAATTTTCTCTTTTTATGTATCCCTTTTATGTTTATTGTTTCATGAGGACCTGGCGGGTCGTGTTAACTTCTCTCCCTCCACCTTTTCTTTGCTTTCTCCATAAACTTTTCTCAAATTGTTGTTCAGTGATAGACTTGAATTTGGAGCCTTTGTATGATCAGGTAGTGAGTGAAGACACAGCTATAGACGCGTCATCGAAAAATCATCTCGGGATGGAAAGAAGTGTTCTAGTGAAGCAGGAACTTCCTAACTTCCTTACGTCGCTCGCCGTGTTCTCTCATCACGTCTGTTATATAAATCCTTAACTTTTCCTGAGATCGAAGTATAGTTGACACGCAGTGTTATATTAACGTCAGGCGTACAACACAGCATCCCTTGAGTCTGTCCGTTGTGCTATGCTTACCACAGTGCAGTTACTACCTGTCACCGCACAATGCTGTTACAGTGCCGTTGACTATGTTGTCTGTGCTGGGCCTTTTATCCCCCTGATTTATTTCGTGACGAATTCTGAGCTCTTAACCTGCCTGTTCATCTACTTTCTTTGCTTTCGTGCTTGTGAAGCAGTTAGGGAAAATCAGATCATTGGTGGAATTACTGCCGGTGGAAATTCCTATTTTTCTAATCCCAGGGACGCGGGGGCCTCCTCTGCCTTCCTTCACGGGGACGGAACCCCCTGTGCCCTGTTTCTCGGCAGCTCTTCTCACGCCCAACCCCTTCTGCCTGCAGTTCCCTTCTGATCGGAGAGGGCCTGGCCTTAGAGTCACCACATCAGGATCTCACCCTGGCACCTAAAACCTTAGACTCACCACCTTTTCTCTGAACATTCTTGTTTTCTTATTACCACAGAAGAGTCTGGTAGAAGAGAAGGAGTTTCCTTGGAGACTGCTCTCCCCTCTTCTGGTCCCCTCATAGACCTTGTCCTTCCTCCTCAATTATTTTTAAATTCTTTCCAGTTACTAGTTCTTCCTTCTCAGCCAGCAAGTAAATTGACTGATGGACCTTTTTTTAAAGAGACACTTGCTGTTTTACCTTCATCTCCTTTATGGTTGCCCCAAGCTCACCTTTCCAACTCGTATTTGCCCCTTAGCCAACAAAGCGTCATACTCGACTTTGACTTTTACTGAAACTGTTGAACTTCAGGTGCTCAGATTTTAGGAACACACGCCAGCTGTGTAGTCTCACTGGTCTTTTCTCTGGTATTTGTTTGGCTCTATTTTCTACTTCATTCTTGACCATTTTGTTCTTTTGGTTTCTTTGCCCCACATTTCTACTTTTCACAGCTCTCTCTAATATGACCTGCCTCTTTTATAAGTTCCTGTCCACCCCCTTCCTCTCTGTCCCTCATCCTTATATTGGGGTTTCCCAGGATTCTGTCACTGTCCTACACACCTCTCTGCATTCTGTGATTTCTTACTGTAAACCAAGTCAGTTCCATCGTCTTAAGTCTCTGCGGCATGATGATGACTTCCGAATCTGTATTTCCGACCTTGGCTTGCTTTAGGCAGCTGTTCTCCGTACTCAGTGACTTCTGTCTTACAAGCATCCTTGACCCAAGGTTTCTACAACCACAAGGACTTCCTGCCTTGCGGAGGAGCGCACATGAGGCCGCCAGTGGTGCCTGCTGGTCCATCTGGGGTGGGGGTGAGGGCGCTGCAGGGCAGGTGGAAATTCAGTGTGTTTGGAAGGGGATGCAGGGAGAGAACGGGCAGCACGCGGGGTGCCTGTGCAGTCGGGCCGCACGGGACAAAACCCACCGCAGGAGCCTTGGCTGCTCTGGGAGCGACTGGAGCGGAGATAGTGAAGCATCTCTCTCATGTTCTTGTTTTTAGATTTTTCTTATGTCCTCTCCCTGTCCAGGAGCTAGGCAGCCTAACAGACATGTTTCATTTCTTTCCACTCTGATGCTTTGTCCTGCGGCCTTGGGGGAAACCAGTTCCGGGCTGTCCTTGACTCAGTGCCTTAGCATTAGGGAGAAAGTGATTGGGGCTAATCTAATTCTGGTAATAGTCTTCTCCGGCTCCCTCAGCCCACTGTAGTATCAGAGAGCATCGCTGTCTGATTCGGTTCCTGTGACTGGCCTAGCTTCCTGTCCATGTCAAAGTCAGACGTGAAGGAGGCAGCTTATCCAGAAACAACCTTGACATCTATTCACCATCTCCCTCATGTGATCTGTGTACGCATAGCAACATGGTCTTATGGAAAAAAGTATATTCCCAGCTGAACACGGCATCAGTCATGAAAATGAAGATTTATGGGGGACCATGTTTGTTTATAAAGAACCCTAATCAGGTTCTGAAACTTTTTTTTAAATTTGCAGATAAAGTCGAATGATTTAGACAGTGAATGACAACTCTTTTTTTAAATTTTTTAATCTATTTATTTTTGAGAGAGCGAGAGAGAAAGAGAGAGACGGCGTGAGCAGGGGAGAGTCAGAGAGAGAGGGAGACACAGAATCTGAAGCAAGCTCCAGGCTCTGAGCTGTCAGCACTGAGCCTGATACGGGGCTCGAACCCACCAACCATGAGGTCATGACCTGAGCCGAAGCCGGGTGCTCAACCGACTGAGCCACCCGGGCGCCCCCATGACAACTCTTTAATGAAGACCGTCCGTATTTGTAATGCCATTCTGGGTAGTCGGTTCTGAGACATCTGAAGAGCAGGCACTGCAGCTGCTCGGAAGGCTGGGGTGGAGCTGTCATTCTTGTCTTTCATCTTCTGGACAATTTATCTATGCCTAGTAATCTCTAGGACATTACTGGCCAACTTCAGTGGCCGCCCACTTAAACCAGTGATTAGAGGTGAAAACGCACTCGAGGCCCGATCGGCACATTGCGAGCCTTGTTGCAATCATTTGGTCACTAGGAGTTCCACGGCTCCCCGTCCAGGAACGAGCTGCGTGTTCTGGGGTCTTGAGAGCCTTTGGCGAGGCAGGTGCTCCGCAGCGCTCAGGGACTAGTCAGCCTTGAAACTTAACGGGAGACTGATGGACCGAAGCAGCTCGTCGAGTGTTTTGCCAGAGATGGGAAAGGAAAATAGCTTCTTTCCACCTTGTATTTCGTTTTTCACATTGTCACCACTTGTGATCAAACTTGCGTTTCCGAAGGGTGACAGCACTGCCCAGCTTACAAATCTTTGGTAGCTTACCACAGTTTACAGGATTAAGAATGTTTATACTCAGTAGTGAATCATTCTGGGTCTTGTGCGATTGGCCTCTTGCAGTGTTTTCTGATGTCAAGAAGGGGAAAACATACAAACAAGTGAAGTGGTAGCTGTTCGCGCAGAGTGTATCGGGCTCCTCGAATCTGCCAGACTTCCCCTCCTCTCCCCTCCTCTCCTTGGTGAAGCTGTTCCCTTTACTTCGCATGTTCTTCCCTCACTGGAAAATTCCAGAACTTGGTGCAAGACTCAACTCAAATGTCACAGCCTCTGTGAAGCCACCTTTAATTTTGTCAGGCACTGGGCCCTCCTCCCACATCCTTTTACAGCACCTCTAGTTTTACATTTCCTTGTTTATATCGTCGACCGGACTCTAAGCCTGCACTTCGCAAACATTTTACGCAAGAGGTCAGATAGTAAATGTTCAGGCTCAGTGGGCCATGTGGTTTGTGTTGGTTGGGATCACTCAACTCTGCCGTGTGCTCAGAAAGCAGCCGCCGACAATATGCAAACGAACGAGGTGGCTGTGTTCCAGTAAAATTTTATTTGTCCACGTTCGGTGGGCCGGAAATAGCCTGGGAACCATAGGGTGCCGGGCCTCAATATAACGTCTGTGGGTACAGACGGCGTCTTCTTACTGCCCTTTCATCTCCGGCACGACCTCGGTAGGCTCTCCGTAAGTGTTTGTTGAAAGAATAAATGTCAGTACCTCATGGCAAAAATTTGACAACCAAACTCGTTATACAAAGGTGGTAAAATACTTATTTATTTGTCCACTTCAATGTTGTTTAAACTGAGACCAGTGTTTGATTTATATCAGAGGGAAATAAATGGTTATCTTTTCAAGGAAGGAAGTGTGAACTTCAAAATCATGCTTTTAAAGGAATTAAAGTGGATGTGTTAATAAAATGGCAGTATCTCTTCCTATGAGTTAAATATAATGTGATTTTTTATGTTTTATCTTTTCTAATTTGAAAAATATTTATTCCCTCATTTGATTGTCAGAAAGTGATTGGGCACATGGCATTTGGCTGTTACTGATAAGAATGTGTCACATGCTTCAGATGTGCTAGCAGTGGGAAAAGGTGGAGAGCCACAGGACCAGACCTTGCGCAGTTAAGAAAGACTTTTATTTTTTTCTAGATTGATTTGGAATCCAATCCACAGAACAGAAGTCCTGAATCGCGTCCTGGTGTTGTTTATCCCAATACCAAATTTCATCGCAAAGATAATATCAACCCGAGACACATCAATCTTCCCCTCCCCGCTCCCCACGCACAGTATGCAATCCCCAGCCGTCATTTCCATCCCCTCCCGCAGCTGCCGAGGCCCCCATTTCCAATCCCGCAGCAGCACGCCTTGTTGAATCAGCAGCAGAATAATTTGCCCGAACAACCAAATCAGTTGCCGCCCCAACCAAATCCCGTGGTCCCGCCACAGAATCCGTTGAATCAGCTGACTCAGCAGCCACCTCCGCAGCTCTCTCCAGCCTATCAGGCGGGCCCCGCCGGCAATTTCTTTAACAGTGCCGTGCCCCACCGCCCGCCGTCCCCTCCCGCAGAGACTGCCATTCCTGAGCAGCCACCCCCTCCCATGCTGCCCGAAGGCCACAGCCCTCTGCGGGCCATCGCACAGCCCGGCCCCCTCCTTCCCTCACATTTGAGCAACTTCACCGATGAGAACCCCCCAGGATTGCCAATCGGGGAGGCTTTAGGTAAGTTCTCCTGTTGGGCTGGATGTGACAAATTCAGAGGCGATTTCCTTTATTTTTTTAAATATGTATTTATTACTTGGAGACAGAGCTTGAGCAGGGGAGGGGCAGAGAGAGGGAGAGAATCCGAAGCAGGCTCCGAGCTGTCAGCACAGAGCTCATGAACCCTGCAGTCATGACCTGAGCCAAAGTCGGATGCTTAACTGCCTGAGCCAGCCAGGGGTCCCAATTATTTCCTTAAATTGACGTGTACTGTGCTGTGTTAATTTGGGTCAGGCTCATTTCATTTCTTCACATAATGGCAGCAACAATCAGTCACTTAAATAACAGTCAGAATCTTGTTCCAAATGCTCTGTAATGTTAAGCATTCAGTTGATGTCACATTAACATCATTACATAGGAACAGCCATCACCACCGTTACTGTAACCTTAGTTACTGGTGAATCTAGAAGACATTTGCTTTCTCCAAAACCCAAATTGTAGGCATTTCTGTGTGAAGAAAATCTGGGTTGCAAAAACTCTTGAAAAAATTAACCTGCCGCCCCAAATGCATGAAAACTGAAACTCTCTCCAAATCGTTTGCAGATCGCATGCACGGGAGTGTGGCTCTGGAAACGCTGCGGCAGCAGCAGGTGCGGCTGCAGCAGTGGACCGAGCACCACGCTTATCTCAGTCAGGGCAGTATTCCGTTCCCGCACCACCACCACCACCACCCTCCGCACCCTCCCCTCCCACACCTCCCTCAGCCGCCCGTTGGGTTACATCAGCCGCCGGCCAGAGCGGACTGGAAGCTGCCGGGCAGCGCCGAGGACGGAGCGGAAGCCCCTGATGCCAGGTATCTCTGCGGACACGGATAGCCCTGCTGCGGGGCTGTCCCCGCCCCGTCCCCCTTTGGACACAGCCATCGCGGCGGGACCAGTCCTTGTTCCCCTGCGGATACAGACGGTGGCGGTGGCGGACTGACTCCCGGCCCCCACCTGCTGTTTCCTCTCTTGGGTGTCTCCTGTTAGCCTCAGGCTGCAGCATCGTCCCACAGAAATTGGATGCTGGCCTTCTAGGCACCTGCTACACCGTGCTGTGGATTGCCTCTAGACTCTAGAGAATCCATTTAGAAGCAACTTTTGTGCACGTGTGGGTGTGGCCTGTCTGTGGTGGATTGAAAATTAATGTGGCTCCGTGCTCTGTGGCTCTCCTGACAAGGAAATGTTCCCTCACTGTGCGCATTTTGTTCATACTCAGGAGGAATGCAAGAAATGAATGGACACAGAGTGAATTAGTGGTGGCAAGTGAAAGTTTATAAATTTATCATCAGGTTCTTTCCCTTGCCGCATAGAACTCTACCTGCTTTTAACCAGAGATGTTGATGCGAGTTCAGTCCTCATTCTAAACTTGTTATGGCCAGTGTCGTGTGGATGCGGTGAAGTGTGTCCTGATCCCTCCGAGTAAGGTCCACTGTCATGGTGACCTTTTAGAACTGCCAGTCATCGAAGACGCGTGGAGACAGGGCAGTTGGTTTTCATGCCAACGGAAAAGAAAGAAATCAAATACTTGGGCATATCTAGTGTCTTTAAGTCCACATCTGTTGAGTGTTAGTGCTCACTTTTGAGATTACTTAATGTGAGTTCTAATGAACTATTCTGATTTTGTCTGTAAAAATTAACCCGTGTAGTTGACTAAGCTCTCCTTGATGTGACGGAGCTTTTCTTTTGTTTGCTTTAACTCCTATTTCATCTTCTTGATGTAGGTTTCAAGACTTAATCAGAGAACTGTCTAATCATGATCAAAGTGAAACACGGGAACTAGCTGAAATGCCACCACCTCAATCACGACTTTTGCAGTATAGACAAGTTCAGAGCAGGAGCCCGCCGGCAGCCCCGCCTCCCCCGTCCAGCACAGACCACAGTGGCCACTTTTCTAACTTTAATGACAACAGCAGAGACATTGAAGTAGCCAATAGCCCAGCATTTCCGCAGCGCCTGCCGCCCCCGCTTTTCAGCTCGCCTTTCTCGCTGCCCTCCGAGCACCTGGCCCCTCCCCCCTTGAAGTACCTGGCACCTGAGGGGGCGTGGACTTTCGCCAACTTACAGCAGAACCACCTAGTGGGGCCGGGCTTCCCCTACGGCCTACCTCCCTTGCCTCACAGGCCGCCGCAGAACCCTTTCGTACAAATCCCGAATCATCAACACGCTGTTGGTCAAGAGCCATTTCACCCACTGTCATCTCGAACGGTATCTTCTTCTTCGCTCCCTAGCTTAGAAGAGGTAAGTGTCTTTCTTTTCTCTTTCCTTTCGGGATTAAATTTTTGTGGAAAATGCTAGTATTTCTTGATTTGATGGGAATGGTGGACAGATCTTATTGAATTTAATAGTCACTAATCTTTTCTTGGGATTTATTTTTAATTTCCCCTCTTATGTGCTATTTTAGGCTTTGTGGAACATCCATTATTGTCAAAACATGTCCTTAGAGTCTGTTACTGCTGTTGGGGAACATTTAGCGTCCGACTGGCGTGAGGAGGCCCTTCCTCCAAGCAGCTTTGTTCCGTCTCATCTGGGGAAGTGGTTTCTAGCCATTTGTCTTTTCACTCACGTTACATTTGTCAGTTATGAATTTGTTAATTAAGCTTCCGCAGACGTTGGCTTTGGTGGCCGGCGGCGAACTCCTGGTGCTTTCGTAGACTGCGGCGGTCTCGTCCCCGGTGCTAAGCGTTTTGTGGTAAACTAGATTTCTAGCTGGAGATACTCAGGTATTTCCAAAAAGAATCTCTGTGGACCTTCACCGGTATGAAAATCTTCGTAATTCCAGGTTATAAAACTTACAAAATGGTACCAGCAGTATAGATTATAAAAACGCTGTCTAGCTGTTCTCTTTAAGCTTGAGGTGATTAAAGATAAGAATGTATAAAAAGCTGGTTGTGGTCATTATCAATCACGGATGTCTTCTTACTAAAATAGGATAAACCTTTCCTATTTTAATATGTAAAGAAGCATTTTTTTGACAATACCTTCATTTTGGCACTTCCTTGGTGATTTAAAAAAATTTTTTTTAATATTTATTTTTGAGAGAGAGAGAGCAGGAGCATGGCAGGGGCATAGAGAGAGGGAGACACAGAATCTGAAGCACGTTGTCAGCCATCAGCACAGAGCCTGACGTGGGGCTCAAACTCCCGAACCACAAGATCATGACCTAAGTCGAAGTCAGATGCTTAACTGACTGAGCCATCCAGGCACGCCATTCTTGGTGACTTCTAAAGGCTTTGAAAATAACTCAGATGTTTTGCAAATTTTCTGCTCTGTATGCTGATTATAAAGTCAAGTTTCATAGGCTTGGTCCCAGATCTTATTTGTGGAGTTTTGGATGTAATTTGTTCAGATCATTCCAGTATACATTGATTGGCTTGTCCAATATAATAACTGTCATGAAAACACCTTAATTGCCATCTCAGATTCCTAATATAAACTGTGAGCATAAGATGAATTGGTATCTGTATGTATGTATTGTGAAGATCTAGAAATTTGGAACCATACTTTTAAAGAATTGACACATATCTGACATTATTTCAAATTATAGTGGAAAGGCTTAACAACTGAGCAGTAATGTCATTTTCAGTTAAGTGATGTTTTATATATTTATGTATTTCTTTTTTCTTAAGTTTGTTTTGAGAGGGAGAATGTGGGGGGAGGGGTCTGAAAGAGAGGGAGAGAGAGAACCTAAGCAGGCCCCGTGCTCATGAACCTCAAGATAATGACCCGAGCCTAAGTCAGACGCTTAACCAACTGAGCCACCAGGTACCCCTGTATTTATTTATTTCTGATAAAATTCATATAAACAAAAAATCCCCTTTTTAATCATTTTCAACTACAATTCCGTAGATTCAAATATATGTATATGTAACAACCACCACTCTCTAATTCCGGCACACTGTTGTCACCCTCAGAGAAGCCTCGTAACCTCTATGTAGTTGCTCCCTAACCCCCCTCCTGCCCTCCCCCTGCCTCCAGTCTCCAGTAACCACTAATCTACTTTCTGTCTCTATGGAGACATTTCATGTAAATGGAATCAGTCACAGTGTGGCCTTTTGTGTCTGGCTCCCTTCCTTTAGCAGAATGTTTTTGAAGCTCATGCACTTTGTAGCAAGTGTCAGTGCCTCGTTCCTTCTTATGGCCGAGTAATATTCCACTGTGTGGCTGTGGCATGGTCCGTTGATTTCTTCATTAGCTGGCGGACATTTGGGTTGTGTCCATGTATTTTGCTCTTACGAATAATTCTGCTGGACAAGGTTTCGTATGAAAGCATATTTTTTGTCCTCTTGGTTAGTTAAGTACCTGGAATCCTGGCTCATCTAGCAACGGTCTGCGTGCCTTTTTGAGGACCTGCCGACCTGCCTTCCCCAGTGCCTGGTACTATTTCACATTCCCAGTGGTGCTGCGAGGGAGTTCCAGTATCTCCTTTAATGACAAAACTGTAGGCATTTAGTGGGTAGGTAGTGGTCTCTTTGCAGGTCTGCTGTGCCTTCCTCTAGTGACTGATGGTGCTGAGCATCAGTTCATGTGGTCACTGGCCATTTGTGTGTCTTCTTTGGAGAAATCTCCATTCAAGTCCTTTGGCTCCTTTGAAAAATGGTTGCTTGCCTTTTTGTCGTGGAGCTGCAAGAGTCTTTAAATCTATTTTGGGGGCACCTGCGTGGCCCAGTCAGTTAAGCATCCAACTCTTAATTTCAGCCCAGGTCATGATCTCATGGTTCACGGGATCGAGACCTGGGTCAGGGTCTGCACTGACAGGGTAGAGCCTACTTGGGATTCTCTCTTTCGAAACTCTCTCTCTGCCCCTCCCCCATGTGCCCAAGTTTTTAAATCTATTCTCTGATACTAAATTCTTATCACGTATATGATTTGCCATATTTTCTCCTTTTGTGGAATGTCTTTTTTTACCTTAATAGTACCTTTGGTGCATGAAAGTTTTTAATTTGGAAAAAGTCCAATTTTTTTGTTCATTGTCCTCGCTGTTGCTGTTACTGTGTTTTTGATGTCTTACCTAGGAAACTATTGTCTAATCCAAGGCCATGGAGATTTATATCTACTTATCCTAGTTTAAGAGTTTAGATTTTTACTAAACTAGTTTAGTTTAGATTGAGTTCTTTGATCCATTTTGAGTTAAAATTTGTGTATTATGCAAGGTGTCAGATTCATTATTTTGCATGTGATCATCCAGTTTTCTCAGCGCCCTTTGTTGAAAAGACTTCTTTCTCCGCTGAACGGTCTTGGTGCCCTTGTCAAAAACCAGCTGACCAGGCGTATGGGATTACTTACGGCCTTCAGTTCTGTTCACTACTGTCTGTGTCCTTACGCTCTAGCACACTGTCTTGTATACATGTGGCTTTGTGGTGAGTTGTGTATTTGGAAGTATGAATTTTGTACTTTGCTTTTCTTTTTCAAGATTGTTTTGGCTCTTCTAGGTCTCTGAATTCAATTTCTGCCAAAAAAAAAAAAAAGATCAGCTGAAATTTTAAAAGGGATTGCTTTAAATCTGCAGATTAATTTGGGGAGTATTGTTATCTTAACAGCTAAGCCCTGTGGTCCTGAACATGGATATCTTTCTATCTGTGTCCTTTGAAGTTTCTCTTCAACAGCATTTTGTAATTTTCCATGTAGAAGTCTCACGCTTCTTTTGTTGAATTTGTCCTGAAGTATTTCATTCTTTTTCCTGCTGTCAATTACTTTGTTCATTCATTTTTGGATTGTTTATTACTAGTGTGTAGAAATACAATTAATTGTATATTGATTATATATCTGCAAATTTGCTAAACTCTTGATTAGCTCTAATAGATTTTTTGTGGATACCTTGGGTTTTTTTTTATATAGAAGAAAATGCCATCTGCAAATACATTTTTGTTCTTCCTTTCCAATCTGGATGCCTTTTCTTTCTTCTTCTTCTTCTTCTTCTCCTTCTTCTTCTTCTTCTTCTTCTTCTTCTTCTTCTTCTTCTTCTTCTTCTTCTTCTTCGTTTACCTAATTATTTTTTGAGAGGGGAAGCAAGGGAGAGGCAGAGAGGGGGTGGGTGGGGAGGAGGGGGAGAGAAACCCCAAGCAGGATCCACACTGTCACTGCATACCCCAGTGCGGCTTGAACTCACGATCTGCGAGATCGTGACCGAGTCGAAACAGGTACTCCTGGATGCCTTTTTTCTTTTTCTTGCCTAATTGCCCTGGCCAGAGTCTCTAGTATAATGTTTAGTGCGCATATTTGGCAAATTAGAGAAAAGCAAGTGTATCTAGGGTGAGTTTTTAAAATTTTCTTCTGGGGGCACCTGGGTGGGTGGTTCAGTCTGACTTGCACTTGAGCTTGCTTCAAATTCTGTACCTCCCTCTCTGTCTGACCCTTCCCTGCTCGCGCTGTCTCTGTCTCTCAAAAAGAAATACAAAACATAAAAAAAAGTTTTTAATTTCCTTATGTTTCTGATTTTTAATCCCATTCTATTGTGGTTAGAGAATATACTTTGTATAATTCTAATCCGTTAAAATTTACTGAGACTTGTTCTGTGGCTAACACAGGGTCTTTTTTAGAGAATGTTTCAAGTGCACTGGAAAAGCATGACTATTCTGTTCTTGTTGGGTGGAGGGTTAGGTCTCTGGTTTATATTGTTGTTCAAATTTTTGGTTTCCTTTAGATCTCTGTCTAGGTTCTGTATCCCTCACTGAAGGTAGGGGATTGAATGAAATCTCTCAACTGTTCATGTTGAATCTCTGTCTCTCCTTTTAGCTCTGTCAGTTTCTGCTCCATGTACGTTGGGGCTCTGCTGTTAGGTTTATGTATATGGATGATTGTTATATCTTCTTGATAGACTGGCCTTTTCACTATTATGTAATGTCCTTTTTCTCTCATAACTGTTTCTGTCTTCAAGTATGTTTTTTTCTGATGTCTGCAGCCACCACTCTCTCTTTATTACCGGCGTCATGGAATCTCTCTTCTCCTCCTTTTGCTTTTTGACTTTGTTGTCATTTGTTGAGTGACTTTTCTGATTAGCTAAAAAATATTTTTAAACTAATTTAAAATTTTTAAATTAATTTTTTAAAGTCTGTGGTTGTGATGTGTCTGAAGTCTTTATGCTGTTTGCTTAATGGTCAGCTAATCATTTTCCAGAGATTTCCTTAAATGCCTGGGACTGAAAGCAGGGCCCGGTTTCTACGGAGGCACCTACCTGTGCGTTCGGGCACCCCTTCCGTGCCCAGCGGGGCGCGGACTTCTCTGCCTTAGCCCTACCCTCCTGCTGCTGCAGAGCTTCCAGGCCAGCTGGTGTGGGAGCCTTCTCAGGTCTTTCTGAGCATGGCGTGTGTGTAGTCTTTTAGGGTGCTAGGAATGTGTCCGAGTTGTGCAAAGCAGCTCATCCCTCGGCCTTTCCTCCAACGCTTTTGGTTAATCTGCTCTCTGGTCCAGTTGTTACCCCTGGCCTCAGGCAGCAGCGACTAAAAATCATTTGCCTTTAAATGTTTTTAATATGGTCTTATTACTGGCTGAGTTCTGAGTTACACAAATAAGGCAGGTGTTTTTGTGTGTGTGTTTGTTCTGGAGCCAGTCTTCTTGGGACCTCCAGACAGGTCACCACAAGTAATGACAGTTCTTTGAGAACAAGGTCTTCTCTGCTCCCTCTGGTGCTAGAAACGCAGGACCGTGGATTCATGGCTGCCACTGGGCTGGAGAGCAGGGTGTTGGGACTAGAGGAAGTTAAAATACCCCAGTACTCTATTCTTACTGAACTTTCCCGGTTTTTCTTGATGAAACGCTCTCTTGGTTGCTGCAAGCTTTAGTTTCCCGAATTTCAAGAAAGTCGATGGTGACCTCTTTGCCAGTGTTTTCATTGCTTTTATGGAGCGATAGACTCCACCATCTTTACTGATATCTCTGGTGATGCCTTTGATTTAACCTGCCCGATGAATTCATAATATTGTGAAAGAAACAATGTGCCGAAGGTTTTACCAGATTCTACAAAGATTTACACTTCGCTAAAGAATACCGAATACTGAATAATGTTCTTTGATCATCGATCTATTTAAATATCCCTTAGTTTTGGAATTTAAATTCTTTGTACCTTCAAGCTCTTAATATTTGATCCTACTGTGAAGCTGTGTTCGAATAAGTACCCTCAGTTGTCAGTGGGTCCTTAGAATGAAATTACTCTTGCAGAAACTTAGTCATCTTTATCTTGATGCACGAGATCCACTAATGATGACTATCTTGCAGCATGGAAAAAATACCTTGACAAGGAAAATCTGGTTTTTATCCCATTGCAGACTTGGCATTTTCAGTGCATTGGGATAATGTTTGTGTGTTATGTGGTACAAAATGATTTTATATGAATCATCTCATAGAATGAATAGTTTGTGTTTGCTATTTATTTCCAGTCTTTTAAAATAGCTTAACAACATAGAAAAATGTCTTATTTCCTTCCATATTATGAATTCTTTTACTATGAGAAACCTTGGTAGATTACTCTTAAACACCTAGGGGTGAGCTTAACAGTTAACTTGAAGAGAGATGGGTTTTCATATTCTGTTTCATTAGTATTTTCTTTTTATAATAATTTCGGTTTCCTTCTGACTAACGAAGTACACGGTCAGCAGGGAAAATGTAGCAGTTAGAGAACTTATTTCTAATTTCACTGTACAAAGATAGCTCCTGTAACATTTGGCTCTTTGTAGCATTCATGGAGATGCGGGTGTGGTTTGGTAATGTTCCTCAGTATGAGCATTTGGTTGATTACTTGCTGGGAAAACTTGAAACTGTCTTTTTCCCAAGTTGTGTGCTCGGTTCTATCACCTCATCAGACCTTTCCTTCCACCAGTCAAGGCAGCTAAGTGGGATCTTGATTCTATTCTGTAACATTTTTTGCTACTTAAAATTTTTAGAGTATTCTCGTTTAGATGTTTAAGCTTAAGTCTGCGCAGGTTTTCCTTCGATGTAGCAAAAGGCCTGGCCGTGCTAGCAGCACCCTCCTCCCACTTCTAGTTCTTGATGACCCTGGGCCAGATCACAGACTGTCCCTCATTCCTGATTGGAAATAGATTGACCAGTCTCTCCAGTTTGATTTTAAATTTCAGTGTAAGCTTGGTGTTATAATTTAACTTCTCTCTAAATATTTAGCCAGTTGTCTTCATACTCACTGAATTCTTGCATTCTCACTATGTAGGATAGTAGCTTTCTTACCACATGCTAAGTTCTTGATCCTAGTACCGCTTCATTTCAGCTAACTGCTGGGGGAGTGGGGGGAGGGGATGTAAAGAGAAACGATAGAAGTCAGTTCTTGGCCTCAGAACCTCCAAGGGCTCTGTTTCTGGTAATTTTGGCATGATTCACAATTTTGGCATGATTCACGGGTAATTTTTTCTGTATGAGATTTTTCACTTTGTATGAAAACCGTACGGTTTAACTTCTGAGTGAGATGCTGTTCGTCAGTGTCAACTCGGATCTGTTTCCAGACTTTCTGTTTTTCTCCTCCTCTATCTGGATAGTTCCTGCACCAGAATTGCACTGTTTTAGTTTTTGAGGTCTTGGTAGTATTCTAATTTGATAGTATAACGTTTCCCTTACTGCTTTTTTTCTCCTTGTAGAGGTGGAGTGGAAAATAATCATTGGGTTTTTACCGTAAGTTTAGAATACCTTTGTGAACCCCCCCTCCTCCCACACCATCCCCCAGTCCCAAAGAAAAGCCTTTTTTAAAAAAAATTACATCAAATATATACCTTAAATTGGGGGGAAACATTGTCTTTACAAATATCTTAAACCTCTCCTTTAGGAACTGGTACGATCTTTTATTGGTATCAATATCTTAGCCCCCCCCTCCCCCCTTCTCCTTCCATTCCTTTTTGTGTATTGTCTGAATGTCCCTCTGTAAAAGTCTGTAGCAGCTGCATTGCTGGTTAACTTTACTGACACTGATTTTTCCCTTGTTGTTGTTGTTGTTGTTATGAATGGGGCCTTCTTTTCCCATTGTACTTTCCAGTTACTTTATCTTGAGAGACGAATCCTCATTCTTCTCAAGTGCGCACAGTCTTACCGCGTTAAAAACACTAGCATAGAACCAGCAGTACCGATACGGGTACAGAACAAAGCTGTTGTCGTTTGAGATGTACTTCACCATGACATAGTTTGATTAAAGTGCTTATGAGTAATGCTCGGCAGATTCTTTTCTAAAGCTTCGCCGGAAAAGCCTCAGGATTTGAAGCTGCACGCTCTCGTGTCGCAGCGGTGGTATTGTGGTGGTGGCGGCGGCCTTCCGGGGCAGTGGATGGCCGGCAGGCCCTCATCTGGACCAGCTTTCAGTAAATCGGCGTTTGTTGGTGGCAACGTGGAGGGGGACACGATGCCCCTGGGATGAATCTGCTTTGCAGTATCTCTTATGTGTTGGTTTTTGAACAAAGACACTTTTGACTCCTCTATTACCTTCCATTTTGTCCTGCAAAGAACTCTAGTTTTGAAGTTAGTTGGTTGTTTTGATTTTAGTCTTGTCCAATTACCCCACACCCCCAAGTTCCCTTCTTTGGTGCAAAGTATGGTACGAATGTAACTTGAAGACTATGTTCCTGGCTGCTTGCCATATTCTCTTCTGCCTTTCCTACTTTAGAAGGGGGTGAGGACAGCATGTGACTCCTGTCCAGCCGGGTGGTGATAGTAGGGTCCTCTCAGAGGGTCTTTGGTGTGTGGTATCTAAGAGACCATCCGATGCTCAAAACAGAGACCGTGATTAACAGATTAATAAATTAGACCTCTTTTCATGCGTAGATTGTCAAAGCTAATCATTTAAATGAGGTGTTCTGTTTTAATGAAAGTTTCTGGCACCATAGTTAATGAGACTTGGAATCTGCACCAGAGCATTTAGCTCTTCCTTAGTGATTAGATTTGATAGTATAATTATAGAGCCCTAATTAACTTACTTTCTGACCTTTCCCCCAGTTACTTATTTATACGTATACACGGAAAACGGCTTGGTAACCTCATACATCAGAGGTAGACTTTATAAGACAATGGTAATGGTAAGCAAATTATGAATTGTTGGCTGACACTGACGTCCTTCGTTAACACATAGAAATTTATATGTGAACTTAGTCAGTTAGTTTTTCCTTAAATGGCTTTTGAAATTTTAGCATTCTGTTTTGATGTTTAGAAAGACAGCATTTGACTTCTTGGAAAATGATGATCATATGTTTAGCAACGTAAAGAATATTTATAAACACATAAACATACATGGAGTCAGTGCTGAGCCCAGAAGTAAGGATGTCTCACAGAGTACATGAGCCGTTAAGCAACAAGTAATGCACTGGTTGTAGACCCGAGGACTCCCAACATGACACGGGAGTGTCAGACATTGACTGGGCTGCCGTCTGAAAGTAAAGGACAGTCTGACTGGCAGGAGATGGATGTAGAAGAGTCTCTTCATGAAAGAAACTGAGAACCGTCTAAAACAAAGGGGAAGCAAAACATGGCCAGGAAAGAAGGAAAGAGAAGTATAGTTTATCCTTTTAAACAGCTTAGGGACCCCTGGGGCTGAAGTCTAGGTAGAAATACAGAGGGCATTCTCTGCTGGGAATAGCTTTCTTTTGCAGAGAGGGATTGTCTTCTGAAATTTATAGTTGCAGACCCCTGTCTCTCAGTGTAAATTTCATAGAAACTTTCCTCTGTGGGGAAATTGAATTTAGGTAGGTTTGTATCACATTTGAATTATTTTAGCAGATATAGCAAATTGTTGATGACTGTTAAAGTTGTTAGTGGATTATATTTGGATATTTTAATAAAAAAGAGTTTACATATATTCTCATTGACAAAGACTTTGATTTATTGAACATCTCTTAAAAAACGGGGAACTTTGGAGGTAGCTGAGGCCTTGAAGATCATTTATTCTCCCTCCTCCTTTTTAAGGTAGCCTGAGGCACCAGCATGTTCAGAGACTTGCAGCTTGTACAGTTTTACTAATCAAAGTGGAGCTGAGACCCCAGACCCCCAGCCCTACACAGCTTCACTCTGTTCAGCTCTTTATGCCAAGTGAAGCCCGAGATGGCAGTTTACAGGAAGTAGATATGGGGGCAGGGCTCGGGGGCGGGGCTCGGGGGAAACCAGATCACCTTCCTGGGGCCAAAGAAGTCTTAGGATGTATAAAGTTTTCCTTTTTTGGTCGGGAGCCTGGCGGAGTGGCTGGTTGGTGGTTCGTTTTAGAATTCTTCATTCTTAAAAGCTGCTGAATGCTCCAACCGTTGAGGTGATTAATTTAGAGATCTCAAATACCAGAAAATTAACTATAAGGAAGGTACTTCATTTCTCAGTGTTCTTTAAAAATTAAACAAAAATTCTCTGGCGTTACCTGCTTTTTAAAGCTGGGCAATTTATTTAATTATGATCATTATGATTCTTCAGAGAGAATGCAAATAGGAGCTGAAGGCAAACTTCTGTGTAATATTTATTTCCTACCCAGACTGACATTTTTTCATTGTAAGAGGCTTTGTGGGTCTGTAGTGGAGCTGGGCTGTTTCATATTCTAGAAGAGTAAACAGGAACCAGATAGATTCAGGGTAGCTCAGAATGTCACAGCAGCGAATCCGACATTCCTCTCTTAGGTATAATATTCCCTTCATTCTAGTGTCTCCTCTATTACCGTGTGTTTGGATGTAGGCAAATAATATTGCTTGGTGGGAAAAATACTATTTGCAAATTGTAAGCGCCCCTGCCTGTGAGATGCTTCAGATGGTATTTTTCTTTATTTAGGACTAAATTGATTTTAATGCACTTTGCTACAAGGTCACATGCATTTCAGTATACCTTTCTTTTAAGAAAAACAGTAACAAAACCCAGAAATACATGTACCATGTTTTTGGAAATTAAGGCAAATTTTTATTTACCCATTAGTATGATTGAATCTTTTGAACCTAATATAATGTTAACGTTATTTTTAAAGTTTTGCCAAGGTCATGCATTTTATTTTAAAGACAATTGAAATGAAATAAAATAACTGTTTCTTATTTCCACTGGCCACATTTCAGTTGGACAGCGAAGGCACAGGACATCCCCATCATCACAGAAAGGTCTTTCGGGCAGCGTTGGTTTGGAGAAAGACTCCTACCTGTTACCTCTTTGAAATTGTCTGACATTATTTCTTTGATAATGTTCTACCATCTCTTTTCTCTGTTTCTCTGTTTCTAAAGCTTTTGTTGATCAGTTGTTAGACCTCCTGGATTCTCCAAATCTTTTCTTGGATTTTGATATCTTTGTATATTTTCCTGCTTTCTGCAAGATTTGTTGATTTTACCTACAAACCCTTATGTTGCATTTTAGATGCAACAAATAAATGTTTAATTTCCAAGGGTTTTTTATTCTCAAAATGTTCCCCTTTTCATAACTGATTATTTTTATAAATGTAATCCCCCCCCCCCTTTTTTAAAGGACACCAGTTGAGGGTTTGTTGTTATCTAATAGTTTTGGTATTTCTATAGGAACTGAAACAGTGTTTTAAAAATATTTTTTTAAGACATCATTTTTACTCTCCTGTTTGTTTATCTGTGACCACCTTTTATGGTGGAGATTCTTTTTAAATGCCCAGGAACTTTCAGTGATCTGTGTCAGTAAACAACCTGGGGAGTTTTGTGTATATTTCTCAGGCCTTCCTGCCTGGCAGGCTTTTCCCTGGGGACCTTTCACTGCTGGAATTCCTCTGGCTGTTGGTGGGGAGGGGGCGGAGCACAGGGTGAGGCCAGCTGTTCCCTGCACAGACTTTCATTTAACCCCCAGTTTCATCACTTCCCTTGCCATCGCGGCTGGTGTTGGTGGGATCCCTCGGGGCGGGGCGGGGCCCGTTCCAGGCGGTGGCTGCAAATCCGTGCTGCTTCCGCACACACCGTTCCTCAGTGGAATCTCCATACAGTCCAGACATGTGTCCTCCATTGATGACCAGTCATCGCTCTTGATCATTGTAGACCTTTCATATTCATTCATTATTATTTTTGTGGGGTCTCAGGCCAGTATCCACCACTAACTGGGGATCATGCCCTTTAAAAAATTACTGTTTTATAAGTTATCAAGTACTTTTCTATAGATTACATCGCAGGAACCCATGGACATTGTTGCAAACTACAGTGCATCCCTTCCATTTTGCCTGACTTGCTAGTATTGTTTGCTTCTTCTTAAATGTTCATTGATTTATTTTGCGAGAGAGAAAGAGAGCGTGCATACAAGTAGGGGAGGGGGGCAGACAGAAGAGAGAGAATTTCGAGCAGGCTCCGCGTGCTGCCAGCACCGAGCCCAGACTGTGGGATCATGACCGGAGCCAAAACCAAGAGATGCCCGCCTGACAGAGCCACCCCCGCTGCCTGACATTCGTTGTTTGCGGTCTTAACGGGGAGACCCCTCTCCTCCTCCTTCTCTAGCGTCTTTCTCTCTGGGTTACTCTGTACCGCTCCATGGAACTAACAGTACGTTGCTTTAAACAGGAGATGATAACCTTAGGAGGAGCTAACTTGAAGTAAGTATGCCTAAGAGTGCTTTTCAGTCCAGAATTTCTTCCTCAAATCTTGACAAAATTAAATAGAAAATACGGTATTCAACTTTCAACATTTTAAGTCTTCTGTTAAGTAGTTATTGACTATCAAAGACACTGAATTTGTAGTTTAAAAACCTTCCAAAGGTGCCATCCAATAGCTTACTATTGAATTCCTCCAAACATGTTAAAGAAGAAATACCACCAATTTACACAGTCTGTCCTCCAGAGAACGGAAGAGAAGGGGACACTTGTCAGCATACTGTATATGGCCAGCATCACTTTGATACCCAAACTAGACAAATCCAGTATATACTGGTAAGAACTACAGACTTACCTATGTGTATATATACATATCTTAAAGTAACAACATTTTTTGGTTTGTTATTTATTTTTGAGAGAGAGAGAGAGAGAGAGAGAGAGAGAGAGCATGAGCAGGGGAGGGGTAGAGAGAGAGAAAGAGAATCTGAAGCAGGCTCCAGGCTTTGAGCTGTCAGCACAGAGCCTGATCTCACTTGAACCCGCAGCCTGTGAGACCATGACCTAGGCTAAAGGCACTGAAGGTGGACGCTCAACCGACTGAGCCACTGAGGCGCCAGCTCAGACTTATGTTTATGAACACCGATGCAGATATCCTCAACAAAACTTCAGTGTATTGAAGTCAATATATAAAAAATAAAAAGAATACTACAGGGGAGCCTGGGTGGCTCAGTCGGTTAAACGTCCATCTTCAGCTCAGGTCATGGTTTCACAGTTCTGAGGGTTTTTTTTTTTTTTTTTTTTTTAGTTCTGAGGGTTTGAGCCCTGCATGGGGGTCTGTGCTGGAGCCGGGCTTCGGATCCTGTGTCTCCCTCCCTCCCTCTTTGCCCCTCCCTTGGTCACGCCCTGTCTCTTTTTCAAAAATCAATAAACATAAAAAAAAAAAAAAGGAACAGGTAAAATTCAGCACTCCTATTTAGCATTGGACTGGAAATCTTAACCAAAGCAGTGAGGCAAGAAAAAGAAATAAAAGGCATAAGGATTAGAAAGGAAGAAATAAAACCGTCCCTATTTAAAGATAACATGATCATCAATACAGGAAAACCCCAGGAGTCTATCCGGAAAACAAAGCAACAAAGATCCTATGACTAACATGAATATAGCGAGGCTTCAGGATATACAGCCAATACCCACAAATCAATGTCATTTCTATATATTAGCCATGCATAATTGGGAACCAAAATGTACAAGCCAGTACCATTTTCAAATAGCCCAAAGGAAGATGACATAGGTTTAAAGCTAAGAAAATCTGTATAGGATCTGTATGCTGAGAACTATGTAACTGCTAAAGTGTAATTTTCATGACATGTGTTTGGTATATAAACCATCTATTTTCAGTTGTCATCAAGACTTCTCTGCCTTTACTCAAATTCCTTTCAGGACAGATTCCAAAGTAGCAAATCATATTTTCATGCATTACTTTCATTCCTGTCGCATGAAATAGATGTACCAGTAGGCTTTTCAAAAATAATTTTAAGTTTTTGTTCTTTTTCTGACATCAAGGATCAATCCTATTCATGATGTGATTTGAAATTGAATTTCATATTCCATCTGCACATTCATCTTTGTCAATAGCTGCTTAGGAACCATTATAAATACGTTACTCAGTACTTCCACAACTCCTGCTATGCATGTCAACGGTGTGATTTTTTTTTTGTTTTTTTTGGATGTCAGTTGGAAGATACAAATGATACACATCTTGTAAAAAGCTTATTTGAATATTGCTTCCTTTCGTATTTACCCTTTCCATTGCTTTCTGATTTTTAGCTTTCCTCATTTTAGCCTTGTGGTTTATGTATCTTTTTTTAAAGTTTATTGGAGAGAGAGAGAGAGTGCATGCGTGCACACACATGATGGGGGAGGGGCAGAGAGTGAGAGAATCCCAAGCAGGTTTCACGCTGTCCGCGTGGAATCCAATGCAGGGTTTGAGCTCAAGAACCAGGAGATCATGACCTGAGCTGAAATCAAGAGTTGGATGTTTAACCGACTGAGCCACCCAAGCGCTCCTTGTGGTTTATGTGTCTATTCGTTGTCAAAAGGTATTTGTTTATACTATCAGTGTATATATGTTTATTTTTTAATGAACAAAGGTTTATAAAGTTAATGCCTAAAGTTCACGTGCATATCCTTAATGTCTGTATCGCCAGAGGATTTGATTATTATAACATGTTTATTCCGAGCCCATAACAGATGTTAGTTTTTCACTTTCATAGTCACATGTAAAGACTTTAGAATGTGATTCTGTACACATTGTGGCTGGGCTTACTAAAACACTCAAGGCTTGGTAATCAAAAGAAACACCTCCTTTTGATGCTAGGAACTGATGATCTTCGTAACAACAACCCTTGATAAAAAAGACACAGTGCACAAGCTGCCCTGATCAGTCCAGGGATTACCTAGCCACAGGGAGCGTAAAGCAGTTTAGAAAGGTTAGTTACCCTACTGAGCATCGCAACTCAACGACCTAGACAGAAATTTCAAACATGCTGATTAAATTCACAGTTGACACTTAGGGTGGCTGATGTTCTAGAAAACCAGAATCAAATTCAGAATGATCATTGACAACAATTGCATTCATTCATTTATTTATTAATGTTGATTTATTTTTGAGAGGGAGAGAGAGAGAGAGAGCACGCAGGGGAGGAGCAGAAAGACGGGGACAGAATCCCAGGCAGAAAGAGAATCCCACGCAGGCTCCATGCTGCCAGCTGGGGCGTGAAATCATGATCTGAGCCAAAATCAAGAGTCGGACGCTTAACTGACTAAGCCACCCAAGTGCCCCTGAAAAAATTGGCTTTTAAGGCAGAGCAGAATTGATGGTGAATTTCAACATTATACTTACAGACAGAAGAACAATAAAAATACATGAAAAGAATTAGCTAGATGGATCTCCTGCATTTCTATTCAGTAGCTAAAACTTTGGAAATGAAGAAATGGCATGGATGCTCATTGTTTAATAGTGAGAAAATTGGTCTCCTCTCATCCTTTCCTGCCTTTCTGAATACGGGCAGCCAGTCCAGATCCATTCCCTCCCTGGCTTTATATCCTAGAGGGTCATCTGGGATGACTGACCCCTTGCAATGCTTATACCCACACTTCCCTGCACTTAACTGGCCCGACAGTGTCTCTCTGTCCTGTATTATATTCCCAACCAACAAACTGCTATTACTGTGCTAACTCACCTCTCTCTTCTTTGTAATCTAATCTCTAGTTCCTGATTTCCAGTTATTGCTAATGGTAATGGTAAAAGAAAGATTCCTCAGAATCCTAATGATCACAAACTGAAGAATAAATCTATTATTATTTGGGGGGGAGGGGTGCAATAAAAATTCCATCTCATTCTGTCATTGAAGATCTACGTGGAATCTTATCATTGTATGTTACGTTAAAACACTTGTGTGATGGCCAGGAACAGCTCTCAAGTGCTGTACGTGCTGAACTCCCTTAAATCCTAACCATAATGCGAAGGGGCTGGTCCTGTGGGTAATGAAGCCGTGTGTACCGACAAAGCTCCCAGGCGTTCAGGTCAACTGCCTAGGTGACGCCTGGCTGGTGGTCTGGCTCTAGGCCGAGGCTGCATACCGAACTGTCACTCATAGTGCCCGTGCCGCCAGAGTGGAGACTGAATACCGGCCACGGCAGCCAGGCAGGAAGAAGTTGGAGGCGATGTGGGGAGCAGCAGTCTTGAAATGGCTGGCAGTGGCTCTTGTTGAGAGGGTTCAAGGGATCTGGGTTGTGTGGTTCAGGGAGTAATTTAATTGGGTTTCAAACCTGTAAAGGATTGCTTTGAAGAAAGGAACGTTTCATGTCCATTGGAGACTGTTCAATGGACACACACAGTGGGCCGATCAGGGGTACTTCATGTCAGGCTGGGGGGGGCCTGTCTTGCCATTAAGTCTAAGGAATAATAAATCGGGAGGCTGTGAATATTTGACACAAGAGAGAAATCTAGAATGGGTAGGTGTTCATGGTGGCCGTGGTTCAGTTGACCATGACTGTAATTTCCCCCGTTTTGTTTTGAGCAATACGTTTCTTCATCCTTAATCTAATGTTCCCTAAGATGGCAATAGAGTTTTAGAACTGAGGACCAGTAGTTCAGCTCCATATCTTACAGACAAGAAAACTGAACCAGAAATTATTACTTAAAAATTTTTTTTAAATGTTTGTTTATTTGGGTGGGGTGGAAGGGCAGAGAGACACAGAGACAGAATCAGAAGCAGGCTCCAGGCTCTGAGTTGTCACTGCAGACAGAGCCCCACACAGGGCACAAACACACAAATGGTGCGATCGTGGCCTGAGCTGAAGTCGGACGCTTAACCAACTAAGCCACCCAGGCGCCCCCAGAACCAGAAATTAGATATGTGTTGTCATAGGACTACCTGCTAAGTAAGGCCAGAACTGAGTCTTGAACCTGGGTCTCCTGAACACTGTGTCCAGAGCTCAGGCTGCTTTTTGGGGCCAGGGTGGGGTCATAGTCACGGAGGGGAGCACTTTGAGAATTGCTGCTTAATACAGTGAGACTGCTGTGTGCCGAAGGGGGAGGCAGTGTAAGTTTCACCGACTCACGAACTGTCCTTTTTCTCTGTGTAGTATGAACCCAGAGGACCTGGCCGGCCCCTGTACCAAAGAAGAATCTCCTCTAGCTCAGTCCAGCCTTGTTCTGAAGAAGTAAGCACTCCTCAAGACAGTCTTGCTCAGTGTAAAGAGCTTCAGGACCATAGTAACCAATCTTCTTTCAACTTTTCATCCCCGGAGTCCTGGGTAAACACCACCTCATCTACCCCCTATCAGAACATTCCGTGTAATGGACCCAGCAGGACAGCTCAGCCCAGAGAGTTGATAGGTAAGGCAGAGTCGGTACGTTGTTAAAACCGCAGTTATTAACTACTTGGCTCCTGAATATTTATGGCATTTTTCTTCTCCTACCCGCGCCCCTCCCCATTTACATTATTGTCTTTGAATCATGTTTAATGCTCATGGGTGTGTCTCAGGCATACAGTGTTAATTTAGAACGTTATTCAGTCCATATTTATGGTCTGGAAGGGAAGTAGGTCTATCTCTGGGGAGCTCATTGATTGGATCATTTTGACCTGTGAATGAATGAAAGAAGTAATGGAATTTAAAGTGCATTTCTTCTTCTCCTTCTCCTTCTCCTTCTTCTCCTTCTTCTTCTTCTGCTTCTGCTTCTTTTTAATTTTTTTAAATGAATGTTTATTTTTGAGAGACAGAGAGATAGAGCATGAGCAGGGGAAGGTCAGAGAGAGAGGGAGATACAGAATCCGAAGCAGGCTCCAGGCTCCGAGCTGTCAGCACAGAGTCCGACGTGGGGCCCGAACTCACCAACCGGGAGATCATGACCTGAGCCGAAGTCGGGTGCTTAACCGACTGAGCCCCCCAAGACGCCCTGAAAGTACATTTCTAAATAGAATTTGCTTATGAAAAGTTTGTTTTCTGGCTTTTGATTTTTTTTTTTTCCAGGATTGGGGGTGGGAATTGGTTGGGTCAACATCAGTTTTCAAGGATTTATTGTCAATAAATCCTTACTATACAATAGAGCTTGGCCGTGAGAGAAACCAATAAAGTCCAACATTTTGAGGTTTAGAAATTGTGTGTTATTTCCTTATATTCTAATGAACTGAGAAATCTAAAGCTAAAGAGAAAGAAAGGCATAGAAAGGCATTGGAATGGCCAAGGCTCTCATATTTTTGGGTAAGAAGTCTAAAGTCTTTAGCCTTGAATGCAGATAGATGCACTTTTATGCTTTCTCTGTTCCCTCTTTTTTTTTTTTAATATTAAATGTAAGGAAAGAAATGATACTATTTGAGTTCTCTAACCTGTAGCCTTCGCTTTGTAGGCTGTAGATACAGATATTTGTGAACAAGCCTGTGATCTTTGTTGGGTGAATTTCTGCCCTGGTAGCATCAACCTTTGTATTTGAGTTTAATTTTGTTCATCCTTAGAATGTGAATCTATTGTTTCTGCAACTGGCCTGTATTTGAGTATGTGCCATACAAGCATATTTTTTAGAACAATAGACATGGCAGGCAGAAATATTAAAAAGATTTTGGTTTTGTTTCCTGGTAAGGCACACTGTCATTTTAATTTTTAAAACATTCATTAATGCCTGCAATGTATACGCTACTGTAGTTTTCCTAAGGGTTGCTTTGTCATTTTAAAGGTCTAACATAAATATTATCATAGCTCAATTAGTTGAGAAGCATCTCATTTACAGAATCAGTAATAAGGATTTTTTTAAGGTTATTTATTTATTTTGAGAGAGTGCGTGTGCATGTGTGTAAGTGGGGAAGGGTTAGAGGGAGAGGCAGAGAGAGGGAGAGAGCCCAAGTAGGGGCCACGCTGGATCCCACAAACCACAAGATCATGACCTGAGCTCAGATGAAGTCGGACACTTAATTGACTGAGGCACCCAGGTGCCCCTGGTTACTTTTTGGTTGTTTTATTATAACTTTATTTATTTATATTTAAAAACTTCTTTTTATTTTTTTTATCTTTTTATTTATTTTTGAGAGAGAAAGAGAGACAGCTCAAGCAGGGGAGGATCAGAGAGAGAAGGAGACACAGAATCCAAAGCAGGCTCCAGGCTCTGAGCTAGCTGTCAGCAAAGAGCCCGATGCGAGGCTTGAACCCACAAACCGTGAAATCATGACCTGAGCCGAAGTCAGACACTTAACTGACCGAGCCACCCAGGTGCCCCTGTTTATTTTTGAGAGAGAGACTGACAGAGTGTGAGTGGAGGAGGGGCAGAGAAAGAGAGAGAGAGAGAGAGAGGGAGGGAGACACAGAATTAGAAGTAGGCTCCAAGCTGTCAACACAGAGCCTGATGCCGGTCTTGAACTCACGAACCATGAGATCATGACTTGATCTGAGTCGGACGCTCAACCAATGGAGCCACCCAGAGGCCCCTATTATAACTTACTTTAAAGGCAACATCCTTTCTATGTTTTTTTTTTCCCCCATCTAAATTTTAGGGTAACTTTTGGCCAAAATCAATGAAAACCTGACTTCTGCTGATAAGGTAGAAAGTTTCTAAATAACTGTCCAAAGTGCATGTCATTTTATGGTATCTTTTCCACAAATATACAGTTACTATTTTGTCATTACTAGCAGGCAAATTGTAGTATTCTTTCGTTGAAAGTAACAGTTAAAGGGTTAAAAAATGAGCTCCAGACCACGAGTGCCCTGAAGCACGCTTCCTGTCTGGTCAGCACTTACCATTCATTCATTCTTAGAGGAGTGCAGCCCTTGCCTGGGGTGAATCAGAAGGAAAATAATTACCACGTGGGAAACTTTTTTCTGAAGTTTGAGACTTCTTGAAGAAAACTGTTTATATCATTTTGGTTTGGAATTTAAAAGTGGTCATTGCGTCCGTTGTGGCCACATTTTCTCAGTTGTAACCGCGAGAGCAAAGGACCATGTCTTTGACCTTTTTGGATGTTGGAGTTCCCATTTTGTCACCGATCACACTTCATGTCCTCAGTGAATGGGTGCTGAGCGAGAAGATAATGAAAATGGGTCCTGTGCCCGTGAAGGTGTGTGTGGTGCAGTCACACCGCTCAGCCTTCACGCCTGGTGATGTGTGCCCGGCCGGAGGCTTCCCTTCTCCCAGCACGCGGGTCGTCCGAGTGCTTGTCACTCTCCGTGGGGACCACACATAGTGCTTTATCAGATATTCCCGGTCAATGTACAGATAAAAATTCACGATTAGACAGACAACATTGAATAATATCATTGGCTGTCAGATTAGTAATAAGGAATAGTTTCTCTTATCTGGATGGAGTATATGTGGTAAGTCATCTTAATAAAAATCTTGAACTCATGATTAAATAAGAAAGTAGACATTGGGTTGGAACTATTTTGTAAGTATTGATTATTTAGTTGAAAATATTTAATTGTCATGAAAATGAGAACATGGTTAAATAATAAATCTTAGTAAAGTAAATAAAAATGGTCAGTTTTTAAACAATCAGTAAGATGTTTATATATTATGTTAGGCAGTACTGTCTACTGTTACACTGAAATATTTGGTGAGGTTGTTTTTTTATGTTTTATTTAAATTCTAGGTGTTATCATATAGTGTAATATACATTTCAGGAGTAGAAGTTAATGATTCATCCTGGTATGTGTGTTAAACTAATGCTTTTAAAAACATTTCCCCACAAAATCAACGGCATTTAGACAGAGAAGCAGTAAATGTTCTAGAAAGATGTTAGGTTAATTTTGTTAATTAGATGTTAAACTAATTTTGAACAATTATGAATTTTTAAAGGTAAAAAAATTTTTTTTACTTATTCATTTTTAGAGGGACAGAGACAGCACGAGCAGAGGAGGGGCAGAGAGAGCGCGGAGAGAGAATCCCAAGCAAGCTCTGCAGTGGTTACTGTGGGGCACCTGGGTGGCTCGGTTGGTTAAGCCTCTGACTCTTAATTTCAGCTCAGGTCATGATCTCACAGCTTTGTGGGTTCGAGCCCCAAGTCAAGCTCTGTGCTTGGCCTGCTTGGGATCCTTTCTCTCCGTCTCTCTCTGTCTCTCTCTTGCTCACACATGCCTGCTCGCTCGCTCGCTCTCTCTCAAAATAAATAAACATTTAAAAATAAAAAATAAAAATGAGAGGTGACTTAAATAAGTTATGAGGTATCTGTGTTATGTGATGTTTAGGAAAAAACACACCAAGTTAAGGCTTAATGTCTGGTATATGGAAATGACTTCTTTTCCTCTTTGGCCTTTTCTGTAATTTTCAAATTATCCTCAGTGAATGTGCGTTATGATTACAATCCAATACAATTTCCATGAAGGGAGCAGAGTTTCCCACCTCCAAACATGTTTTTTGGCAGAAAGATTATTTTAGGATGACTATTTTTAAAAAACTACAGACACAGAAGCTCTGAAAAGTGGGTAAAAGTTACCCTTTTGTAAGAGACATTTACATTTACAGGGGAAGGTCTCTATTTGTAAAAATGTCTCCTCTCTGTATCAGGAGGAGAAAGATGACTCTAAATTTCTAGAAACTATCAGTGGAGAAGACAGTTTGCCTTTAGGTTACCTTGCCTGCACGACAACCTCGTTCCTTGTGCTGTTCCTGGTGACCACACGTGCCTGCCTCACGCACCCAACGTCGTGTTCTGTCTTTAGCTGGAGATGCCCGTTTAGTTGCTGCTTTGGGCCATTTCAGGGAGTTACTCAGTTTTCCTAGACCTCCCTCATGTATATGGAAGCATACATGTTTATCAAACATTTCTTTTTCTCCTATTAATCTCAGCCAAGAATCTAGAAGAGTAGAAGGAAAATTATTTTTTTTTCCTCCTACTTAGTTAAACATTTAAACAGTGTTTGAGAATAAGTCACAGTTTAGTGGACAATAAAATTAGGAAGACTGGGGTCAAATTTAATTTTATTTGAGTTTATTTATTTTATTATTTTTTAAATGTTTATTTACTTTCTGAGAGAGAGAGATTGAGCACAAGCAGGGTAGGGGCAGAGAGAGAGGGAGACACAGAATCTGAAGCAGGCTCCAGGCGCTGAGTTGTCAGCACAGAGCCCGACGTGGGGCTCGAACCCACAGACCACGATGAGATCATAACCCGAGCCGAAGTTGGACGGATGCTCAATGGACTGAGCCACCCAGGCGCCCCTATTTTATTAAAATATATTTTTTCTTCCATTATTGTGTTCTTTTAAATTTACGTCCAAGTTAGTTAACATATAGTGTAATAATGACTTTAGGAATAGGATTTAGTGATTCAGCGCTTATACCTAACGCTCAACCCAACAAGTGTCCACCTTAATTAATGCCCCTGCCCGTTTAGCCCATCCCCCCCCCCAAAGCCCCTCCAGCAACCCTCAGTTTGTTCTCTGTATTTAAGAGTCTTATGGTTTTCTCTCTCCCTGTTTTTATATTATTTTTGTTTCTCTTCCTTTATGTTCATCTGTTTTGTATCTTAAATTCCACATATGAGTGAAGTCATATGATATTTATCTTCCTCTGACGAACTCATTTCACTCTAGTTCCATCCATGTTGTTGCAAATGGCAGGATTTCATAGTTTTTGATTGCTGAGTAATATTCCATTGTGTGTGTGTGTGTGTGTGTGTGTACCACATCTTCTTTATCCATTCATCAGTCACTGGACATTTGGGCTCTTTCCATACTTTGGCTGTTGTCAATAGCACTGCTGTAAACATTGGGGTGCATGTGCCCCTTTGAAACAGCACCCCTGTATCCCTTGGATAAACACCTAGTAGTTTCAGTTGCTGGGTTGTAGGGTAGTTGTATTTGAGTGGGGTCAAACTTTAAAGAATGTTAAAAATTAGATCACATATAGGAAATGTGAAGTAAGATTTATCGTTGTTTTCCCCCTCCCTTATTGTATGCCTACTTATATATTACAAGAAGAGAGAACGTTTTTAAGAAACGGAATCCAATGTTACTATTTTTAGGTTAGTAATAAAAGCTATTTTGACCAGGAGTCTGCATATACAGCTCCTTTTTATTGAAGAAAGAACAGGTCAGTTCCCATATTCAAAGTTGAGCAGTTAATACATTAAATATCAAAACGTGCAATTATAAAATCCACTTTGTGAAGCAGACCTTCAGATTTGACCTTTCGTTTTTGTGTGCTGGCCATTCCCGTCTACATGGCCGATTCCTTTGCAAGTACTAATACGGTTGAGAAGTTTGATTCGATGTGTTGTGATTTCCACGTTCTGTGGCAGAAGCCGACTGTCCTCGTGGCTCTACTGTCACGGAGTTCCTGGAGAGGAGAACCGCCGTGACACCCTGAGCTAACTGAGATGCACGTGTTGCCGGGCGCGCCCTGAAACCCGTGTCACTGTTCTCTGCTTTTAGCCCCGCCGCCCAAGACCGTCCAGCCCCCTGAGGATCAGCTGGAGCCGGAGAACCTCGAGGTGTCCAGTTCCTTCAACTATAACGTGCTGCAGCATCTCGGCCAGTTCCCCCCGCTCATGCCCAACAAGCAGATCGCGGAGTCGGCCGGCGTCGGCGGCCCGCAGGGCGCGGGGGGCAGCAAGCCCGCCATGTCCTACGCCAGCGCCCTGCGGGCCCCGCCCAAGCCCAGGCCCCAGCCCGAGCAGGCCAAGAAGAGCAGCGACCCTCTGTCTCTGTTCCAGGAACTCAGCCTGGGGAGCTCATCGGGCAGCAACGGCTTTTACTCTTATTTTAAATAATCCCTTTCCCCCCTCAAGGGCGAATGTTTTGATTTCTGTTTGTATCCATAGAATTAAGATAGTCGGACTTCATCTATAGATGCACAGTTCCCTTTGTTTTAATATTAAATATGTTCTCACTTAATTGCTTTGCTGCTAGACTTGCAACTAATTTTTTAAAAGTATATTCCATTATTTTGCATTTTTGACGTGAGTCTTTTGACAGCTTTTATGTAGAATAAAAAATATTTTTAAATTTGTGTATTGTTACATATGTTTGCATCAAGCTAGCAGCTAAGAGTTAATTGTGCAACTATAAAAAAAAAGAAAAAAACTTTGTCTAAAATGTATTTAAAAAGAAAAAAAAATTGTAAGTAGCATTTACATTTATTCAATAATATTACCATATGCTGGGTTTCTGTACCAGAAATGGCCAGTTGATGTACAAATGTATGTTATTTTTGCTTAAATTCATTTAAAATTTTTTAAAATAAAGGGGCAGCATCTTCTAAATACTTTAAGTTTTATCAGTTTTTTTTTTTTTTGGTGACAAGATGCTGCATTCTAAAACTTTTATAGTTTTAGACGCTGTATGACGTGCTGTTGTAATCTCCATCCACCGTAGGATAGAGTCAGAGGCATTCTTTGCAGATGTATTTTGTTTGCCACTGTTTTTTGTCACATGAAAAAAACATTGGCATAATTAGTTAATTTCTGGACAAGCTGTACTTCAGGCTTGTTTTTAACGTTAATTTGATGGTGTGTGTGCGTGCGCGTGTGTGTGCGTGTTTTTTTTTTTTTTAAACAAATCATGAAGCTGAAAAATTTTTAGGATTGTTGGTGCTTAGTAGACTTGATAACTATTTTAAAAATGCGTGAATTTAGTAAAATCCTTTTTTTCTCACTATGCATGTGTAAATGTTTGTAATCTGGCTTTCTCCCCTCCTCCCTCCAGTGGTATAAAGAATTGTGCCGCTTTAAGGTTTTTTTTTTCCCCCCTCGAGTAAAAATTTTGGTACCTTATTTGATGTTTACATTAAAATGTGACATTATTCATGGCAGTTCAAATATTTTGCTAACTGTTTTGTTTGAGGAACATCATTAAAAAAAAATCTAATGTTTGTCCCACATGTATTAAAATTCATCAAAATCTGGGGCAAAAAACTACCCTTGTTTTTCATGTCTTTCGATTCTTATAAAACAATCCCACTGAACTTGTATAAAAATATAAAATTTAAATAGCCATCTTAAATATTCTACAGTCTAAAAATTGTTTTGAATGAACTTTGGTAGAATCCAAAGGAAAACATTTTACCCTCTTAAAACTTGTGGTCTTGTAACACATTTGAAATAGTGCATGTCCTTACTGTTTTCCTGATTGGGTCGTCCTACATTTATACTTCAGAGAGATCTTGAAACTACAATATAACAGTTTTTGTGTTTTGGGTTTGTTTGTTTTGTACATTTTTGTTTTTAAATAAGATAATCTTTGGAAACATTGCTAATGAACCAGCGAATCCTGACGATCCATTCAAAAATAGTTTTCTGGAGGATTCTTTGTGCACAGACCATCCTGTATTCACAGTGCAGTTTTTGAAATGGGGTTGAAAAGCGGTAGCAGGGGTAGAGAAAACTGCTCACATCTCTTCCATGGCCGGAGTTTTATTGCTGTCGGCCAGCTACCACCCCCGCCGATCCCGAGACAAGTTAGAAGAGAATGCCTTCAGTTAAGCGTTCGCGAGCCTGCAGGAGAAGGGCAGCTCTCCTGTCTTCTTCAGTTCTTTCTGCTCAGAGTTGGGGGAGCACATGGTTTGTGGCTTTCGGTGTGGGCTGCGGGCAGCCGCTGGACACCTGTGGGCTGGAGACGTGTTAATGGTTAGTATAAATCACAGTTGGAAAACAGAGCCAGCAAGTTACAGCGCCACATTTTCTCTGTATGATGTCAGTCCGCCGCCTTTAACTGTGCTGCGTTTTCCTCAACGTCACTTCAGTCCCGAGAAGTTTCTGTATTTTGACTCTGTGACGGAACTCAAGATAGAGCCCAAATTAAAATTAGATCTTCCTGATGGGAGGAAGTCTGTGGAAAATAATTTTCCAACCATGATTCTCCTCCCCTATAATGCAAGTCAGATAAATGTTTTAGAGCATTTAGAGAATATGAAGATGGAACTGGCATGTTGGGACTTTTAGTCAACCCCTTGTCGTGGAGTAATTTCCTAACTTTCTGTTTTCCATACTTGAACCTTTAAAAAATACCAGTTTTAAATTATTTGTATTTATATTTAAAGAGGTCAGGTGCACCCCCCACCACTTTATATAAATACACCAACATTAGAAGCTTGGGAGAAAGAAGCTGCTAAGTTGTTGTGACATCCCTAAGACGTTATTTCAAAAAAAAAAAAAAAACCTAAAAATAATAGCTACTTATTAGTTCCTTTGCTCTGCTGTGTCCAGTGTTGTTCATCTTCTAGTTCTTAATCGCCAGTCAAAGATTTGGATACTGTTTCCTCTCCTGCCCTTTCAGATTCTGTTCTGAATGCGTCTGCTGACTCAGTTACTCTTCGCCGTCTTTCCAGCTGAGCTCTGAGTGTGTTACGTGTGCGTAAGGTGTGCGTAAGGTGTGCGTAAGGTGTGCGTAAGGTGGCCTCACGGTTCTGAGCCAGTCTTACCTGTTGCCGTGAGGCGTGGCTTCCTCGGGTAGGAATTAGCCGGTGCCCGTGAAACAGACGGCGGAAACGTCGAAACAACGTCCGGCTAGGTTCAGATTGGAGTAGTCTTTTTGTTTTGTTTTTTAATGTTCCCATGATGTCTTTCTACTTCTTTGTTCTTGGTATCACTCGGAGGTTTTTCTTTTTTCTTGCCAGGACTTTTGTTTTTTTTCCTTAAACTCATCTTGCTTTTTCATTTCAGTGCTACTTGAGATTTGGCTGATAGAATTTGTAGTGTGTCTATGCTAAAGGTTTTCTTTCCTTTCCTGATCTAAAAATGAAATTTTTTTAAGATTTGAAAAACCACATGATCCAGTGTAATGTGGGTATTTTCTGGCGTTGCTTTTCAAAGGGGCTTTGGTTCCCATTTTGGCACGCGCTTTGCCAAATTGATACAGCAGAGCTTTGTTTCTGACTAATCAGTAGTTAATTATTGACCATTTAAACTAACATGACCTTAATTTTCCTTTCCTCAGACAGATACGCTTTCTGTCCAGGTAGATTTCTAGATGTGAAATAGCAAACTGCTTTGCGTAGTTTTTTTCATGAGAGATTCTAGAGTAAGTTCAGGTTCAGTGTAAACATCATTTGGTCTTTTCACTGCAAAGAATTGCAGAATAAGTAAAATACGCAGAATTCCCACTGAATACGCATTACCTAATTAAACACAGCAATCTCCAAGACCTATTTGTGAAAATAGTTTCCTTGCTTATGGAGGCGTTGAAATCGCTGAGAAAGCTAACTTTCAGTTTCTTCACTTTGAGATAGTTCACATAGAGTCTTATCTTGTGCTAGTGTAGTTACTTTACATGTTTAATATTTTTCATCTATCTACATCTCGAGAGCAAAACTGTAAGCATAAGAGAATGTGTCTCTAGCTCCCTAGGCTAGAGAGAGCCATCCTGGCCTGAGAGCCAGGGGTGTGAGCAAACAATTTCAAGAGAAATCTTAACTTTCAGCTGTTGTTTTTAAGAAAATCAGATCTACTGAAACAGTCATTTAAAAAGAGACACCTGTTATACTTAGATAATGTTTCATCTTGGAGTTGTCCTTAAAAAGGTAATCCCAGAAAAAGTTTAAGAACACATGATTGAAACCTTAAATATATCGAAAAATACAAATTGCTGCCTTAAAATGTTGTCTAGGCGACCATCCAGTTTTTTTCTTCTTGCCCCACAAAGGTAGTCATTTGTCCTATATGATTTACCATGATTTAGGATTGTTTCTTGTGAGCCGTCCCCCTAGCATAAGAAAACCTTATTTTCTACCACCACCCTTTGTGGCTTCCTAAATCTCAAAGTAAATGTATTTTAATAGATGTGGTTCTTCTCTCCCCTCTTTGCCACAAACTACCCAATAACTAGAGATAATGGATAACGTTCTACAACTTCTTGTTCAAAATATCACATAGTGATGTCCTGTTACAAAGGTACCGACCGGCACAAAGAGTAAACGGCATGCCAGTCTTCCGGGTCCTCGTGTTAGGCGCCTCGCATTCCCTTCTACTTGAAGTTGGATATTTATTTGCTGAGATTTTACTGTCAAGCTGCTGACTTCACACTTAACTACTTTCACACATCTGTTTAATTAGCAATTTCAAGACTATTGTTCAAAGGAGCGAATCTTCCTAACGTTCAACATTCTTCTAAGACACATTCAGAAAATGTATTGTTGTTACTTTAAACTAGAATATCAAACACTAAAAAATGAGACGTTTTTAAGGTAACATTTGAAATTTTAGAAATGCTGGAAAATACCTACTTTGGAATAAACCTTAAGGAAACCGTCACAGGAGTTTCTAAATTTTTTTGAAGGGAGGTACCCGATAGAAGAATCCAGACTTAGTAATGTGAGCTGTGGTTAAATCCCAAACCCAATTATACAATAGTCTAAAGCTTCTAGAACTGAAGCGTGAAGAAAACCCAGAGACCTTCATATACATATAGTTTCAGTAATCAGAGTGTTAGACCAGACTTTATTTGCAATTCGTTCAACAGAGAGATTTTATTTTGATATGAAAATGAAGCATAAAGCATAGTAAGTTTTATATAATCCTATGAGTTCATTAAACAATATGGAATTTCATTATGTTCTGGGGGCGTCTTTTTAGCTACTTCTACACCTCATCTAGGAGGCCTCTTCTGTATTTCATTTTGCATACTAGCATGTGACCGCCTGCCTTAGAACTATGTCTGGGAGGGGAAACCGATACTACTTTTTAAAAAAATAATTTGGTTTTTTGAAATGAACTTTTTCATTAGTACTTTCTTTGATGTTTGAGAAGTAAAAAGGGGTAGCAAATTACATAGTTTTCAACTCAGAAGTCACCCAATAGCCTCTGTTTAAAAATCTGCCCTATTTTAAGATGGTAGACGTGTGAGCAGGGGAGAGCGGTCGTTCTCAGACCTCAGCCAGCATCGGAATTACCTGGAGTTTCTGACCCCAGGCTGAAGCCTGATCATTTACATTTCCTGCAAATCTTCAGGCCGCGCTGATGCTGCTAGTGCAGGAACCACACTGTGAGAGTGGCTGGTCTAGAGAAAGCCTGAAGGTCTTTCCAGCCATGCAAGTCTTTACTCGAGGTAAACAGCCCATCACTTGAGACATTTTAGTGTAATTCTGATGCCACACGTGGAACATTCATGGAGAAAGATCTCTAAGGAGTGACGAGAGCCTCTGGATTGGCCGCCCCCCCTAAGATCTGAGCATACTTGTCTACATTAGGGTGCAGGCGGTGCGCGCTCCTTTCTAGAGTGAGTTTGGTTTTGTGTGCCCTGCGGCCTGGGCTTTGTTCTGGAAGCTGTCCTTTCGTCTGGACAGTCGTGCTTAGACTTGGTCTTGGTCCGTACCTGTGGAGGTGAGAATTGTAAAAGGAAGCCATCAGAGGGCGTCACGAGAGGCACCGAGTCCACAGCAGATAATCCCCAACTGATGTGTTCGTAGTTCTTCTGGCTTTTTTGCTGGGGGCGGGGGTGGGAGGGCGGGGATGAAGTTAAAGGATTTGCTTTTCAAATTATGTGTTTCTCAGGTTAAGAAAGTTATTTTGGATTCTCTGCCATGCCGGCAGGTGTTAGGGGAGCCTGAAGTGTTGCATATGTCAGAAAATGGATAATTGTTTCTGATTACTTTGCTACTTAAAAAAAAATCCATATATGTTTGCAAAAACAGTCTAGGGGAATCTTCCAGCTACACAGCATGAGTTATTCATAAACCATAGGTGCACATGTATGAACAAGTTATTTTTGAGAAAGAAACTGCTTATAATAAACCTGAGGAGTCTTTCTAAAATTCATATATTACTGTCATTGTTGTTAATGTTGGTCCGCCCCGCCCTGCCGGACTGCAGCTTGAGGGGTATTGAGCTCTGCCTCTGGTTTTAGTTCGGCTCTGTATTAACTGAGATATTAGAAAGAGAAAAAATATTTTAAGGTAATAGATGGTAGAATGGCTTAGACGTAGACACGCACGTGTCAGGCATCCTAGAGCGCCAGGTTTGGAATTCTTCAACACAGTACTTCCTCTTTGCCAGGCTCGATCCTTCAGTAGGGATTGTTTCTGTGTTCAGCACAGGTTACTTTGTCCATTCCCAACTCACAGGGAGCTTTGGTTTATTTATTTACATTTTGCTTTGCACGATGCCTTGTCTCCGAAGACCTCTTTCTGTCTTTGCGTAGATCAGAGGGCTCTTGTGTCTGGGTTGAAGTCCCAACGTGTGGGCTCCGCCTGGGAACGTTTCTCAGTCCCCACCCCGCCACCCCCTGCCGCCCCATATGGAGGAAGGGTCTTGGATGTCCGTATATCCAGGCCTCGCCTGCTTCCCGTCAATCCGTGTATATGACATTGTACTGTATCCGCTCTCTGTGCCAGTCATCTGACCTGATTCTTTGGAACCCGTGAAGGTACTGTTTATATGTAGTAGTTGTATCCTAGGTGAAGATGGTGGTTAAAACACCTCTCCTCTAAATGATAAAGGTAATGGGTTTTGCATTTTATTAAATGGGTCCTGTTATTAGTGACAGGTGGTTGCTTTTTTTTTTTAATGCTTCAAAAATACAGCTCTTGTTCAGCTAACTTCATATAAACAATTACTTAGCAAATTCATACGGCGTCTTATTTCGTCAAGCCTTCCAGAAGGGAGGCTAGATCTGAGATGGTCTGTTTCCGCCTCGTCAGAGGACCAGCGTGCAGCCACCGAATAATCATAATTTCGGGCAGAATTATAACAGTTCTGTTTTCTTTGTCGTTAACGATACCTCATCTGAGACGTCCTCATCCCTAAAATGTTTATCCTTAAGAGTAAAAATAACGTTGTACCATAAAGTAACCCCAAAGCCACTCTCTAGGGTCTTTTCTTTTTCTTTTTCTTTCTTTCTTTTTTTTTTTTTTTTTAATCGTTTTCTTTTCTAACCAGGTTTTGGAATTACTTTAGCTGCTTTGGTTCCTTAGAACAAATTTTCCATTTGGGGGTGGGGGTGGGGGGGGCTCCACTTCTTACATTGTGATCATTGTCTCAGTGAAGCTCTTTTGTCTTAAAAGATTCATGGTAACACAAAATGTATTTTACTGCTACAACTAAAATGTATTTATAATAAAATGCCTTTTTAATAATTTGGAGATGTGTTTATTACGTTTGAACCGCAGTTCCCTGCTTCCTTTTACTTTTATGATCGAAGGTCTGACGGCAGTTAGACACGACCCTCTGCCTTAATTTACAGAACTGATCAGTGAAACTAGCCCAAAGCAACGACTCCGCATTAATTTGCGAAATTCAAACCAGTTTCTGGAAGTTTGCGACTTAAATCCCCGAACCCCTGCGGTAGCAAAGGCTTAAAGGCTTAAGGTGCTACGTGCAAGGGGTCTGTGAGAAAACGTGCCCTTCTCCAGGTGCCGTTCAACACAGATCTAGAATCGGGAAAGATCACCAAAGTCCCTTGTTGATGCTGGGTTTGTGCAGCCCAGAATTTATTTCAGAACTCGTAAACTTAGTTTATGTCAATATACGGTGTGGGTCTAGTAACACACCGCCCAGTGGTGGGACAGGCATTGATCCAACTGCCCCCCCCCCGCCCGCCCCAATGCTGGCCGTGCAGAAAATGGCCCTGAGTCAGCGCCTTATTTTGGTTGGAGAAATAATTCTTTGCATCTGCCATGATGTGATTTTGAGAAGCATTAGCAGGTCACAGAATGTTTTGTGTGCCCTATTTTATTTTTAACATCCCATAATGTGGCCTCATAAATCTGACTTGAATATACTGTGCCTGAAGTTTGTAAATGTGAGTGGGTAAGGTCGTCATCCTTTCCTAAGGACGAGGTACAATCCTTCCTCATAGCAGCGAGTCCGTTTTTTAGGCCAGGGATCTTGCTTTGAGTCGAATACGATAGGACATACATACATCGTCTCTGGGTTTGGGAAAGCGAAACACTTCTTTACATCCACATCCAATGGATCTGGAGGCTCCCTGCGCTGCCGGCTGCTCCAGATGAAGTAGCCAGGCCCCATCTTCAGTGGGAAAATGCAGACAAGACTCCCAGGTGTTAATCCCTGCGCATCGGTGCCCCCCAAGAATGATACTAGTGTGAAAGTGCGTGAGAAAACAATTTCATCCGAACTGCCAGGCGGGGCCGTTGTGTGTGGAGTGCAGGTCACGCCCGAGGATGGAAAGTCGGCTTAGCGGAGGGAGAGCTGGAGTGGGTTGGTTACACGGCAGATACCCCTGTGGTTGGGGTTCAGCTGAAGACCCCTCCGTCTGAAATGGACTCTGCTGCTTGACTAACCCTGTGTTGTCCAAACAAGCCACTTCCCTGGTGGATGGAAATCTTCTCTTCAGGGTTGAGGAACCCCATCTTTTTTTAAAAAAAGCTTTTTAAAAATGTTTATTTATTTTAGAAAGAGAGAGTCAGCATGAGTGAGAGAGGCGGAGACACAGAATCCAAAGCAGGCTCCAGGCTCTGAGCTGTCAGCACAGAGCCCGACGCGGGGCTCGAACTCACAGACTATGGGATCATGACCTGAGCCGAAGTCAGACGCCAAACCGACTGAGCCCCCCAGGGGCCCCGGGGCCCCCCATCGTGACTGCATTGCCTCTCTGTCCATCCTCCTACCTGCAGCCAGAGTTACTTTCCTGAAGCAGATCTCACCATGCCACTCTTGTTCTGAGATGCCCTCAGTGGTTTCCCGTCACACGCTGAATTTCTTAGTTGGGCTTTGGAGGCACCCTTCTTACCGCCTGCAAGTCTTGCTCCCAAGTGTTACATACAGCAAGCCAAATCAGACCGCTTTCCATTCTTCCCTGGATGGCTCCTTGACTTTTCCGTGTATGCCTTCAGCACTCCTATCTCCAACCCTGGTTTACTTCGGGGAGCTCTGCTCACTATTCAAGACTGTCAACCCCACTTCCCGTACTCACCAGTTGGAATTAGCCCCTTTTCTCTCTGCATGCAAGGAAGCCTCGTACTTCTATCGTAGTTTGTGCATTACAGGTGGGAGTTTGTGAGGTTCCCGGTGGCAGAGATCATGTCCTCCACACTCTAAACCTCCTGGCCCTTTGCCTTTTGCATCGCGCGCCCTCTGACGCTTGCTGAGCTGCCTGGCTCCCAGGCTTGGATTGAGAGAGGAGCTTCAGACTTCCCCCTCCCCCTCCCACTGACGCCCTTCGCCAGTGCAGTGTGGCCGGATGGCAACTGCGCTGGCCGCAGGATGCCCCCACCCGCCCCGCACAGCTCCCTGAGCAGTGACAAAGCATTAGCATCCACCAGTATTTTGTGTCTTGCCAGGTATTACTGTTTAGAACCCTTAGTTTGACAGCTTCACCACGTCAATTTTGATGGGTGCTGATGGGTGCTGCCTACTTCAATGCGTCCTGGTCTGCAGGCACATACCTACTGTGCTGCGTTTCGGGGGAAAGTGATGAAATGGCCCTTTGTCGGAAGCCAGCTCTGGCTGATTGTAAATCCACAGAGGGAGGTAATTAAATGGAGTAAAAGCTGCAGCCTGCAGAATCCTTGGTATTATCCCCCTCCTTAGCTCATTAAAGCCGGTGCTCGGCAAATTGATTTGAACGACTGTTTTAGGTAACAGCTGCTAATCCCCGAGAAGACAGTGGCTCTGGCGAGGTGCTCAGGGGAGCCGTCGAAGGACTCTGGAAGGTGGGCGTGGCCGGCGGGTGCAGGGCCCACGAGCCCCGTGCTGCCTGCAAAGGAAACCAGTGGGGAGATGCTGTTTGCTCACTAATCCAACAGAAAAGTAATGGGGGGGGGCGTGCCTGGAAGTTTGGGGACCTTGCCAGGGAAGCTTGGAAACGTTCTCAGTAGTGTTGAGCGTTTTGTCGCCTTTATGTACAAAAGCCACAAGGGAGCCGCAAGGGGAGGGGCTGAAGTCACGGAGTGGGCGGCTTGTCTCCGTGCCTGCTCTTCCCACCCACTTGCTGGTCATATCTTTCATCCGTTTGGAATCCAGACGTGTCCCTGTTGTCACAAAGCCTAACGCCCGCTCTAGGCTGAAGCTCTTCTTCTAAGAGAAAGTTTTGAGGATGCAATCCTTTTAGCTGCGTGACCCGGCTTAAGCTGGTTACGTAACTCGGGACAAAGCAGAGAGGGATCTTTGGAAGGTGGGTGAGCAGACAGGCTTTATCTGATGGATCAAACCTCCTCAGGGTGACGCCGTGGGCCTCTGAGGACCCACATAATTCCTACTGGGCCGGTTCCGCTAACAGGGCGGAAGATAAAACTATTTTGAAGAAATATTGTGATCTAGCGTAACAAACACGTTTTGAGCCTTCCAGCAAAGCACTTTTGGAAATCTGTTCTTACGGCCCTCCGCTGGTGCGCTCTAGCCCAGAAATCCGCCTCATCTGGGAGATCTGCGACCATGTGTTGGGTAAGAGGGAGTCCAGCTCGCTGGGTCTCATGAATCACAAGCCACCCTGGCTGCGGACATCCAAGGCCAGGGAGCCGCTCGCTTGGGAGCCCTTTCAAGCCCCGCTCTGGCTTGTAGAGGCCTCGCCGCACTCCCTGGCCGGTCCCTGCGGCGCTGTCCTCCCTGCCCGCCTCCTGCCTCCCCTGCCTTCTAGTTCATGCACCTGCCCAACGTGCCAGTGGGTCCCAAGGGCACTGTGTGCTGGCTGCCGTGTGGAGGGCTTGGATAAAGGATGGGTGTGGGGAAGGTTCTAGCTGGTGGGATACTTCTGAAGAAAATGTAGCCCCTCCCTTCAAAGAGTTTATAATCCAGCCAGGCACGAAGACATGATGGATCGCTCACAGTGGGTAAGTACCGGGAACGTGAGCACAGCGTCAAGGGCACACGAAGGAGGGAAGCATGAATTTTGCATGAGAGGTTGGAGAACATGTCGCCTTGTGATGTGTGAGCTGGGCCCCACGGAATAAGTAGAACGTCAGCAGGCTCGGAAAGCGGGCGGGCCATGTGCCCCTCGGTGCTGCCAAGACCCACCCAGACCCCACAGCAGTTCAGGTGGTTTTTAAAATTTAATCTTTAGTTTTGAGAGAGAAACAGACAGAGTGCGAGCAGGGATGGGGCAGACAGAGAGGGAGACACAGAATCTGAAGCAGGCTCCAGGTTCTGAGCTGTCAGCACAGAGCCCGACGTGGGGCTTGAACTCACGAAATGCAAGTTCATGACCTGAGCCGAAGTTGGAGGATTAGCTGACTGAGCCACCCCGGTGCCCAACATAGCACTTCAGCTGTAAATCATCTGCCGTTTAACTACAAGTCCCTAAAGGACAGGACCTCGTTACATCCTGGCTTAGCACAGTGCCCGGTGTGTAGTGACAGAGTAATGGTCCCCAAAGATGTCCACATCTGGAACCTCGGAGCCTGTGAACATATGCCCACATTCGATTCCTTGGGGCCCGACCCTTTTTGTGGAAAAAGGGACGTTGCAGAATAAGTTAAGGGTCTTGAGATTGGGCGATTATCTTGGATTATGGGCCCAATGTCATCACAAAGGTCCTATGAAGAGGCAGGCAGGGTCAAAGTCAGAGAAGTAGATGTGATGACAGCAGGAGAGGTCGGAAGGATGCACGGGCCAAGGGAGGCGGGTGGTCTCTGGGAGCTGGGAAATTCGCACCTGGAGCCTCCAGAAGGTGCCGTCTCTGCTAGCGCCTTGATCTTAGCCTTATAAAGATCATTTCAAACTACTGACCTCCAGATCTGTAAGAGAATAAATTTGTTATTTTTAGCCACTAAGTTTGTGTGATTCATTATGACACCAAAAGGAAGTAAATATAATCGAAAGAACATACTTGCTTAGGTAAAGGACATCCCTTGTGTGAAAGATGTCAACGGGCTTTTCTCCTGGTGGCCAGTGCACAGGACACAAGAGGCAGAGAGAGGGGAGCAGAGGGGGCCGTGGGCGGCATAGGGGGCAGCAGGAGAGCAAGGCAGGGGTACAGGTTGGGAGTCATTTCAGAAGCAGACTCTGTGAGGTGTGGCTCGGTGAGCAAGCTAGGAGTCAGTCAATGAACCTACAGCAATTAATGGATTGAGCGAATGGGCGGATAAGGCGCCATTAAAATGAGGGAACAGAAAGTGCAGAATAGGTTTGGCTAAGAAGCCAGAGGTCGGGTCTGGACTATGTGTCTGGGGCACCCTAGAACATCCGGGGTGCAGGCAGGTGCCTGTGGGACTGACACCTGCAAGGGGAGGCAGGGTGGAGATGCAGGCTGGGATGGCAGTCACAGGTTTTAAGTTTATTTATTTATTTTTCAAGAGAGAGAGCGAGCGAGAGAGAAAGAGAGTGTGTGTAGGGGAGGTGCAGAGAGAGCACCGGGGAGGTGCACAGAGAGAGAGGGAGGGAGGCAGGGAGAGAGAGAGAATCCCAAGCAGGCCCTGAACTGTCAGCACAGAGCCAACATGGGGCTCAAACTCAGGAAAGGTGAGATCATGACCTGAGCCAAAGCCAAGAATCAGATGCTTAACTGAATGAGCCACCCAGGCGCCCCAAGAGTGACATGTCTTAGAAACTGTGGGGTGAGACGGAGGAGCCAAAGATGGGGAAACTCGGAGACACCCAAGCTTAGGGGGCAGGTGGTAAAAATAGGAACGTTGTAAAAAGAAAGAGAATGAAGAGAAAATGCAGCGAATTTTATGAGGGAACAGAGACCAGAAGTACAAAACACAACTGAAAGGGTCTAGTAGAATGTGGTTGGTGACAGGGAGGTCATGGGTGGCCTCCAGGACAGCAGCTTGGGGGGTGCAAGTCTTGGGGGGTGCAAGACGGACGCCATGGCTGGAGAGGTGGATGCAAAGCCAATCAGTGGTGACGAGGAATTATTTCAGGACTCGCATGAGCTGACAGATGGGAGGTGGGGAGGAAGATCCGGTAGCAGGGACGCTTCCTGTCCTAACGCTGTCCCCCCGCCTGCATCCCTGTCCCTTCAGCAGTCTCTCCTCAGTGCTCCTAGGAATCTGCCCTCATGGTAGCACTTCCTTCCTCAAAAACCTTCCCTGGCCTTCCAGAAGATACGCCACAGAAACTTTATTTTAGGGAGATCTTTCTTTCTTTCTTGAACTTTCCCAAGTAATGAATTGAATGCATGATTTTCTTCATTGAATGTAGCTTGGAAGGAATCTTAAAGATGATCTAATGAAGGTTTCCAAACATTGTAAGCAACAGAATCCTTTTCTTGAACAGTCTACAGTTAGAATCTATATATAAATGTAATATGTAAAGTCGGCAATTTACTTTTATAAATACCTTTGGTGAATACAATTTATAATGACTTCTTGTAAACTCAATTCATTAGAGCAATCATGATATTCTGAAGAACACAAGACTTTGAAATTAGAATGTATGAAAGATACAGTCTCATATCCCAAAATAACCCTATTTTTTTTATTTATCACATTTTTAAAATGTTTACCTATTTTTGAAAGACAGAGCATAAGCAGGGGAGGGGCAGAGAGAGTGGGAGACACAGAACCCAAAGCAGGCTCCAGGCTCTGAGCTGTCAGCACAGAGCCCGACATGGGGCTCGAACTCACAAACCATTAGATCATGACCTGAGCCAGCACTTAACTGACTGAGCCACCCAGGCACCACGATTTTATTTATTTTTAATGTTTATTTATTTTTGAGAGAGAGAGAGAGAGAGAGAGAGAGAGAGAGAGAGAGAGACAGCATGAGCAGGGGAGGAGCAGAGAGAGAGGGAGACAGAATCTGAAGCAGGCTCCAGGCTCTGAGCTGTCAGCACAGAGCCCGACTCCAGTCACCCAGGCACCTCAACCCTGTTTTATTTTGTTCGGGTTGGGCAAGAGGAGCAAACATTGTGATTTGTGAACATAAACAGCGGTATACTCACTCTACCGTTTGGTGTGAGCAGACTTGCATTAAGTCTGACCTTTATGAAGACTAAGGCAGAACCAAAGTCCTAATCCCTAAAACACAGACAAGAAATTGAAATGCACGCCAGGAAATGTATGATGAACCTTTGTCTTAAGCTCTCCCTACGAGAAAGGTACAGCCCCAGCTTTACGTCTAACGTGATGCTCACATGATGCACGTAACATACATCAGTCGTGTTGGTTTCATTCCAGTTAAACTAGAGTCCCGTATCTGTGCAGCTCAGCAGGGACCTTCCAGAACCAGCACTGCTTTCTCAAAAGCTGCGACCCAGCAAGGTTGAGCCCATATTACACAGCAAGACGGCGAACAGCTCAGTGCTGGGGAGGAGGAAGGAATGGGGTTCTGATTCTTTGCCACTTACCAGCTGTGTGACCCTGGGTTACTCAGCCTTGCTGACTCTCGGTTTCTTCATCTGTTAAGTGGGGACAGCAGTGGCTAACATGCAGGGTAGTTGTGAGCCTTAAGGGAGAAAACACACGTTTTAACCAGCTTAAATGCCCTCATTATCACTCAAGTGAATTTTACAGTGAATTTTTGAATGTGTAAGTCATGTTCCCTGAGGTGAGGGCCCCAGAGAGTAGGACTGGAGGGGACTCTGGTCCAACATGCGCGAGTCTAACTGTTGCCTGGTGAGGAAACTGAGGCCCTGAGAAAGTCCACAGCTGCCTTGGTCTAGAACTCACCATCACAGGTCTGGCACATAGTAGGGCCTCAAAAATTGAGGGTCTACCTTGGCATGGGAAACTGACTCAACACCCTCATCAATTCAGACGGAATCCGCTGGTGCCTGGCAACCCTTTGGGTTCTTCGCCCCACTCACAAACCCGCATTCGTTGCTTCCCTCAAAGTAATCTATTGTCCCTCCTTCCCTCCTCGCTGCCTCCTTTAAGGCACCTACTGTGCACCGGGCCTCCGGCCAGGCAGTGGATATTCCAGCCAGCTCTGCTCTTCACGCGCTTTCAGCCTGTGTTGGAAGCAGACCTTGAATGGGGCAAGGACAAGAGGGACGTGTGTCAACAGAGCCATCGAGGTCACGGGGCTTCTTGGGTGAAGGGCCTCTGACTCTCTGAAGAAGGTGAGAAGGAGACGCTTCTTTCAACCAGATTTCCCACGTCTGCCTACAGCAGTAGGTCTCACGTCTGTGAAACCCACACCACCTGGGGTTCCTGGAGCTCCAGTTTTCTCCCCATTAGACCCAGGGGATGATCCACGGCCGCCTCCCTGCCTCTCAGATGCTTCCAGCTAAACCACATCCTTCACTTCATCAGCTTCATTAGGGCTTTGAAACGCTTAGAGCTTGGTGGCCCTAAGACTCTCGGAAATCTGCTTGCAACCTTAGCACCCCGGGGCCGTGGGGTGGGAAGGGCGTTTGATGTTTAAAGCAATGACTTGGGAATTTGTTTTGAGCTCCCTAAGCTCAGAGCCCATGACACTCAGGTCGCGGTTGCAGATCCCCCATCCTCCATGCTTTTGTGGGGGCTACCGGGGCCACTTGTTGGGTGAAAAGAGAGGCAAGCCCAAACCCAAATCAACACATATTTCCAAGAGGCCATCAGTTCTTTTCTGTTCAGGCCAAAGTATCATCCCTATTAATGGCAATTATCTCACTTTTCCTCACCATGCAGGAACGTGTCTTGTTTTGGGGTGTGGGGGGACACCATGACATGTGGGCTAGAGGGGACCATGGCCAGCTGTGTCCTGAACACCAGTGACCGGTGTAATAGAGATGTTCCACACCACAGGTTTATGAATACCTTGTCTCTACTCCAGATCTTTTCTAAAAGTGGGCAGGGTATACATTAGAAATGAATTTGTAAATAAAATATTTGATCAAAACAGTACGAGTCACACAGGCAGGAGCAATATTGCCATGGGATGTGACGGAAATCCATCTTTATTGGGGCAGCCAGGAAAAATGGAGTCACACAGAGATCCTTGAAAGTTTTAGTCTCAAGGAAGGGCTAGTAAAAGCCAAGCCATTGGCCAGGACTTACCTACTGTGTGTTAGCCAAAGCGAGGGTGAGATGTCTCTTGGCCCCCTGCCCCCCTGGTCATTGGGCAGAGGTCAGGTGGAGGACTGGCCGGTAGAGGGCCCCCTGGCTAGATAGTGGGGAACCAGCAGCCTTGGTTCTCAATCCTGTTTCGGGGCCAGTGAACCAGGTCGCAGGAAGCAAGCCTTTCCCTGCTCTTCAGGTTTCTTTGTCTGCCGGGGACAGTTGTGGTTACCTTCCACCTCCATGCCAAGCCACGGGAGTGTGACACAATAGGAAAAACCAACAATACGGATCCTGTCTTCATGTAAAATTTTGATACTGTGCTCATCATGGATATTTTGCAATAATCTTGATTTTAAAAATGTCACACTTGGGACACCTGGGTGGCTCAGTTGGTTGAGCGTCCGACTCTTGATTTCGGCTCAGGTCCTGATCTCGCAGTTCGTGAGTTCGAGCCGCATGTGGGGCTCTGCCCTGACAGTGCAGAGTCTGCTCGGGACTCTCTGTTTCCCTCTCTCTCTACCCCTCCCCCACCCGCTCTCTCAAAATCAATAAATATTGAAGAGTTTTTATAAATGTCACACTTAGTATTTGTCCAGAAGAATTGCAGAGTCCCGAAGACATACTTGTACATCCCTGTTCCCACCAGCATTTCACAGTAGTCAAAAGGTGGAAACACCCAAGTGTCCATTAACGGATGAATGGAAACGCAAGCCATGCTAGGGCCCTACAATGGAATATTACTTAGCCTTAAAGAGGAAGGAGAATCTGACACAGGCTAGAACATCGATGAGCCTTGAGGACATTATGCTGAGTGAGATAAACCAGACAGAGAAGGACAGACACTGTAGGATCCTGCTTACACGAGGTGCCTGGAGTAGCCAGATTCATACAGACAGAAAGGAGAGGGGTGGTCACCAGGGGGCTTGGGGGAGGGGGAACGTGGAGTTGCCTCGCAGGGACAGAGTTTCAGTTTGGGACGATGAAAAGACGTTTGGAGATGGGCGGCATAACACTGTGAATATACTCAACATTACCGACCTTAGAAAGGGTGAAGATGGTAAATTTCATGCTGTGTATATTTTCCTGCAATTAAAGAAAAATGTCTCACACTCAGATACGTATCTCGATGACGGAGTTGCTAGTCCTGGCTCCTCGTGGAATACAGTGAATTCTAAAAAGCTGAGAGAGCGAAGGTGTTAGGAAATCTTGGTCCCATGGCTGGTAAATTCACACCCACCCAGGCAAGGAGTTGGGAGCCCTGTGTGGTTTTTCATTGTCGGGCCTTGGGAGCGTGGCCTGGCTGGGCCCAGCACGGAGGTCAAGGGGATGGCTTGAATCCCCACCAGACCCAAGCAGAGCTAGACTGACCCGGTGCCCATTCTGGACTGGCTTCCTGGCAAGCCTAGGTCCGTGAGCTGACGAGAAAAAGAGGGTTTCCTTCACTGGTTTGGTTGATCTGTTTCTCTTTCAGCATTTGGTTCTGTTTGTTTTGGTTTTGTGTGTGTGTGTGTGTGTGTGTGTGTGTTTTGTTTATTTGTTTTTTTGAGAGACAGAGAGAGACAGTGAGAGCAGGGGAGGGTCGGAGAGAGAGGGCGATACAGAATCTGAAGCAGGCTCCAGGTTCTGAGCTGTCAGTATAGAGCCCGACGTGGGGCTCGAACCCACGAACCATGAGATCATGACCTGAGCTGAAGCCAGACGCTTAAGACTGAGCCACCCAGGCGCCCCTAGCTCTGTTCTGTTTGATGGCGGTATGTTTTTCCCCACAGCAGAAGCGGGGGCAGATGCGATAAGGACAGGCTCTCTGGCAGCTACCCTCCGACCCTTTTGTCTGCAAAGCAGTTCTGGGCGCACCTGCCTCTCGAGAGAGTTCAAACTCTGGGAAGCCAACAGGATTCTGTGCAGTTGCTGTTGCACTCGGAGGTGGGCCTCTGGTGCAGAAAACATAGGCACCCACGTGGGAATTTAAAATGCACAGCAGTCTAATTCTGGTAACAGAAATGATGATGAAGGAGAAGAAGAAGAAAGAAGGTGAAGGTGAAAGAAAAGGAGAAGGAGAAGAAGAAGAAGAAGAAGAAGAAGAAGAAGAAGAAGAAGCAGCAGCAGCAGCAGCAGAAGCAGAAGAAACAATAGCACTGACTTGCAACACGGAGTTTGTGGGAAAAGGTCATCTGTCTGTCTGCCTTCTTACTGACAAACCGTGGCCCCAGCTCCCTGGCTGGCCCAGACTTTCATTTTCCTATCTCCTCCCTGGAGCACGTTTGCTCCTGGGGTCTGTCTTTGCCCCTTTGGGACAGTGTCCTGCTGGTGGCTGTAGCTTATCAGCTGTGTAGCCTCCTTCACAGCTCACCTGCCAGTGCCTTCTCGGCGGCTCCCGGACTTTGGCTTCGTGACATTTATGTCACCCTGCTCGCTTTGACCCTTCTGCTTTCACAACCATGTGCCAGACATTTGCACTGTTCCTGGCTGGAGAGGAGGCTGGGCTGTGCCCTCTGTCCCCGGGGCTCCTCAGCCATGCCTGCAAGTCCAGCCCAAACCCCTGAGATGACAGAGAAGAATCTTTCTTTTGTTTTAATTTTTAAAAATGTTTTATTTATGTTTGAGACAGAGAGTACAAGCAAGGGAAAGGCAGAGAGAGAAGGGGAGACGCAGAATCCAAAGCAGGCTCCAGGCTCTGAGCTGTCCACACAGAGTCTGACCTGGGGCTCAAACCCACAAACCATGAGATCGTGACCTGAGCCAAAGTCGGTCGATCAACCAACGGAGCCTCCCACGTGCACCTGAGAATCTTGACAAGCCCACCTCAGCCACCACCCAGATGCCCCCAGACTCACACTTCTTCCTTTTAAATTGTTCTACACAGAACAAACGAGTCTCTTTCCTTTCACGCTACAGATGGAACAGTGTGCAGTTAATAGGCTCACCGATGAGTGTAGTTACTTCAGAACAGGGCTCCACCAACTTGTTCCATCAAGGGCCGTGTAATGCGAGCCAGTCTGTCACAGTTCATACTGGACTCTTCCGTATTTATAAGAGTCCATGACTGATTACAATCTGCCCCTGCCACCTGAGCGACTTTGTTTTTCTTTGACAGTTTCAATAAAACTTTATTACGGACACTGAAATGGAAATACTTCTCAAATGTCGTAAAATCTTTTTATGTAAAAAATTTTTTTTAAAATTTTAAATGCTTTTAATTTATTTTTGAGAGACAGTGTGAGCAGGGGAGGGCCAGAGAGAGGGAGATACAGAATCAGAAACAGGATCCAGGCTCTGAGCTCGCAGTCAGCACAGAGCCCAACACGGGGCTGGAACCCACGAACCGTGAGACCTGACCTGAACCGAAGCCGGACGCTTAACAGACTGAGCCACCCAGGCGCCCCTTCTTTTCATTTTTAAAAGCCACTTAAATTGTAAAAAAAAAAAAAACCCAAACAAACCCATTCTTAGCTTGTGGAGCATACAACAGGCAGTGGGCGGGATTTGGCCTACAGGCTCTAGTTTGCAAGCCCTGCTCTAGGAGAATTAGTGCGACACGGGACTTCCGGTGCAACACGGGACTTCCGGTGCGTGTTCCGGTGCGTAAATCCTCACTACTGTGTCTGACTTAACGTTTCTGAGGGCTGGGCAAATACGGTGGGGTTCTGGAAGGTAGAGGAGCGTCAACTATGACATTCCGCATAATCCTAAGTGTCTAACTGCTAAGTCCAGCTTCCTGACGTTCTTTGTAACAAAAATCCAGATCTGAAATCAGACACGTGTGGTTGTGGAGCTCGAGGGCTGTGTTAGCACTGGGATGCCAGCGGGCGGCGACTTTGGAAATAACCCCTCCTTATTCTGAACACCCTTGCCTAGTCAGATGGTCTCTGGTTTCTCCCAACGATCCCAGGGTCCAGAGATCCAAGCTGGAGTTCAGAACTATTTTTTATTGGTAAACAGGACCTCATGGCCCACTCTTCCCTACATCTCTCTACTAAAGTCCTCAACATACCCCCGGGCGTGGGGGATGGTGGGGACATGCTTTCCTTTCTCCGTCAGGGTCATGGGGCCCCTGGGGCGTGGTCAGGAATCCAAGCAATTTCGTTGCAAGAAAAAAAAGTTTTCAAAGAGCTTTTATTTCAAACCACAGTCAGGTTCTACCCAGTTTTAAAAAAAAATGCTCCTCGGGCATCTTGGAAATCAAGGAGGGAACGTTCAGTTCACTGGAAAGGGTGTATTTTGTCCCGGAGATGGAGGGAGTGGCTGGCGACTGGCTCGGGCCAACGCCCAGAATCGGTAAATGAGCACTGGGCGTCCCTACAGGGCTACCAGAGGACAACTGGACCCAGCTTATCAAGGACAACTGGCTCAGTGGGGACAACGTTGACCTCCAGGGGAAGGTCTCCCCCACCTTGCACCTGCTAGCCTTGCCTGCCTCTCTCCCACCACGGGCAAGTCTGGGTCAGGTCCCTGTGCTGGACACCCAGGCGGAGCCTGTCACAGCCCAGAGAAGGGCTCAAGAGAGGGCAGCAGCAGCGGCTGTCGTGGGGCAGGTGGGATGGGGGAGAGGTAAAGCTCCCGCTTCCTCTCTAGAACGTTCTGGGCAAGGCTCGGCTTCCCGAGGGGAAAGCCCCGCGGGTGACGGTGGGGGTGGGGGTGGAGGGGGTGGCCTGGAGGGCTAGTGCTCGGGCTCAGCGTCCATGCAGGACTCCCAGGGGTTCTGTGGCATTCGAGGCAGGGAGAAAAGCAGGAGGGCCAGGCCGCCGAGGAAGAGGAGGACGAAAGCGGCGCAGGCGCAGGCGAAGGACCAAGAGTAGTAGTACTCGATCCAGACGGTGTGCTCGCTGTCGATCATGCGCTTCACCGACTGCCGTGTGACCTCCACCGACACGAAGATGCACAGACCTGCGGGCGGAGCCGGGCCTTCAGGGCCCCCTGCCCAGACCGCCCCCTCCCCGGGGCCCACCGGCCGCGCCTCTTCCCTCGCTCGCTGTGTTAGCAAAGCGCGTGGTGGTCAGTTTCCTCCTGCCCCCCACCCCTCACCCCTGTGCCAGATGCACCAGCTGCTGAGCGCTGCCCTGGGTCCCCGGAGAGCCGGGGCCCACCCCTGCTACCTGCAAACGCGTAGAACATGGACGCCGGCCTCAGCAGGTAATCCCGCTTCTTCCTGAAGGACAGAAGCGCGCAGCTGGTCCCCATGATGATGAAGCCGAGGCTGAAGATGGCGATGGCGGCGGCCGAGATGCTGTACTCTGCGGGACAGGAGGGCAGGGACAGGAGGGCGGCTCAGCGGCGGCAGGAGGTGGGGGGTGGGCAGTGCCAGGTGCCCTTGCGCCCATTTCACCGGAGAGCGTACTGAGGTTCCCAGGGGAAACGCTTCTCCGCGTCACGCGGTGGGTCAGGGGCGGGGCCGGGGTGGCAACGGACCTCCCCTTCCCCCGCCCCGCGTGGGGCCCTGCGCTGCGGGTCCCAAGCCCGGGGGCAGGCAGAGAGGCCTGCAAAGCCTGCGGGAGCCATGTGGCCCGAGACCTTTCTGGAACAGAAAGCTTCCCGTGAGCCACGGGGCAGAGGGCTGAGGGTGGTGGGGCCTGGGACACCAAGCGGCCGCGGGAAGTGTGGCTCGTTGCAGGGCGGCGCGCACGATCGTGTGCGCGTGTGTGTGCGTGTGCGTGTGTGTATGTGGCAGATGAGGACCTCTCTGAGCGAGCGTGCGAGGCCACACCCCATGCAGGGGGCCTTCGCACACATGCCGAGGTGCTTCCGGGGAGGCCCTGGGGGCGCACGTGCTCCCGGACCCCTAGGCGTCCCCCCACGTCCCTGCTGTCCTGATCCCTCGGGGGTGACAGCGGGGCCACGGAGGGAATCCGCTGACCCACGAGCCCTGAACACCGGCGCAGGGGTTCTGAGGACTCAGTTCAGTTCCCTGTCGCTGGGCCTCGCGGGAAGATGTACTGTGGCCTGGGGTCTCCCCGGGAACCCCCTCCCTGTGACCGCTCCCAAGCCCGACGGACAGAAGCGCAGGACAGCTACCACCAATGCTGCGCCCTCAGGGCGCGAGGGCACCGCTGCTCCGATGCATCAGGACGGGCTTCCTGCCATCCGAGCAGGGGAGTCCTTTGTGCCAAATGATTTTCTGGCTCCACAGCCTGTGACAGAGGTCGCCCTCCCCTCCCTGCTTTCCCCCAGGGGCGCTCACCTTTCTGAGTAGTGACTTCGAAGATCTCTGAGGTCTCTCCTGGGTTAAAATGCCTGAAGTAGGAACAGTTTTTCTCTGCAAGGGAGGGAGGCGGCCTGTGAGTTGAGTCGTGGGGCTTGCAGACCGGCCAGAGGCTCCAGGGAAAGAGGGCGGGTGTGATCCCGCTGGTCTGGCAGGCCGGCCCTCATCTCCCTAAACCCTGAATCTGGCGGAAACAAACATCTTTCTAGACCCTTAGCCCAAAATTTCAGTAGGATAAAGGGGGTTAAGCCAATTTGGGGCATCTGGGTGGCCCAGTCGGTTAAGCGTCCAACTCTTGGTTTTGGCTCAGGTCATGATCTCAATTTGGTGAGTTTGAGCCCCGCTGAGAGCACAGAGCCTGGTTGGGAGTCTCTCTCTCCCTCTCTCTCTGCCTCTCCCCTGCTTGAGTGCTTTCTCTCTCTCTCTCTCTCAGTTTAAAAATTTTTTTTAAGAAGTCAAGAGATCTTCAGGAGGCAAAGGCTGACCCTGTTGAGTGGGCAGATAGTACTGTGGGTACTCAGCCCATTAGGCAGATGGGATAACTGAGGCTCAGCACCCGGTTTGTCCGGGTGTACAGGGAAGACCATCAACAAAGGGCCAAATGGTAGTTCTCGCCTGGGGCTCATTCCTCTTCCCCCAGGAGACGTTGGGCAGAGTCTGGAGACATTTTTGGTGTTATAACTGGCAGCGTGCCTCTGGTGTCTAGTGGGTAGAGAGAGGCCAGGAATACTGCTAAACAGCCTACAGCTGGCCTTGCACAACATAGAATTGACCCGCCCCATGTATCCACAGGGCTGAGGTTGAGAAAGCCTGGTCACACCAAAACCTAGGGCTGTGTTTTCTGTCAGTATCCAGGTCCATCCTGACGCACTGGGACTGATGGGGAAGGATGTTTTTTGAAAGCTTTCCAGAAGATTCTGATGCTCAGACATTTTGGGAAGCCCTGCTCCTTTAAAATGCCCCACAAAGAGCTCTTCTGACTAGGTCATCTGGATGGACTTGGGTGCAGGGTAGAGAACCTCCCTTCAAGGGCCAAATGTGACTGTCATGTCATTTCATCAGACCCTTGACACCTGTGGCCCAGACAAAACCTCCCTGGCGAGCTGCCAGAAAAGTCACGGAAGATCCATGAACAGCGGGACGGGAAATCTGGATTTGATGGCGGGGGTGGGGGGGTGGTTAGTGGAAGGCCTCAGAACAAAGAAATTCATGCTGGTTTTAAATACAATTTCAGGCATAATTTCTCTTCCATTTTTCTCCTTTAATTTCTCTTGTAACTTGACACGCTTTAAAATCAAATGAGTTCTTCTTGCTTATGGAAAACAGTTTAATATTCCTTACTCCTTCTTTAGGACGTAGGTGATTTTTTTTTAAAATAGTTAGTTTCTTTAAAAAGAAAATCAAATTGGGTTGCTTTTTATTTGTGGGAGGCCCTTCTTTGCTTTCTTTTTCCTGTGAGTCCATGACCCCTCCACTCTTAGTTTAGATGGTGTCTATTATATGTGTTCATTGCTTCCCTTTTTGGCTACATGTAAATTATGAGAAGACGATTATTGATGTCTGTTTCTTGTGGAAGTGTACTTGAGGTGTCTCCAAAGTCATAGCTTTCATTGGGGTGCAGGCTTTCCTCTATCTGACCTAAATCATCTTATCACCACTTAAGCCTATGGCCTCCCCTTCTTTCCCCCTCCCCCAACGTCAGGGTCACATCTATTCCCCCTGGAGATGGGCCTGGTTTAGCAGCAGTAAATGCTCTGAGAGGTAAACAGCCTTCTCTCTGAGCTTCTAAATTTAAATCACTTCCCTTTCGAGCGGAGTTACCTGGGGTGTCTGACTGCTGGCGGTGATGTCAGAATTAACGCTGCGCTTTTCTCTCTCACAGCTTCCGGTGCTATTTTAAAGCATAATGCAACCCTCTTCTATTTGTTAGATTATTAGCTATAGATGCTCTTGAATCGCTGCTTCAAAATGGTTCATGCTAGGTCGTAAGTCTCCATGCGTCTCCCTCTGGACAAAGGAACAATTCTGTTTCATTCTTTAAGGGCCAATTTCGGTTGTCACCGAAAACCCTCTGAAAAGAATTGACTGAATTCAAGTGTATTTCATGGTCAGCTGCTTCCCTGTTACTTGCAATCTGTGAGTTAAAAGCCTTCGGAGCAGAGGGCTGGGAGATAAAGGCCCGTCGGAGCCTGGCCGGAGCGCAGTTCTCTGGCAGTTCTGGGCCACTGAGGCCACTCACACACAGGTCCTGTTTGTGGATCAGCCTCCACCGGATCAACGGCAGTCTCTGTCCTGGACAGACCGCTGCCTGCGGAGAGCCCGTCTTGGCTCAGCCCCAGAGTGGGGTGCGGGATGTCTGGGGAAGCCAGCCTGTGGATTTTCTAGGGGAGGTTTTCCCGTTCAGTGACCCAAGTACACCCTCCCCCATTAAATGATGTCATGTGTGGGGTATAGAGGGCCCCCAGGGAGTGGGGTTCCCACTCGGGGCATCTGGAACTCTCGGCCTGGGGTTTGAGTGGGTGGGCCAGCCCTGTCCCCTCCCTTGAACTTAGCACACAAGGAAGCCAATGCCTTCTGCCCCGAACCCAGGAGTCATGTCTGTCCCAAGACCCCACGGCTGTCCACAGAGGGCAACGAGCCCCTTTGTGGGCTGATGACTGCAGCAGGGGTTGGGGGATGTGAGACCCGAGCATCGCTCTGGACACGTCCAGCACCAACAAGACGCTCGTCCAGGAAAGACCAAGCCGGGCGTCTGCCTGTGTCACTCAGGAAGTGCCCAGGGTCCTGTTGAGGTGGGCAGATTCTGCTCCTGCCCCTTTGTCTGGGTGCTTTGGGTAAACCGAGCATCAAGAGCAACTTGGAAAGGAAAGACATCAGACAGGGGCTCATGGGGGAGGGGCTTGGAGGAGAGGGGCAGTGATAGCTGTGTGACAACTGTGCGGATTCCGGCCTGCCTTTCTGGTATCCTTCCTTGCCTTTTCCCTGGCTCCCTTCCCAATGACACTACGCTCAGGGCTTACACCTTTGTCCTGATGGATTGTAACCCCTTCATGGGGCAGAAGAAGCAAGTGCCCTGGTCCAGCCAGTGGAGATACTAATGTCAGGGTGACGATCTGGGACCAATAATTAGGAACTCCGGGTTCCTCCAGCCTCCTTTGTCTCTGCAGATGACTTGTGGTGATTTTAGTATTTGTATTTCTCGGGGTGCCTGGGGGGCTCAGTCAGTTAAGCGAGTGACTCTTGATTTTGGCCAGGTCATGATCTCTTGGTTCATGAGTTCAAGTTCCACGTTAGGCTCTGTGCTGATAGTGTGGAGCCTGCTTGGGATTCTCTCTCTCTCCCTCTCTCTCTGCCTCTCCCCCCTTTCCTCTGCTCAAAAATAAACTTAAAAAACTGTATTTCTGTTTCTCTGTATTTCAGAAATGTCTGTCATGAAGAGACATAAAACTCAGTGGTCTAAAAAGTTAAATGGGTTATTCCTTAAAAAATATGGTGAACTCAGCTATTGAGCTTGACTGGGGTGGGAATATTCTGGCTGACCAAACACTCTGGTTAAAGGAGTGACTACACAGAACTGGATCTAACTGCCAAGTTCAAAGAACCAGAACAGAAGGCACATTTAACTCCAACCTGAACTTGAGTCAATGCAGATGTTTCTCTGATCGTTGGGCTGACTTCTACGATGAGGAGACACTTCTGGGTTATCACTGAGAATGCTCATTGATGTAGACTTTAATATATTAAAAAATACCTTGTTAATTGATACAAAACCGAGAGGATTAGTGATTTGGGGGGTGAAAAAAATATTTCACTTTCTTGTTACTTGCTTCAATGCCAGGCTGTCTTGACCCTCTTTGTAAAAGAGTTCTTGACGCTCCTGACAGTGGTGTCTCTGTGCTCTGTCTCCCCCGGCCTCTCTCATGGAAGACTTTTATCAAATGGTCTGGAGAAATCCCCAAGACCCCACCCCAGAGTGTCAGAGCATTGCTGCTCTATGGGGGGAAAGTCTAGGTACAGCCTGGGTGTCCTGTACGGGCTCATGTGGACGGGAAAGAAAGCCCCTGAAATTCTTGGGCTCTGTACCATCCTGTTTCATGTGACTCCAGTCCCTGCGCCAAGTACTGGCAGAGAAGGTGCCATAAGGGCAGAGGCGACCTGGGGCAGTCTGTTACCTTAGCCTAAAGAGACGGAGCCCGAGAGAAATAACATTCTGACTGGCCCAAGGTCAGGGGAAGACCCCTCTACAATGATTCGCTTGGGCTTTTAGACAGTCAGCCTCTCCTGACAATGGGGGAAGGCCTCACTCTCATTCTAAAGCCATTGGAATTGACCTCAAATGTCAATCTTGTGCGTGACAGTCCTTCTAAAATTCTCTGGGTCAGTGGAAAAACCAAATTAGACAATTTATGGTCTTTGGAGCCACCAGCAATCAGTGGCTGAATGGGACCTTGAAAAGGCTCCTCTCTTGACCAGCTCCTGGTTCCAGCTCCTTCTAAACCGTGCCGTGTCAAAGGTGGGCCTCTTCTGTGTTCGCCTGAATCAGCAGCTCTGAGGAGCTGTGTTTGTCTGTACAGTGGGGGGTATTGTATGGGAGTGGACTGGACCGGAAGAGGGTCTGGATTTGAGGCTTGGGTGTTGAACCCCTACTTGTGAGATGGTTAGCTTTGGGAAGGCCACTCTGGCCTCAGTTTTCCCACATGTAGAATGAGAATCACCTGAAGAATGACAGCGTCCTTACTGGGCTGCTGTAAAGTAGTATAATGTAGTGACCAAGAAGGTGCATTTGAGGGGTAGGATCTCTGGCTGCTCTGCTGTGCTGTGTGACCTTAGTCAAGTTACCCAACCTCTCTGTGCCTCATTTTCTCTATCCGTAAGATGAGATAATAATAGTATGGACCTTATAAAGGATTTTGTGAGGAATATATATATATATATACATATATATTTTTTGTCCCACTGCCTTCTGGCCTCCATGGTTTCTAAAAAAATATCAGCTGTAAATCTTACTAACAATCTCTTGTATGTGCATTTCTTGCTGCTTCCAGGATTCTATGTCTTTATCTTTTAGCAGTTCTGATTATGATGTGTCTGGGTGCGGATTTATCCCACTGGAATTGACTAAGCTTCGTGGATTTGTAGATTAATGTTTTTCATCGATTTTGGAAACACTTTAGCCATTATTTTTCACACATCCTTCCTGCTCCTTTCTCCCTCTCTCTCTCCTCTCCTTCTGGGACCACCATTCTGTGTACGTTGGCTCATTTGATACCATCTTACATGTCTCTGAGGCTCTGTTCATTTTTCTTCATTCTTTCTTTTTTCCTGTCTCTCCCTCACACTAGCTAACCTCAACTGATCTATCTTCAAGTTCACTTATTCCTTTTTGTGCCTGCTCAGATCAGCTATTGAACCTGCTATTGAATTTTCCATTTCAATTACTGTAGTTCTCAACTTTAGAATCTCTGTTGGGTCCTTTTAAAACAATTTCTATCTCATTATTGATATTCTCTGTTTCATTCTCATCTTTAGTTCTTTAGGCTCTGTTTTGTTGCTGTTCTTTGAATGTATCTAAAATAGCTGATTTAAAGTCTTTAGGTTCAGTATCTGGCTTTCTTAAGGATCTATTGACTGGGTTTATCCCCCTTATGTATGGCCCATACTTTTTTGTATTTCTTTGCATGTCTTGTGATTGTTTTAAATTTAAAATTTAAATTTAGGGGCCCCTGGGTGACTCAGGCAGTTAAACGACCAACTCTTGATTCTGGCTTAACAACTCTCTGATCTGTGAGTTCCAGCCCCACGTTGGGCTCTGCGTGGACAGCGTGGAGCCTGCTTGGGATTCTCTCTCTCTCTCTCTCTCTCTCTCTCTCTGTCTCCCTTTATGTCTCTCTCTCCCTCTCTCTCTTTCCCTCCCCTACTCCTGCTTGGGCTCCCCCACAAAAAGAAATTTTTTTCCAAAAATAAATTTAAAAAAAAAATTTAAATTTAAAGCTGGAAAATGTGAATCATATAATGAGCAATTCTGGAAATCAGAGTTTCCCCCAACCCCCCGCCTGCTTCCCCGGGGTTCGCTCTTGTTGCTGTTTGTTACTGTTTGTTTAGTGACTTCTCTTAATTAATTTTGCCAAGTCTGCACTCTTTGTCATGTGTGAACACTGAAATCTCTGCTCAGTTAGCTTGGCGGCCCGCTCATGTTGGGTAGACTAGTTCCGCTCGGTACTAGGACATCTCCCAGTCTTTACTGAGGGGCTCAGCCGAGCTAATCACTCCACCAAGCCAAGCAGCCTGCATCTCTGCCTCTCCTCCCCTTTTCTGCTTGCTCACAGCCTCGGGATCAGCCCAAGGTGAGTGCCAAGGACCCTTTCAGGGAGGGCTTTCCCATGCACCGCACAGTACTATGCATGTACATGACCTTCTAGATTCTCAGGAATATGACGGAGCTTTTCAAAACCGCCTCTGGGTAGCTCATTCTCCGACTTTCTGGTTAGCCGATTGCCCTAACTGGGGTCTACTGCCCCAGGAAGGTATGCTATTAAACAATTGTTTTCTAATTGTTTTTGACAAATGTCCCCTTGGAAAAAGACTGTTTGCACCGGATGACCTCAGCATCAGGTCCAGTGAAGACAACCTTGCAAGTGGGGACTTCCAGGGACCCACCAGACAGATCCAATAACGACAGTTCTCTGGGAATGAGTCTGTGAGTGAGATCCATCATGTCTGTCCCCTCTGGGGGCTTCCAGGCTGCTAAATGTTCACTGTTTGCGGGCTGTTGGTTTTCAAGGCTAGGACAGAGTTGGGGGTGGGGGACAGGAATAGAGCAAGTTAAAGCCCCACAAAACTCACCACTCTGAGATTCACCTAGTTTCTTGAACGAGCACTCACTGGATTGCTACAAGATTGGTTCATTTCCTGGGTTCTGAGAGTTTATTCTGACCATTTTGGCCAAAGTTCTCAATTGTATTTATGGAGAAGAAGATTTCTGGAGATCCTCAGTCTGTCCCTTCTTCTGATGTCATTCAAAATTACAATATGGGGGCACCTGGGTGGCTCAGTCGGTTAAGCATCTGTCTCCAGCTCAGGTCATGATCTCCTAGTTCGTGAGTTTGAGCCCTGTATTGGGCTCTCTGCTCTCAGCTCAGAGCCCTCATCGGAACCTCTGCCCCTCTCTCTCTGCCCCCCCTCACTCGTGTTCTCTCTCTCTCTCTCTCTCTCTCAAAAATAAATAAACATAAAACTTGACACAGTTAAAATGTGGAAGGCACTTAAAAAACAATACTTGGCAGATGGTGCGATATTTGTGTGGTTATTATTATTGCTATTAGTAATAAATGAGAGAACGTACATGAGCGCTATCCCTCTCTCTAGGAAAGAGCAATCCCACAGCGGGCAGAGAAAGTGGGTGGGAAAGGGTAAAGATGTCCATCTGCGGAGAAAGGAGAGGGGAAAGCAGGAACATACTCCAGAAGCTCGCTGGGGAAGGACACGGCTCACAAGCATGGGAGGGAGGATTCACTCTGGGCCGGAGCAAGGAGGCATAGAGATGGACTTGGCCTTGTCAGGCTCAAGGCCAAACCGTGGCCGCTGGTCCTCCGCTAGTTCGTCTCTTCCTTGTATGGACTTGCCTCGCCTCCCTGCTCATCTGCTCTGTAAACTCACCAGACTTTAAAAGGTAGGGCTTCTGAGGACAGATGGACAGGACCATAGCATGCATTCCCACGCATGGTCCGTAGAGAATCGGCCTCGCCCTGCCCCGCCCGGGGAACTGGCCTGATGATGCATCTGTTTACGGGTGTGCTCAGGCATGGCTGCGGAACGTGGGCATGTGGGCCCCGTGATACAGCCGTCAGGCACATGTCCACGTCTGTTAAAGAACTCAGCCCCGGGACTCAGTGTTTCTAAGCCAGCTGGCTATTTACAAGTCTTCTGAGTATCTAGGGGCGTGAACAAGGCAGGGATTTCCTAGAGCCAGCGGGAGGGAAGGAGGGGGAAAAGGAGAAGTGGGGGAACAGGGTTTGGGCTCCTCTGCCCCACACGGCCTGCAAGTCCTCCGGGGGACTGAGCACTGACCTCTTTGAAAGGCAGGCTTCAGGGGACACCCAGTCTGAGAGCAGAGGGAATACTTCTGAGAACCGGGTGAGACGCTGCACTCAACCTGGTCCGTCGCCACCTTAGAGCGATATTTGTAAGCCCTGGAAGGGACTGATGTGGCTGAGCCCAAGCACCACACAGAAGTCACAATACCCTTTGCTGTCCCCATGGCTGCTGGGGCGTCATGGGCAATGCGTGCCTGGAGCCCAGACCCTCCATTCTCCACACGGGGCTCTTTCCACAGCATGTTTGCCACGAATGCGGAAGGCCCCACGTTTACGGAGTAGACTGGCCCCCCTAATACCGGCTGCTCCTCACCAGGAGCTCCCCTTGATGTGCGGCTCAATCCCATGACAGCCTCTTAAACCGCAGCGGGAGGAAAGGCTTCCAGCTCTCAAGGGGTCTGAGCTAAGAGGGGATGGGCAAGAGTGACGGCGTGGACAAGAAGCGGGTGGCTCATCTACAGCCAGGCCACGCTTCACAGATGTGTGACCGGAGCAGTCGGTCAAGGCTCTGCGCACAGAAGGGACCCACGCTGGGCTCCAGGCCTCACTGTCGCCATCTTGGAATTCTTAAACACCATTACAAGGAGCCTGGAGGCTGGGGAGGGACTGTGCCAGCCCACGGGTCCCATCAGCCTGAGGCTGTAGGGCCACTGAGCCTGTCTGTGTAGGGAGACAGTGGACCCAGGCACACCCAGAAGAGGGCCGCCTCAGGGGCCAGGAGCCTCTGGTCTGGTATATCCATGGAGTCTTTCATGAGCCTGGGGTCCCGCCTGGGCAGCCCTTTGCTCTGGGTGAAAAGCCTGAGGCCTCAGCAAGATGGAAAAAGCCAGCGACAAATGCCTTTATTCGACAAGTCAGCTCTGGCCTCCAGTAGGACACATGCAATTCAGATCTCTTCCCTGGGCACGGGGTGGGGGTGGGCACTCTGCCTGGGCTTTCCCATGGGCACCTTTTCCAGGGGATGAGGGTGGGCACGGGATCAGAGAGTGGGTACGTTACCCCCAGGCAGGGAGATGGGTCCGCAGGTCTTGTCCTTGCTGTCACTTATGAAAATCCGCTTGAGGCAGATCCGCCAGAGGCCGAAGTGGGCTGCCTCGCAGGTGGCGTTGTGGTGCTCCACCTCGGGGCTCAGCACCGCCCAGTGGTCGGTCACCACGGCCACCATAGCCAGCACGATGCCCACCAGGATGCAGAAGAGGGTCGCTCGGACCTTCGGTGCTTTGGTCTGGGACATGGCCGTGGTGGGGGAGCGGGTCCAATGGCGGTGTCTCCCGGGCAGGTGGCAGCCAGGCTGGGGAGGTGGCGGCGATTATCAAGCTGGGGCTGGACGCTAAGTTTAGTGTGTCCGGCTGAGCCAGAGGGGGCTGGCCTTGGGGCTGAGGGACACCAGACGGGACTGAGCAGCTGTCCAGACGTGTCAGGGGCCTGAGGGAGGCTTCTATTAATGCACTTCTCAGGCGTGTCACCAAGGGTAGCTTCTCCTCAGGTTTCAGGGCTTTCTTTCCCTCCTGGGACCAGAAATACCTCCAGGAGAGACAAAGAAGGAGGGTTCTAGATGGTGACTCCAGACTTCCACGGTCGACAGCTCAGAATCCCTGAGTCGGAGGCGGCGAGGGGCAGGCCACGGTGGGAACCTGCTTGCTCTGGGCTGTAGGATAAGGGGACACTGCTGGGTGAGGGCAGGGGACCCTGGGGACACAGTTGCCACAGCCTTGTGCTCTCACACTGGGCAGACCAGTCACCAGTGGGGCAGGGGGATGAGTGGGTCCTTGTCCTGGGAGTCTGGGGGACCCCGAAACCTGCCCAGGGACACCTTGGGGATCCCACCTCCCAGGTTTTAGCCTCAAGCCCTAGCCCATCCCCAGACTGCAGGAGGATTTCAGGTGTGTCCTGGGCCTGGCATTGCCCAGCACTGTGGCTGGGTGAGAACATTATTTCCTTTTCATTTCTCCTCCCATCCCCCCAACTAGGCCCCGAAGAAAAGCCCTGTTTGGGGTTGGTATGTCTTTAACACCTTTCTGATGCTTGCAGACCAAAGAACAGCCCAGAGAGGACGAAGAATCCAGCGGGAACTGACTGCAGTTCTGTTTTTTACTGTTTTAGTTTTACTTCTATTAAAGATTTGCCACTTATGTTTTCATTGAAAAATAAATGTATTTCAGTAAAAAAGGGCAGACGTAGGTGGTTCTCCAGGTGACGACTGAGAGGCTGATGGGTATGTGGATACCGAAGAGGACAGAGGAAACTTGGGCCGGCCTTCGGAGAGCCCTGCCTGTGTGTGGAGACATACACAGGCGTCCAGCCTCGGAGTCAGACTCTTAATGGTGATGATGATCATAGGAACAGCGCATCTTCGGTGGTGTTTACTATCTATCATGTGCTGCACTAAGCCATTCCACGCCACTGTATTTATGCCTCACTCCACTCCATAAAGTGAGTGCAACGATCACATCCATCTTATAGAGAAGGATACAGAAGCAACTTGCCCAAGGTCACGCAGCTGGTGAAAGGGGAAGCCAGAGCCCAAACTCTGAAGCAGTGGTCAGAGCCAGGAGGAATGGTCAAGACCTATTGTGACTACAGGGGAGCAAAAGCATCCTTTTCCTCTGCCCTTCCAAGTTCTTGGCTCGGGCTTCTGTAGCATCAGAAACACATACAGGGGCACCTGGGTGGCTCAGTCGGTTGAGCATCCGACTTCAGCTCAGGTCACCATCTCATGGTTCGTGAGTTCGAGCCCCGTGTCAGGCTCTGTGCTGACAGCTTGGAGCCTGGAGCCTGCTTCGTATTCTGTGTCTCCCTCTCTCTGCTTCTCCCCTGCTCATATTCTCTCTCTCTCTCTCTCAAAAATGAATAAATGTTAAAAAAAAAGAAAGAAACACATACAAACTTATTTCCTAGAAGTTTTCCATGACGTGTGAGCCTTGGCATGGGAAATGAAGACCCGCAGAAATGGTTCAATCTGAGTGTGTTTATGCTGGTGGGCTGAGCAGCAGAAAGCACTGGAAAACGATCCTAGGAAAACGAGAGTCGAGGAACCAAGTGGGGTAAACTAGGAAAGCAGCCAGGTCTGTTCATTTAGATCTGTCTCGGGGTCTTGGGGATATAGGAGCTCCTTTCCTCCGGGTGCAGGGGTGGGGGCGTCTCCCACAAGAGGGGCTTGTGACCTGTTTCAGGGCAGAGAGATGGGCAGGGCGGGGTCCTTGCACCTGCTGTTTCTCAAATCCCTTCCACCTAGAATATTCAGTAGGCCAGGGTGCCGTGTTTTGGAGTAACGTGCCCTGAGCCCCATTGAGACTGAGAGAAGGGAGCCGCAGCTTGGAGAGAGGGTGCGCTGAGCCGGGCTGCCCGGGGCTGAGCTGAGGCCTCCTGCCTGCAACCACAGGCCAGCGGCAGTTAGAGCTCACCTTCCAGGCTGCAAACCAGCCTCCGAATCCAGGTTATAACCTCCCAAGAGCTCCTCCCTCCTCTGTGCTCCCCTACCCTCCCTGTCCCCTGCCTGCAGCTCTCTGTGTCCAGGCAGGCAGGCCCTCTCCAGGGGGTGCACCCGAAGCAGAGACCCGGCACAGGACCCCGGCCCCTCACACGGCCCCTGGGCCCCACTTCAAGGGCCTGGGGTCCCCGGGGTTGGCATGGGGTAGCCTGAGGCAGACCCACTGTGTGCCAGGCACACGAGGGAAGTGGCAGTCGGCGGGCGAGAAGATTCTGGTGGTTTAAGACAGACTATCTAGAAAGCAGCACTGTATTACTACTTAGTTTCAGCACTACAGGTAGATCGGGAGTCATTTGAGGAAATAGCGATGTATTTTGAATTTCCTGGTGCAGTGGGCGTGGGCACCCTGAGCTCTCCAGTGCGGGAGCCGCCGAAGGTCTTGGGAACAGCGCCGAGTGGGGGGGGCCTGGCCCGTGGGGTCTGCTCAGCGTCACCAGCAACAGCGGGCCACACTGCAGGGCCCATCACGGGGCGCTGGGCTGCACCTTCCCACAGTGGGGGGCAGGCCTGGGCAGCATGGGGGGGCCTGAGTCCTCCACCGCAGCCGGCAGAGCATGAAAGATGGACGGCCTCCTCCTTCTCAAGTCCTCTTTGTGGATGTGGGCGACTGTAGGGGTGCGCGGGTGAGTCTCTGGGTCCCCACCCCCGCCCCCCGTGCCTAAAGCTCCTTCACACAGACCTTTTGTGCTCATTGAGGCCACTGCCTCCACTGGGAGACATCAGCACCCTCTGCGCGGCCTTCCCCTTCCAGGGCGTGGGGAAGGAGGGCCTCTGGGAAGCGGCACCCAGCCGTGCTGCCCGAGACCCATCGGCCTCTCTAAGCTGCCCTCCTGCGTCTAGAAATGCGGGCAATGCCGGCCGGCGTCAGAGATAATGCTCTTTACCAGCTTAGCCCGTGTTAGGTGCTGTGGACAGAATTCTGCTCCCCCTAAATTCACATGTGGAAATCCAAACCCCAGTGTAACGGTATCTGGAGGTGCGACCCTCGGGCGGTGATTAGGTTCGATGAGGTCAGGAGAATGGGGTCCCGTGATGGGATTAGCGTCCTTCAAAGAAGGGATGCCAGAGGGCTTGTCCTGTCTTTTTCTCTGCCACCTGAGGACCCAGCGAGAAGGTAAAAGCCAGGAAGAGGGCTGTTCCCAGAGCCCTGTTCTAAGTCTTCCAGCCTCCAGAATCATGCGAAAAGAACTTTTTTTTTGTTTTTTAAAAAAATGTTTATTTTTGAGAGAGAAAGAGAGCTCACGCACAAGCAGGGAAGGGGCAGAGGGAGAGGGAGACACAGAAACCCAAGTAGGCTCCGAGCTGTAAACACAGAGCCCGATGCAGGGCTTGAACCCACGAACGGTGATAGGGTAACCAAGCCGAAGTCAGACGCCCAACTAACAGCACTGCCCAGGCGCCCTGCGAAAATAAAGTTCTGTTGTTTAAGTCAGTCTATGGTATTTTGTTTTGGTGGCCTGAGCTAACAGTAGGCATCAGATTCCGGGTGGCTCTTGCTATTATTATTATTAATTATTATTATTGTTTACAGAGCACAGATGGACCGGCTTTCTCCGATGGACTATAAGCTTCCAGAGGGTAGAGACAGTGAGACTGTATTATTGACGTATTCAGAGAACACCCCCAGATCTGAGGGGTGAGATCTTCATAGATGTTTGTTGAATGACTGGTGGCTAGCTGGCTGGACAGATGGACTGAAAGAAGAAAGGGACAGAAGTTCAAATAATTTTTCCCATGGGATGGTCCAGAGGACTTTTTTGTGTGGCTTCAGGCCACAGGGACATTAGAAATGGCAGCTGGGGCAGACCCAGGACAGCTCGGAGCAATGGCTAATTTACCTCAAGGTAATCATCGTTATCTCTGCGGTCAAGTTCAAAAGGAAACAGCATCCTACCAGCCAACATTTGCCACAATCTTTAGGCATGCCGCACTCAGCTCATTGGGAGTTTTGTCTCTATTTCAGTCGTCCAGATGAACCAGTTTTCATTTGTCCCAAATGCCTGCTCTTTTCCCAAGAAGGACCAGACATGGCTGGGGGAAGGAAAACATCTCCCAGAGGTGGACCTCATTCAGAGCTGGGCACGTCTGGGAGGGGCTGAAGAAGTCCTCTTGGCAACGCGCTGATCTCATTGAGCTCAGCCTTAATTAGGCTGCAAAATGGCCTTGGGCGTTTGATCTTAAGATAGTATAAAAAAAAGCAGGTGCCACCCAGTGGGTCCAACCTCTTTACACCCACTTCATCTGCCTCCCTGCACCATTCAACTCAGACCCTTTGTTGCATCAGGTTTGCTGCCCCCAATTCCATCCTGCGAGCCCAAGGGACCCTGAACTCTGCTGTCACAAGGCCTGCGATCCCTCCATTCTGACCTCTGCTCCCGTCATGTCCCCTCTGACCCTCCTACCTCCCTCTTTCCTTTATATGGACACTTGTAATGACTCCAGACCCACCCAGATAATCCAGGAAAAGCTCCCCATCTCAAGATCCTTATTTAATTACATCTCCAAAGTCCCCTTTGCCACATAAAGTGACACATTGGCAGGTTTCAGGGATTAGGACTTGGGCATCCTTGGAGGCCATTATCTGCCAACAGATGCGTCAATTTACAACTCATTTGGTTCTCTCTGGCATCAGCTTGCAGCTCGGGTGCAGGAGAAGATGGAAGGTGTGATTAAGAGGATTGGGGTCTTCCAGGAGGGAAAGGCTAGAAGGCAAAGGGGCCAAGGCAACGGAGGACATCGGCAAGGAGGAGCTCTAAATGATGACTCTTGATGGGCCTACAACCAGGAAGGTCACTGTAATGGTAGAATTTGGAGAGGTCAAGGCCCTGGGGAGCTTGATGAGGTTCGAGAACAGGTGGAGTGGTGGTAAGGCAGTGAAGGGGCTGGAGCACTGGCAGCTGTGGTCAGAGAGGAGGACTTTCCCTAAAGATGACAGTGGGGGCCAGTCTGTGGTGATGTTTGGAGACAAACAGAGGCAAGAAGGCAGGAGAGCTGTGAGGCCAGGGAGTGGGGGTGGTTGGCCCCACAGATGCTGATGGTGGCAGGACTTGGGGTGCAGAAGTGAAGCTTCTGAGAGACATGAAGAGGTGGCCAGGATGGTGTTTGGGAGACAACAGTGGTGACAAGGGGCTCAGGGTGGTTGACCCCCAGCCATCAGAGAAGGCTCCTCCCCGGGAGAGCAGAGGAATAATGGTTTGCAGGTGCCAGCACTGCCCCGCCCCCACCCCTCTCTTGCTATGACAAGTCCAAGGACATGAGTTCATAACCTTCTCTGACCACAGACTTCTGTTCCTGAAGCTGTACTGGCAGTTTGGTTGGAAGCTGCGAGTTTAAAGGCACCTGTATCTGGTGTCCCAATCTTCCTTTGGACCCTGAGGTGCCTTGGATTCTTTCTCCCCTTATAGCCCCACACCTCTCGGGACAGAGCATGGGGTCGAGCAGCCAGGAATGTGATGTTGGGAACCTGGGCAGGGAGCCCCAGTGGAAGAAGGGACAGCATTCACCAAGAGGACCAGGGAAAGGCATGTCCTTAGGGGAGAGGATGGTTTTGTGTGTCCCAGGAGGTGGAGATTTGGAGAATTCCAGAGGCCACAGTGGATATGGAGGGTGGAGGAGAGGGTTGGTGGGTGGAGAAGAAGCTGAGAGCCTGAGTGGTGTGGGGGAGGGGTTGAAGAAGGGGGAGGGGAGATTGTATCTTCCAAAAGTGGCCACAGAAGCATGTCTGTGTCCACATATACTTCCAGAACCTTGTCACTTCGTCGCCAACAAGTGCAATCTCTTTCCTCTTTCCTTGAACTCAAGCAGGCTTTTGACTGTCTTCACCCTCAAAGTGCAGCTGAAGTAATGCTATGTGACTTCTGAGGCTTCTACCTTTCTCTCTTGCTCTGGGGACACTGGCCCTTGGGCCCAGCCACCATGCAGTAAGGAACCTCAGGCCACCCAGAGAAGCCACGTGTAGACATTCAGGCTGCACACGGCAACTACAGTCTTTGCCAATAGCCTACATCAACTGCCAGACACATGAGCAAATTAGCCTCCAGATGATTCCAGTCTCCACCCCTCAAGTCTTCCAGCCAAGGCCCCAGACACTGTGGAGCAGAGATAAGCCATCCTGATCTTGTCTCTGTCAAGCAGAGATAAGAATCCATGATCATATTTAATGGTTGTTTAATGCCCCTAAGTTCTGGTGTGATTTGTTACACAGCCTTACTGACTGATACACTCAGAGAGTGGAAGGAATTCCATTCAGCTTGGCTGAGGGTGGTTAAATGTGGGGCCTGGTGGAATGAAAGCCCCAGCCTCAAGAGGAACTTGGCATGAAGCTGTTTACTAGCTCCTGGGGGCGAGGAGGCTGTTATCGCCCACGCCCAGACACCCAGGTGTGTGTGTAGACACGATCCTGAGTGTATTTCAGGGTGGACAAGGAACTTACCTTTTCATCGGCCTCTAGGATAAAGCTAAGCCAGAAGTTCATGGTGAGAAGTCACTGGATCTTGACTAAATGCATCCTGAGAATCCCAACCCTGTGGCCCCATTCGGACACCATTGAAGATCTAGGGAGCAAATAAGCTATGCCCGGCTCCAGGACACTAGTTAGATAACCGATGGCATCTCTGTTCACGCAGCCATTATAGATTTTGCCTTTGAGAAATAGGTCAAGACATGGGAAGATTCCTATGATGAAGAATGGTGACCAGAGGAAGGGGATTAAGCTCACCCCCACATACACTGGGGTAACTGAAATGTCATACCTGGGTTTATGTTTTGGGTAGTGGGGTTTTGGCTGATAGTGTTTTCTTCTTTAACTTCTCTGTATTTTTAGACTTTTTTTTAAAGGTAAAATGGAATGCTCTTAGAATTAGGAAAATGCAGTATTATTTGTCTTAAAAAGGACCAGGCTCTTTGCAACTTAATTTGTGGATTTTGGCGACCCCTCGGGGGTTAGTGTGTCTCTGAGAAAACTTATTGGGGGACAAAGTTCAGGAAACAGGTCCTTCCAAGGCTCCTTCCCTGCAGTTGTGAGCACAAGGGAAAAAAAAAAAAAAACGCACTCGTAACCTCTTTCATCACAGACTTCTTTTCCTGAGGTTGTACCGGAAATTTTGTTGGAAGCTGCAAGTTTAAAAATATCTGTATCAGGTGGACCTGCCCCATCTCCACCTTTGGATAGTGAGGTCCCTGAGCGCCTCTCCTACCCTCCATCCCTCACCTCACCCCTCATGTCTAGGGCTGGGCAGCCCAGGGGCGCCATATTAGGAACCAGTGCAGGGAGCGGAAGTCACGTGCTGGTTCTGAGCTGGGAGGCCTCCCCACCTCCCAGGCCCCCAGGCCTCTCCTCTGTGCCAGCCCCACACTAGGGACCCAGACGTTTCGTGCAGCCCAGCTCCCAGGGCACCTGAAAGTGGTCAGGACTGGGCTTTTGCAGCCTGCACGGCCTGCATGGAAATGGGCAGGCCCCAGTAAGGTTGGTGGGGGGCTGCAAGACTTGCTGAGAAGGCAGGGGCCACGGGACAGCTGTGACCACATCCACCCAGTGGCCTGGAGACCAGAGGGTCTCCGTGTTGGATCAGCGGGACGACAGGTTTCTCCCAAACCAAACCCTCAGCACGTCACCTCCAATGGCTGTTCTAGAACAGTCCATCTGGAAACTCCTCATGTGTTGTTAGTCGGCTAACACTCCTGAAACCCACTCTTCATGCTCATTGCTGAGCTCTGGTATTTACAAACGTTTCCTTAAGGTGAAGTTTTATTCATTCTCCCAACAGCCCTTGGGAGAGGGGAAATGCCACTTCCTCATCTGATGGAGGGGGGAACGGGGGCTCCGAGAGGTTGCTGCTGGCCCATGAATCCGTGTTTCTGGCTCTGGGCCACGTCCCTGCAGCTGCCGGCAGGGGTGTGGGCAGAGGAGGGCGCTGCAGGTGTGGAGTCCCGGCTTCAAGCCGGGCCAGGTTTCTGGGCTTGACCTTTTGGTTACCTCTTTGGCTGAATTCAGTCAGCCTCTTGCCCCCAAACCCAGGCACCCGCTCCCGCACCCAGGCCAGGTGGCCATTTTCCCATTTCCTCCTTCAGCAACCAATGTCTGTTTCCAAAACTTTTGGCTCAAAAGCAAAGAAGAGAAAGGCAGAAATCAAAAGGCGTTGCAGGGACAGGCAATCCTGGAAATAAACAAACTGGTTTTCCGAGCATATGCACAGCCTAGATGCAAGTGTCAGGACCCCGTGTAGGATCCTGCACCAGTGACCTCGCCCTTCAGTGCCTTAGTCTCCCTCACGGTAAAATCAGGCCGATGTATGGGCTTTCAGTGCCGGCATTAGTGACTTTTGGGGCCAGGTCGTTCTTGGCGGGTGGGGTGAAGGAGCTGTGTGTGGGTTGTAGTATGTTCGGCAGCACGCCTGGCCTCCACCTGCTAGATGCCAGGAACAACTCCCTTCCATGTTTCGACAACCAACAATGTCTCTACTCCTTGGCAAGTGTCCCTTGGAGAACGAAATCACCTTGAGAACCACTGGGCTAGTGGCGTCTCCCTTTCACGATGGCTGTGAACATCCTCAGAAAGTATTTCCTTCCTTCTTTCTATTCTTCCTAAATCCCTCCCTCCCTCTTTTGGCTTATCCTTCCTCAAGGATGAGTGCATCAAATGAGAGGATTCCTATGGCACCTACCACTCCCGCTGGTCACGATGTCCACGGATTCTGGTTCTTGTTCAAGTCAAGGCACAAGCTCAAGCCTCTTCCAACAAATCTACAGAGAAGGGAGTATGGACCCATTTTATGGATGGGGCATCTGGAGCAGAGAAGAGGCCCGAGCTGGAGGAAGGCTCAGGCCACACAGGTAGATGCAGTCCCAGACCGAGTCTCAGTTTCACGTAGGCACTGGTGGGTGACGGGGGAGGGGAGAGAGGCAGGTAGTGAAAGACATAGACCCGGGAACTGAGATCGGCCAGCTGTTCCCTAAACTGTTTTCCTTTCCTCCCGGGCTGGATTATGTTTCCTATCTTCCCAGGCTCTTAGAGATGTGACCGTGTTATTGGATTCCAGCCAGGGGCATATGAGCAGAAGGGAAAGTCACAACTTCCTGGTCCATTAAAACTCCCCAGGAGGCTCCCCTGCTCTCCTGATCGGTCACCTGCCCTCCATCTTCCTCATCGGCCCGTGGATGTCAATGCCGGGGCAACCTCGGAAGCCTAAGCTGAAGAAAATGAGCCTCTACGACACGGCCTGTAGCTCTGACTGACGCTGTGGAGCGCAGGACGCCCCTCCCCCCCACCCCGTTGACTGACCTTCACAGGAGTGAGAAGTAAACTTGTATTGCGTGAAGCCCTCTAGGACTGGGGGGTGCTGGTTATGTACTTTGCCTACTCTGAGTAGCATCAGTGCAGGGAAAAACGTGGGCTCCTGGGCTGGAGGGGGGCTCAGAGCGGCACTTTGGGTAAGAAGTGAGGACATCTGCCTCTGGGTCAGTTCTTGTGGATCTAACCCTGCAAATTAGGGAGACCGAGGTTTTACTTGACAGAAATTTGTGACCCCGTGAGCCCCGCGTTGGAGGCCAGACCCTGCCCGGACTGCCACGGGATTCCACCAGCGCGGCTGCAAAGCTTGTGCTGAGACAGAGTTTCCTGAGCGCTAAGAATAGACGGGAGGCAGAGAAGGGTTGGCACACGGGGCTGGTGCCGGGCGGCACCGGCTCGTCCTGGCAGAGCCTTCGGCCTGGAGCTTGGCAGGGCGTCAGTTGGTGGGGGTGCGGGGCTGAGCTGGCCGGGCCCTGGGACCTGGTGGCTCAGCACATCTGGGACATCGGTTTCCCCGCATACCCATCTCAGGCAGGAGGAAGAAGCCAGGGGTGAAAGTTCAGACAGGCTGGGAATGGTTCCTGCAGCCACAAGAGTTGGGACGTGGCCCCCCTTTGCTTTGACCACAGGAAAGGCCTTCTGGACGTTCAGAGTTTGATGCCTCCAGGGTCCAGGGGGAGCAGCAGACCCTGTGAAGCTTGGGAGGAAAACTCGATGTCCTGGGAATATGTCGTTGGACGCACATGGCCCCTGGAATGTAGCTCGGGCAGAAGTGAGGGAGGACACCAATCCCCTTGCTGTGCTTCCCAGGAGGGTTGACACCCAGCCAGTGCTCAGCCACAGGGGTGAACCTGCTCTGTTACAGCGGGCGTCAGCCATGACCCTTGGGGGGCCTATCTCGGTGTGTCAGCCCTGCCCTGCCCTGAGGGGCCACCCTGTCCCTCTCTCTGACTCCTCCTGGTGGCTGGGGGCAGTGGCGGCCAGCTGCCGGGCCCGAGATTAGATGGCTTGGTTCCATCTGGCGTCTGGTTGGAGCCACGATCTCTGGTCCAGCTTTGCCAGTCATTTTGGTGCGTGGCCTCCTTTATTTTTTAATCATTTCAGAATTTGGAGGGGAAGGGAGGCTGGACTTCTTAGAAACCCCGCCAGGCAGCTTAGGGCCTCTGAGTCTCTGGTTCTGGCTGGCTGGTGCCTGCCCGGCAGGATCTGAAGACAAGGCTGGCTTGCTCAGCTGCCCGGGTGCCCACACCACACTGAGGGGTGGCCTGTCCAGCTTAGCCTGAAGCCAGCTGGCGGTGCCAGGGAGGTGACTGGTGACCCAGACGAAAGCCAGAGAAACCCACCTTGGCCAGCACAGGGTCCCCCCTCCCTCCTTCTTCTCCTGGAGGAGCCCCAGGGTCCCCCAGAAGGGACCCTGTTTGCCCTAAGTGCCCACAATGACTCAAAGGGAGCTCTACCCCTTTCCCCCCACATCAAGAAGAGAACATTTTAAAAAGGTTTTTATTTAATTAAAAAAAAGACAGAACTAACAATCCAAAACCAGTAGTAGGTACAGGATTCACAGGTGCTTAACTGGTGAAACACACAGGGGCTGGCTGAGGAGGTTGGTGGGATGGGAGGAGGCGGGCACAGGCCACCGCAGCCCCCTCCACCAGGTCTCAGACGGACAGGTGGCAGGGAGCCAGCTCCGCCCACTTCCCCGGGTGGCCCTGGCTGAAGGGCGGGGAGCCGCCAGAGGGGCGGACAGGGCAGGGGGTCCAGGAGCCTGGGGAGTGGTGGGGAGAAAGGCTGTGAAGACCAGGGGCTCTGAGGTTGTTCTGTTCCCCGCTCTCCCGTCTTTCTTTGTTACTTCTTTCTACTCTTTTCTTGGTCCCTAGAGTGGGTCCCACATTCTCTACCTGGGACTGGGCGAGAGGTAGGATTCATTGGAACACAGCTTTCTCCATGAAATGATAGAAACTTCCGGGGCAGCAGGTGTGGAGTGACTTATGTGGAAGAAATAGCATGGCTGCCTTGCTTTGGGAAGCGACAGAAGAGTCTGGGGACCTTGCTGAGTGATGGGTTCCCAGAGGTTGCCCCTTTCCTTCGAGCCTGGTAAGGTGGGGGATGGGGTGCCGAGGGCAGTCGGGACAGGGGTGGGACGGGACGGGGTTGGCCCCCAGCAGGGCAGGCCACCAGCCCTGACACTCCAGCACTCACTGCTGCACATGCTTGGACAAACCACCACACAAAGCCAACCTCAACGGGAGGAAGGGGTTTCGAGCAAGCGCAAAGGGTCCCCGGCACACCGCGCCTCAGCTGGCCGGCGTTCCCGGGCAGTCAGGTGTGTGGGGGCTCCCCAGGGAGATTCCCTCTCTGGGGGAGAAGGAGGATGGCGATGACCATGACCCAGATCTCAACTCCTAGAGGCTGAGTCGGCCCAGGAGGTCGGCGAGCAGGTGGCTGAGGTAAGAATTTGCTTGTCACCTCTAAGGATGACAGCTACCGGGACCACAGACGACCGCTCGAGATCGGATGACCAAGTCTCAAAAAGTAAGAAAGGATTTGTCTTTAGAAAGCACGTGTTTTATATAAAAGAGGGTGAGCTCCCTGTTCCGGAAAGTTTATCTTCAGAACCCACACACGCTTCTGCGATCTCCACTTGCCTCTCGGGTCGGGAAGAGAAGGTTGTGGTTGGAAGAAAACATCCAACGTGGAACCAAGGTGGCGGATGCTGAGATGTCCATCTTGTGAGGGGGAAGGAAAGCACAGCGCGGCCTTTTCATCCAAACTGCCCGAACTCCCTGGCGCCGGAGCCCTTGAGGGCGGTGGCAGGATAAATGACAATATTGGGTGTGGGGGAGGGCTGCTGCTGCCGTCCTTACGACCAAGAACTGACTGTAACTCCCTCCCTGGCCTTTACTTGTGATCAGTCGAGATTAATAACCACTTAGGAAATGGATGTTTGCTCTAATGTGTTGGCCGCTGTTCACCCTCGGACGTCCCTTTCCTGAACAGAAGTTCAAGCTCTTGTCACCCAACGCCAGTGGTGATGGGGATCTGCCCATTCCGCTGCCCAAAGAGGAACAGAGCTGCTCCGAGGAGGGTCAGTGTGGAGAGGGGCACAGCAAGAGGCCATATGGGCACCTTCCTTCAGACCTGTGGAACCTTCCAGACTCTCAAGTACAGTCAGTGTGTTCTGCCCTTTTTGCGTAAGGCAGAAACTTCTAGAAGCAGACCAGAATGCCAAGCCATGGACTCTGGGTTTACCTCACACCCAGGCCAGTAAATGGCCTCCACTGCGGATTCTTCCACAGGCCTTGGTCTCCTCAGGTCGAGGGAATCCGGCCCCAGGATAGCACAAAGGCCCAAGCACCAGTTGGCCACAGGGCTTTCTCCTCAGACACACTGTTATTTCAACAACCGGCTACTGCCAAAGAGAAAAAAAAGAGAGAGAAAGAAAGAGAGAGAAAGAGAGTGCAAGAGACAGACAGGAAGGGGGCAAGTTTCGGCTTCCTTCATTCCCTCTCATACACAGCAGCTGACCAGTGTCCAAAGGTCCCCGGGTGCCTGGTGAATCCCTCCTGGGGCCCCTCACCCAGGCAGCGAGGGAGGACTCTGAAAGCCCGTTCTTCTGGCAAGAATTATTTCCAAGAGGAGATCATGGCTCAGTTCTGTTTTCTCAGGTTGGTCAAGGCCTTGCAGCCTCCAGAGAGTTCAGAATCCTGGGCCACCCAACGCCCCTTTGCGGGGATAGAGTCAGCATTCCGCTTCCAAGTCCCATCTCCAAGCCAGCCCACGACACTTTCTGGAGACGAGGGAGGGTTGGGTTTTGGCTTCAGTCCATTGTTGGTCCATCCTAAGGGTCCGATGCCCTCCTGTGGGACGGAGACCGCTGTTCTGGGGAGAGGCCGGTGCTGAGAGAGAGGGGGGCTCACACGGGGGTGGTCCGCCGGTTCAGCATGGTGACGGGCAAGCCTTCCTTCAGGTCCTGCTGGAAGAAGTCGTGCAGCTGCAAAAACCCGGGATCCTGGTCGGGGCCGTAGCTGGCGGCGGTGGTCACCTTCAGGGGCTCCCTGGACAGCGTGTACATGGACAGCTCGCCCATGGGGATGGCGCCCGTGATCTTGAGGCCCACCGGAGATGCTGCCCTGGACGGAGAGGCCTCGGTGGACCTCGAGCTGGACCTTGAGCGCCGTCGCCGGTACCGATAACTCGGCATCCTGGCGTAGGGAGACGAGGAGGGAGCCTTGAGGAACTCCCGTTTGGTCTTAAATCTCAACTCTTTATTTTTCTCAATGTAAATGTTCACAGCCAGGACACCCACGGTCTCGGCCACAATGAAGGACAGGGCTCCGAAGTAAAAAGACCAACCGTAGTTGTAATGGTTTTTTTTGTCTTCGTCACGCTTGTCGCTGGGGTCCCCTGTGTTGCTGGAAATGTAGACGATGATGCCTATTATGTTACTGAGGCCTGAAAGAGAGGCAGGAGACGGGGTGGGAGGGAGGGGCAGACGTTAGACCCACAGCTGGACAAGGGACAGGAGGGCGGAGGAAAGGCTGGGGGCCACCCTCCCTTGGATAGGTATTGCCTAACTCTGATTACTAACTTTTCTTTTAAGTAATTGGTTTTGAATGGGTAGTAAAGTAAGAGTTAAGTGAGGTATCCAGTAAAACACGGGCACTTAGCTACCCAGTTCCCTACTGAGGGTGGTTACTGTTCTCTTTTTTCTTGTTTTATTTTTTATTTATTTTTTAATTTTTTAAACATTTTTATTTATTATTGAGAGACAGAGAGGGATAGAGCATGAGCAGGGGAGGGGCAGAGAGAGGGGGAGACACAGAATCCAAAGGAGACTCCAGGCTCTGAGCTGTCAGCACAGAGACTGACACAGGGCTCCAACCCACAAACGGTGAGATCATGACCTGAGGCGAAGTTGGCCGCTTAACTGACTGAGCCACCCAGGTGGCCCTGTTATTTTCTTTCTTTAAAAAAAATTTTTTTTAAAATGTTTTATTAATTTTTGATACAGGAGAGACAGAGCATGAGAGGGGGAGGGGCAGAGAGAGAAGGAGACACAGAACTGGAAGCAGGCTCCAGGCTCTGAGCTAGCCGTCAGCACAGAGCCTGACGCGGGGCTGGAACCCACGAACGTGAGATCTGACCTGAGCCGAAGTCGGAGGCTTAACCGACTGAGCCACCCAGGCGCCCCTATTTTCTTTCTTATATCATTGTTATATCTCGTCTCTCTCCCTCCCGCCCTCTCTGTTGCTCTCTCTCTCACATACACACATATCTCTTTTTCTCCTTGCACAATACTCCTCGACCCCTTGCCTTTTCATGTAACCATCCATCAGGCAGACGGTTCCGTGTCAGGCCTTAGGGAGCTGTCTGTCTTTCTCAGCGCACCCACTGCGTGGACATCTAACCAGGTTGTGGACGTCAGGTGGCTGCCAGCCCTCAGCTGGGACACAGTTGCCATGGACATCCTTGTGTCCACGCCATTCCACACACACACACACACACGAGCATAACTGAGGGGTTGAGCAGCCTGCACTTTATTACATCGAAGAGCCGGAACTTCGCGAGTCTGGGAGGTAAGACACAACAAACCTGTTTCTGTGTTTATTTAATTTAATCTTATTATAAGTGAGTCTGAGAAGAGCCAAGCTGCCTGGATTTGAATCCTGGTTGTGCCAGGGCCCTGGACTCCGTAGCTGCTCCAGTGACCAGAAACATCTGCCTGTGGCCTTGTATGGTTCCCCCGGGGAGATGGGCAGTGGCAGAGGGCACCTTTGGAGGCTGACAGTCGTGGGCACAAGCCTGTGTCTTTGTCTTTGCTTCCCTAAAGCCAGCTGGGCCACCTCTTGAATCTGGGATGATGTGGTTGTGCTCACTGAGCCCTGGTACCGTGGCTGTAATACGTTGGTGGCTGGTGTTAGTGCAAATCTGGGGGCTCCAAGGAGGAGACAGAATGGGGTGTGCCCCTTTCCTCCCACCTATGCAAGAGGTGAAAGGGATGGGGACCTGGCCAAGAAGGAGACCCAACACTTGGGCACTTCTTGCTAACACCCCCCTCCCAACACACACACTGCACGTGCATACACATATTATCCATTGCTCTGGAAGGACACAAAAGTGGAAGGGATGTAGAGGAAACACCATAAGAATCTGGCTGAGAGATTTTGAACCAGTCCCTTAACTGCTTGGGCCCTGAAGTCGCCTTTTGTGTCCCAGAGAGACCCCAAGAAGATGAGACAGGGCGGGGTACCGCGAGGCCCCTCCCCACCCTCAGCACAGGAAGCTCCACCACCAACGACCACCACGGTTCCTGGGATTCTCATGATCAGCCTCATGGGACTATTGGACCGTTGTAGGATGCGGAGACCGGGCCCACCCAGGGCCGCCTGACCAGCCGGCGTCAGACAAAAGGTGCTTTGAAAGCAAAAACACAGAGAAGGTGGGGCAAGGAGCTTCGCTAACAACTGAGATTCACGGAACTTCGTAATATCTCGAAGTTACTTACTAGAAGGCGCGTCCTGTTCCTCCTGACGGGCACTTGTTGCAAGGTTATCTGAGCTCCTCAGGTCCTGCCCACGATGCCACTGGCCAAGCTCTGCCCCCTCAAAGCTCCCCGGAGACCCAGGCCAGAAAACCTGAGTTCTCCTCGGGATCGTGTCTATGCACCTGCCGGCCACTGGCCAGCTGTGAGCCCCACTTCAAGCCTGGACTCCCTCCACATTTGCAGCGGTGACGCATGCACTGAAGCCCCCAGTGAGGCTCCGAGGAGGGAAGTGTCAAGCCACTCAGGACCAGTTAAGAGGGCCTGTGTCACTGTCACCCATCACTCCTGGGTTTTTGCTGGGTCGCAGTGAGGGTGGCTCTGTGGTGCACCCTTGCCGGTTCTGCACCCCCTTCACCCTGTCCTCACCTGCTCAGCTCCTTGGGGTCTTGGCTTCCTCTGGGGACATCCCCGCCCCCCCCCCCCCTCCAACGCAGCCAGGCTTATAAGGCGCAGGCACTTCCCACACTTGACCTTTTTAATTTTCTTGGTTGATGTGAAATTCACATAGCACAAGTTAACCCTTCCAAGTGCACCATTGAGTGGCATTTAGAACATTTACAATGTTGTGCACCCCCCACCTCCATCTAGTTCCAGAACATGTTCACCACCCCAAAAAGGAGACCCGGTGCCTGTTGAGCAGCCGCTCTCCCCGCCCACTCCCTGGGCCAGCCCCCTCACTCCCGGAGGTTTGCGATCCAGGATGAACAATGACTTTTGTCGGTGGCCCCCCCCTCCCCCACCGCCCCATGCGCTGCTGGGACGCGCACCCTGGGCGGGCGGCTCACCTGCGGCCACGAAGAGGATGCCCGCGCTGAGGACGATGTTGTTCTTGCGGCTGTAGAATCTCCCGGCTCCGATGCAGAGCCCGCCGAGCAGCAGCAGGATGGTGCTGAGGATGGGGAAGACGCTGGAGGCGCGCACGATGCCTGGGCCGGGCGGGAGACAGAGCAGAGGCCGCTGAGGGCGCCGCCACCCCGGGTGCTGGCCAGGAGCCCTGAAGCTCGGGGAGGCGGGGGCTCCTTCCCATCCGGCCCCGCAGACCATGGCGGGTTGGGAGCCCGCGCTGGACCGCACTCAAGCCACGGCTGGGGCCTGGAGTCACGTCCTGCCACGAGGCTCGCCCTGGGCGTGGACCCCACTTCCGCAGCCAGAAGGCAGGAGAGACCCTCCCTCCATGGTATCCGGGAGCCACAGCACCAGCCCTGGAAACGTTCGTCTGCCTTCCATTCAGTGGCGGTGTTTCACCCTGAGCCTCTCGCTGAGGTGTCTAGGAGCATCTGGAAGGCTGGGAAGTGGTGTCCATGAGAGGCAGCCCTGAGGGGTGGCTGAGGACACAGCCCTTGGGCACAGGTGGGTCTGGGTCTGCTCTGGGACGTGCTGGCTCTGTGGCTTGGGTCAGGTCGCTTCACCTAATGCTGAGCTTCCCCATTTGAAGAAAGCAGCTGGTGGTAGGGACCTCCCTCCTCTAGTTTTTTTTTTTTTTATGTTTTTATTTATTTTTGAGAGAGAGAGAAAGTGTGAGCAGGGGAGGGTCAGAGAGAGAGGGAGACACAGAATCTGAAGACAGGCTCCAGGCTCTGAGCTGCCAGCATAGAGCCGGATGCAGGCCTTGAACCCACGAACCATGAGATCATGACCTGAGCCGAAGTCGGACGCTTAACTGACTGAACCACCCAGGTGCCCCACAGGGCCTGGCCATTGCATGCGCTTCCTGAGTGACAGCCTTGATCTCCACAGCCATCACCTCTGTCATTGCAAGGCCCTCCTCACCCCTGGGGAGAGACAAGGGCCTCCTGAGGTCACAGAGGAGGTGGTGACTAAACAGTGGGATGTGTGTCGACCTCGCTGTCCAGCCAAGATGCGTTTGCACCCTTGCTCTGCAACTGACCAGGGTGGCTACCTTCTGATGTCAGTCCCCCCCACCTCTCTCTCTCTTTTTTTTTTAAAGTTTATTTATATATTTTGAGAGAGAGAGAGAGAGAGCATGTGCTCATGAGCTGAGGAGGGGCAGAGAGAGAATCCTGAGAAGGCTCTGCGCCACCAGCACAGAGCTCGACGTGGGGCTCGAACTCACAACCTGAGCTGTGAAATCATGGCCTGAGCTGAAATCAAGAATCAGCCGCTTAACCGATGGAGCCACCCAGGTGCCCCAAGTCTCCTGTTTCATAACCTGGGAGAGCAGTAATATCTACCTGGAGGCGCTGCATGGCACCCCTCCCCCGGAGGAGATATGACCAAGTCCTAATCACAGGTGTCTATGAATGAGACTATTTGGAAAAGAGGTTTTCTACAGATGTGACTAAATTAAGGAGCTCGAGAGGACACCATTCTACATTAGTATGGGTCCCAAGTCCAATGACAAAGGCCCTTGTGGGCAGAGGAAGAGACACGGGCAGGGGAGAAGCCGTGTGAAGGCAGAGGCAGGAGGTACCCCTCACTCCTAACCCTAAGCCCCACGTCAAGGAGGGTGGGGAGGCGAAAGGCGCTGCGGGAGACAAGGACTGATTCTCCCCCAGGGGCTGTGGCGGGAGCCCGGCCCTGCCAACGTCCCCTTGAAGACTCCAGCGTCCACACCACTCGAGAGCAAATTCACAGTTGGTTCCTGTTGTTTTAAGCCACCCAGCCTGTGGTGTGTACCGCGGTGGCCCTACGAAGAGAAGACACTTACTGCACTTGGTGGGGGCTTAGGGGATGTGGGTCCCCCTTCCTGCGCATCTGGCTGGAAGGACCAGGAGGAAGGGAAGTGGGGCACCAGGAGGAGCCCTGAGCGCAGCCTTCCTGATGCGCCCGCAGGTCCCCCAGCCCAGTAGAAATCCTGGCGACACGGACCCCTGGTGGCCCCGGCAGGGGACAGCGAGTCAGTGGCCCTGGCAGGCGCCGACTCCGGAGCCAGCTGAACCAGTTTGTGGCCTTTCAGCCTCTGAAGGCAGCATTTGTCTCCTTTCTTGTAAGCCCCCCAGTGTGTGCCCCGCTTCACACAGGGGGCTTTGTGGGGGACCTTAAATACAGCTCTTCTCTCCAGCACCTCCTCCTCCTTCCCCTGCCTTCTCGCAGCCACAGGCTCCGGGAGGAGGTTTCCCGTGGGCTTTGGAAATGTGCCTTGGAGCCACGCTGGCCAGAAGATCCGGGCTCAGCTCCCCCTGGCCCCCCCGTTCTGCAGGCGGGCCAGAGGGGCTGGGGAGAAGGGACCCCAGGGTTTCTAAGGTCACAGAGGTCAGACCTGGCTCAGAGACACCCATGCTGCCCAGGTAAGTCATGTGTGTGCCTGTCCTTCGCCACATGGGCTCATCCCAGAGCTCCGGCTGTGCACAAGCCGGATGGGGTTGCCGTAGACAGTGGCACAGGTTGGGTCTTGCACAGAGCAGAGGGAAGAGCAAGGGTAAGGCCCGGGCCATGCCGCAAGGCCAGATCGAGCCCCGGAGAGAACCTGTGTCTTGTCTGGGGGATGGGTACCTCCTTCTCACTCACCCTCAGGCACGCCGGGGCCCTCCCAGCAGCCCTGATGTCAATACTGTGAGGCTCAGCACAGAAATCGGCTACCTGATGGGAAATGCGGGACCCGGAAAGGGGACCCCAGGAGCAGGGTCGGATGGACGGGAACCCCCGGGGGCCAGAGGGACCGGTGGAAAAGACACAGCAGGGTGTGTGTGTGGGGGGGAGGGTGACCCCTCAGACCCCACACCTGCCCATGGATCTCCACACCAGCAGGGGCACTGCCAGAGTCCCAGGGTTGGGGCAAGCCCCTCTGCCAGTGATGAAACTCAAGGCACAAGGCTGGTTTCTCCGGAAGACTTCAGAATGCATGGTCAGAAGGTTGACCTTGTTCTCGAATTGTCGAAGACAAGGTGTGGGAAGCACAGCCTTGGACCTGTCAGGGTTGATAGTCCACACTTAGCTGGCTAAGCTGCCACTCACACAGGCAAACACCATGGAACTTTCTGTGACCTTCTCTGACACCCCCCCCCTCCACTGGAATGTCGGCTCGGGGGCGGCAGAGCTCCGTCTTGCTCACTGCAGTGCCGCACATGCCTAATACCGTGTCTGGTGTGTAGTGGGCCCAATCATAACTTTCTGTTAAATGGGTGAATAATTGAACCCTCAGGACCCCATATCTCTCCTGTGCTTCTGCATATTTTGCGGATCACACTACTCTGGGGACCAGCGGCCCAAATACTGAGAATCAGGGGGACGGCCGTGGTGACCGTGACCTTGGCCTGTCCCGAAACGTTGGCTGCTCCCTCTAGCTGAAGCTCACTGGTACCTGCACGCCGAATCTCGTTCTGGGGCAAGTCCCTCTGTGGACACACACCCCCTTGTTGAGAGTTAGCTCTGCCCTCCGCCCCAGTTCCGTCAGCAGCCTGGACTACCGGCCAGAGACAGCACCCCTGCTCTTCCTGGGTGTCTCTGGGCTTGTGAATGAACCCACAGGTCCCGCCCACAGAGCGCATTTGAGGAGGGTGCATCTTTCCCAAATGAGTTTAGTCTGTGCCGTGCCCCAGGAACCACAGGTGGGAGCTGAGGGCAGTGGGGGCCCAACGCTGGCCCCCTTGCCTCTGGCTGTGAGGGGAGTGCACAGGGGAGCATGACCCCCTGAGCCTCCTTCCTGCAGGCAGCGGTGAGGTGGCTGCCTTCCCTCCCACAAACCCCAGCTCCTGTCCTCACGGCTTCCTTTCTCCAGGCTCCCAAGCCTGCCCTCCTCACCTGCTCAGGCCCAGGCCCACCGCTTGCACGTGTTCTTTAACCTGACCTCACTTTGCACAGTGCTTCCCTAGACACCCTTCCTTCACCACGTCTGTGCATGCCGTCTGCTTCCTGCTGGACCCTCAGAAAGCTGCCTCGTCTGATCTCTGGACTGAGGGGCATGAGCCACCCCAGCTGGGCTGAGCGCCGGAGTTGCCCCAGATGGCCGTGCAGGCTGCACACTGTACAACCCAAAGGGTGTCGTTTTATACCATAGTCTGGGTGAGTGGGCTTCTTTGAGCAGTGCGGAAGCCGCACAGCCATTGGTGGTGGCCCTCCGGAATATCATTCGCTTGCTTCGGTGTTGGCCCCCAGAAAGCAGAAAGAAAGGACAGGCAGGAGGAAGCAGAGGAGAGGAGGGAGGAGGGTTGGGAGGCAGATCTGGCCAAACGCTTTCAGGTTCCAGGTCTGACCAGAGCCTCCTGGCACTTCCCCAGGCGCCACGGAAGCCACACGCTGTACTGTTTCACCGGATGACTCACAAGCCAAATCCTTTCTCTTAGAAGAAAACGATCCACAGGCAGGTGCACAGTGAACTGTGCTCCCTCTGAGGACACTATCGATTCTCTGTGAATGAGGCTGGGCCTGGCCCCCTGCGGGCGATGCCATGAGCAACTGTGTGTGTGTTTTGGCTCATGGGAAAGGGGGAAGTGGCCTCAAGTGGTGCCTTGCTTCCATTTCCGGGCACCTTCTCGGGCTGCGGCTCCAGCTTCCTCCCAGGGAAGGAAGTGAATTCACAGGCCCAGGGATGAGATCTGGACTTTGGGTGTGGACGGGGTTTGTCCTTGTCCTAAGTGTATGCTGTGACTTCCAGTCCGGGGTGGACCCAACCACAGGACAGGGGCAGAGATGGTGGCTCCCCACCAGGCAGTGTGACTTTTCAAGAACAGAATGCTTGGTACGTGGGGGGTGGGGTGGGCAGGTCCAGGGCCCAGAGGGCAGCGTACTTGGGGTATTAGCCCCTTAGGGATGCTTGGCCTGGGCAAGCCTGTCTTTAACCTCCTTGCCCCGGGCCCAACGGCAGCAGTCGGCAGCTCTGCAACTGGCTGTGACCAGCAGTCCTGGCGAGCAGAATGCCCACACCCTCGTCTGCTCCGGCTTGGCCTCAGTCTCCCCAGGCATGGACCTGTCTGCCACATAACCCCACTGGGGTCCTCTGCATGTCAAGGCAGCGTTGGACGAAAGTCCATCCTCCAGACTAACACTTCTGAATCGGAAAGGGACAGAAAGAGCATCCAGGGAACAGCATCCCTTCACCCCCAAGGAGCCCGTCTTTCCTCCAGCTGCCCCCTCCCCCCGCCTTCCACACAGTGAAATGAAAGGTGCTTGGCACTTACGGAGGAGATACTCCGAGCTGTCGTGGTCGTAATCATTGTCCTCTGGGAAGTGATTGATCCGGAAGCAGTGGCCTTTATAGATCCCTGAGAGAACAAGAGGAAAAGAGCATTGTAAGTGCTCTGTGCGCTGGCACATCCATCGACTCCAGACCCGTGTGCTGCATGGGCGCCGGGCTCTGTGCAGGCCCCGGGCACGGAGACAGGGACAATCCCCTGGTCTGGTGTGGGGACGGGCACACACACACACACACACACACACACACACACAGCGAAGCACCAAATAGAGGCAGGAGTGCCCCAAAGGTGACCACGGTCCCCATCTGGATGTCTGCAAGAGTGAAAGGCACACCATCAGTCACGAGCCAGGGACAAGAGGCGTCAAGCAGGACATGCGATTCCCTGTCCAAGGCAACTGCAGGGCCATCTTGAAAAATGGCAAAGCATTTGCCCCTGGGAACAGGTGGAAGGGACTTCCAGGGGGAGGGGGAAGCCGAAATAAGGCAGGGCTGGGGTCGGAGCCTGGGGAGGTCAGTGGCTGGACTCAGAAGGCCCTGTGCAGGGGGTGGGGCCGTGTGCGGCAGGTAGGGATCTGGGTCAGGGGAGCTGGGATGAAATCTAGCCCCGTGGTGTCTGTGTGTCTTTCCTCTCTCTTAAGCACACTTATAAATTCCCCCTAAGGTACATGCCGAATCTGCACAATTGGCAACATGATTCTGATCCCTTCACTCGAGGGATGGCGGGAAGTGCATGTGCAGCCAAAGAATCTTCCAGAAAGGCCAGGACCACCCCCTGCCTGGTTTCCCTACCCGACTCTGAGACGTAGCCTTTGCAGACTGGGAGGCAGGACGCCCTGGGTAGTTTAGTACGTGCAGGGGGAGAAGCAGGTGGTCCCTTCTGGAAGCTACTGTCCCGCTCCCCTACGGTCTGCTCCCCTGCCCTCTGGGAGCACTCTGCACAGGAGCGGACACGGGCAGGGAGCGGGGCACACAGGGAGCAGGCCCTGCCTTGGCGGCCACCCGCTCCTGTCCCGCTCAGCCTGTCCGCTTCATCAAGGAGCCCCCCCGACACCACCATGGGGCTGGGGTTGGGGCTGTTTCCACCTGGGGCTGTTTCTTGTCCTGTGGTTGCTGCCAGGCATCCTGCCGGCCTCCCCCAGCCCAGCCTGACCTCTCAGTTGGAAGCACAGTGTCAGAAGCGGGGCCTGTACCAGCCTGGCATCTGCTCAGGGCACACGTCTCTCCCACCTGCCGGCTGATTCGCTGGCCTGCCAGCTGCCTCCCCAGACCTTCCCTTCCATCTGTTCCCTTAGCTGCCGCCTCCAGGAAGCCGGGATGCTGGGTGAAGACCCCTGCCTCCTGAAGGCCCACCGGCCCCGACGGCCATTGGTGGGTGGGCCGGGTTTGATCAGGGAACGGTGAGAGACAGACTGTGGGTCCCAGCGGAGATGCCCCCAGGGGGATGAGTTTCGATGGTGTTCTCCATGCCGGGCCAAGCAAGAACAACCTCATCTCCTCATCTGTAGAATGGGTACAACCACAGGCTTTATCTCTCGGGGATCTTAGGAGAATTACAAGAGGCAATGCTTGAAAGGCATTCAGATGGTTCTTGGCCTCTGGGGACGGCTCAGGGTAGGTTTGCTGGCATGGACCCAGAAATCTCCCACTTTCTGCTCTCTACCCTGTGGATCCTTCCTCTTCCCTGAGAGCCTCGGGTTGATGGGGAGCCACGAGAGGTTGGGAGTGACAGGAAATGGCATGAGGGTGCGCTGGGGTGTTGGGTGGCCGGAAAGCGGGACACACAGAGGCCAGAGTGGGCCAGTCACGCTCCGCCCTGGCTCCTGGCTCCCACGCCCCAGATTCCAGACGTCCGTGGAAATACAGAGCTAGGGTTTTCCCCGCATGGGTGAGGGCCAGGCGGAGCTCTCGACTGCTCCTCCCTCTCCCCACACACTGTTTTGGGGCTACCTTATGGGTCTAAACAAAATTACTTGCTTGTTGGAACAAGTCAAATAGGTAAGAGGCTGACGTGGAAAAGTAAAAAATCTCCCTTCAGACTCGATTTCCAGAGGCCAATCCCCACATCTTTCTGTGTGTACACCTACACACGTACATGTCTGTGAGGTCCCCCCCTTACTTAAGTTTATTTATTTTGAGAGAGAGAGAGAGAGAGAGAGAGAGAGAGAGAGAGAGAAATCCCAAGCAGGCTTCTTGCTGTCAGTGCAGAGCTGGACGCAGGGCTCATACTCACGAACTGTGAAATCACGACCTGAGCCAAAACCAAGAGTTGGATGCTTCACTGACTGAGCCACCCAGGTGTCTTCCCCATTTATTTGTTTAAAAAATTTTTTTATGTTTAATTTTGAGAGGAGGAAGAGGGGGGCAGAGGCAGAGAGAGGGGGAGACACAGAATCTGAGGCAGGCTCCAGGCTCTGAGCTGTCAGCACAGAGCCTGACGAGGGGATCGAACTCACAGACTACGAGATCCTGACCTGAGCTAAAGTCAGATGCTTCACCGACTGAGCCACCCACGCGCCCCCACAGTTTGTTTCTTCTTACTGGACAGGAATATTCTGCAGCACGGATATACCACAGTTTGTGACATCTGATTATTCCCAGTGATTACACTTGTGATGTCCAGCTGTCTCTAATAATGTTGCTATGAACATTCACGTACAAGTTTTGGGGTGAACCCAACTTTTCATTTCTCTGGGATAAATGCCCAGGAGTACATGGCTGAGGTTAGTTTTATAAGGCACTGATAAATGGATCTGAAGGATGGTTCTATCCCTATATTTTGAACAGAATTATTCACTACACTTCACTCCATTATCTGCTTTTTCCATTTAACAATACATACACACATCTTTCCAGGTCACAACCTATGGATTCGACTTAAAACTTTTGTCTATTAAAAAATTTTTTTTAAATGGTTATTTATGAGAGAGCACAAGCAGGAGAGAGGCAAAGAGAGAGAGAGGGAGACACAGAATCCGAAGCAGGCTCCAGGCTCTGAGCTGTCAGCACAGAGCCTGACGTGGGGCTCAAACCCACCAACTGCAAAATCATAACCTGAGCTGAAGTTGGAAGCTTAACCAACTGAGCCACCCAGGCGCCCCAACTTTTGTCTACTTTTAATAAAAAATAATAAACTGATACTAATCCAACAGTGACTGAAAACCCTAGAGAGAAAAAGCATAGAGTCTAGAGGAACAAAGCTTGCTCCAACACTGATAATGTGAAAGAGAAAGGTGCTTCTGTAGAACGGAGGCCAGAAATATATTTCTATATTCCACTGGAAAACAAAACCCCGGTTTTGAACTGTCAGCTTGCATATAGATACCTTTGCTCCAAATGCCTCTTGAACATATTTTGCTAAACTCAAACTCTACATTTAGGAGGGATATTGTAGGGGCGCCTGGGTGGCTCAGTCGGTTAAGCCTCCGACTTTGGCTCAGGTCATGATCTCATGTTCGTGGGTTCGTGCCCTGCGTCAGGCTCTGTGCTGACAGCTCAGAGCCTGGAGCCTGCTTCCGATTCTGTGCCTCCCTCTCTCTCTGCTCCTCCCTGCTCATGCTCTGAATCTCTCTGTCTCAAAAATAAATAAAACATAAAAAAATTTTTTTAGAAAAGGAGGGATAGTGTATATTTGATAGAAATTGTAAGTAGAACTGTGTATTGCCTGTTAATTAAAAAATTTTTAATGTTATTTATTTATTTATTTTTGAGAGACAGAGAGAGACAGCACGAGCAGGGGAGGGTCAGAGAGAGAGGGAGACACAGAATCCGAAGCAGGCTCCAGGCTCTGAGCTAGCTGTCAGCACAGAGCCTGGCGCGGGGCTCAAACCCACGAACCGTGAGATCATGACCTGAGCCGAAGCCAGACGCTTAACCGACTGAACCACCCTGGCGCCCTGCCTGTTATTTAAAACACATTCTTTTTAGTGGCTGCATAGCCATCTATAGACATGGAGTATCCGTTCAGCTCTACCACAGAATCCCTTTCTTGGGGGTGTGCGCATGCACCCCCAAGTACCACTGTGCTCCCCCTTTTCCACACCCAGTTCTTGAGCACAGGTTGAAGGAAGGGGCATCAAATGGGTTATGACCCCCCAGGAAAGATGTATTGAAGTTCTAACCACTGGTACCTGTGAATGTGCCTTTCTTTAGAAACAAGGTCTTGAAGATGTAATCAAGTTAAGAACAGGTCACACTAAATCCGGGGGAAGTGGGGTGCCTGAACCCAGTGACTGGCAACCTTATTTAAGTTTTTTAATGTTTATTTATTTTTGAGACAGAGAGAAAGAGAAAGAGAGGGCGACCAGGGGAGGGGCAGAGAGAGACACAGAATTGGAAGCAGGCTCCAGGCTCTGAGCTGTCGGCACAGAGCCCGATGCAGGGCTTGAACCCGCGAACTGTGAGATCATGACCTGAGTCGAAGCCGGACGCTTAACCGACTGAGCCACCCAGGCGCCCCTGGTGACCCGATTTATTATTTATTTTGAAAAGGGAAATGTGGACACAGACGCACACTTAGAGAGGAAGGCTGGGTGAAGACAGAAGCAGAGGTGAGCCATGTGTCTACCCACTGAGAGATGGCAAGCTAGCGACAGGCAAGGAAGGCTCTTACCAGGCTCTCAGAGGGAGCCTGGCCCTGCTGACACCTTGCTTTCAGACTTCTGGCCTCTGCAACAGCGTGACAGATACATTTCTGTTGTTCCAAGCCAGCCGGGTGGTGATAATTTGTTGCAGAGGCTCCAGGAAGCTCACGCACGCACGGTTGTGCTGTGCGGGAGAGAGTGCAAGGTGCCCCGTTCACTCATCCGGCGGAGCGCAGCCTTCCAGGAAGGTGACGTTACCCTCCTCACAGCTGCGTTCCGGCTTCCTGCTCCTCAGGCGGCTCCAGGAGCCATGGGTAAAGGCTAATAAGTCTCATTGATTAGGGCCTCTCCTTGTCTCGTGTGCCGCAGTGAAATGCACGCAGTCTCACCAGCTCAGGCTTCCAAAGCAACTTTGTTGGGCACCATGTCCCCATTGGGGCCCCGAATCCTCTCCCCAATGGCTGCCAGCCACAGGGACCTCCCTACCTCCCAAGGCATTCCAGTTTTTTTTAATCTTTAAAAAAATTTTTTTAATGTTTTATTTATTTTTGATACAGAGAGAGACAGAGCATGAGAAGGGGAGGGGCAGACAGAGAAGGAGACACAGAACCGGAAGCAGACTCCAGGCTCTGAGCTAGCTGTCAGCACAGAGCCTGATGCGGGGCTCGAACCCACGAACGTGAGATCTGACCTGAGCCGAAGTCGGAGGCTTAACCGACTGAGCCACCCAGGTGCCCCTCCAGTTTTTTTATAATTTGTTAAAACATTTATTCTTTTTCAAGAGACAGAGACAGAGCACGAGCAGGGAAGGGGCAGACAGAGAGGCAGAGCCTGATGCGGGGCTCAAACTCATGGACCGCAAGATCATGACCTGAGCTGAAGTTGGATGCTTAACCATCTGAGCCGCCCAGGCGCCCCACCAAGGCATTCCATTTTTAAACAGCTTTAGCGTTGACGTTCCTGAAAGATCATCTGCCTCTACACAACTCAGCCACCGGCGCCGTTTAAAATCCCTGGGAATAAGAGAATCCCTCTCTCATGGGTGGGCCCCTCAAATCACTGAAGGGCAGAATTGTGTCTGACAGGAAGGAAGCAAAAACGACTTTTCCAGCTGCTGGGAGGTGTGGGTGAGGCCCAGAGCTGAGGGTGAGGGATGCCTTAGCAGCTGCCAACAGTTGGCACTAGACCCCCGCCCCCAGCCAGACCTTATTAACAGGCGGGAAGCCTGACCCCACCCCCAGTCTAAAGAAGGGGGGCTGTGGAGAAGAAGGCACCGCCTGTCCTTGGTATGTGGACGGTGAAAGAGACTGCCCCTTGCTCCGGAGCCAAGAATCTGGGTTATTTCCCCTGAATGAATGTCTTCTCCAAATCAAACATCTTCAGTTCCTTCAATCATTTCTTCACTGATGATTCCAAGAGACTTCTCTAGCCTGGCCCTCTGCGCTGGGTTGGCTTCCAACTCTCGGTGCCCAGAAGCACAGCTCCCACCACCAAACCCAATGTTTCAGGGCAAAGCTGTCCCCTCCTCTCCTCTGGACTCTATGCTTCTGTTAATGGGACCTCGTGTCGACTCAGGCTCCCAGGAGTTCTTCCTCAAGAACTGGCTCACGTGCCCCCAACCTGTTTTTGTTGAGTGGAGTGTCTCTTCAGAAGGACTTCACATTTATCCTAGCCAAATTTAATTTTGTTCGTGTGGCCCAAGGCATTTGATAGGGAGAAAATTAATGGCCGATGTGAGAGGTAAGAGAGAAAACCATTTCCAATCCACTTCACACGAGTTCTTTCTCTGTGAGCAGGCTATTTGCCATGTTATCTATGAAGCGGTGTTTAATATTGAGATCCTGGATGGGCCACACTGCAGGAATCCTGAGGCACTCCCAGGGTGGCCGCCTCCTTCCTGAGGGTCGGGAAAACCACTGGTGTGAAGTGACTGTGTTAGTCACGTGGCCTCAGGTAAATTCCTTCTTCATCTATAGAACTCAGGAACTGGGCCCAAGGAGGCTTCCCTCCTCTGAGATCCGAGGACTCCTTTGTGCAGAAGAGATACGGGAGTCCGTGCCTACGTTAATATGGCCATTCGTCTCTGGCCCTCATAAACCACTTCTGTGAAAGGTATTTCTCACAGCATAGGAAACATCTGGAAAGAAATATGCTTAAAATGTCTAGGGTTTTACTTCTGGGTGATAAGGTTAAGAGTGAATTAAAGTTTGCTTCTTCACATTTTTCCCCCCTGAGTTTCCTCAGTGTCTGAAAATGAGCCAATAGGGCGTATCGAAAGGAAGAAAAAGAAATGGAATCTGATTCCTAGTGAAAACGTGACGGCGCTTCTGGCCACAGACATGCTCAGATGTGGCATCGGGTGAGTGGGGCGGGGGCCGTGGGGGTGGGAACATTGTGGGAGGCGTTGTGGCCTCTCGTTGGGCAATATGTCCCTGCTGCCTTCCTTCCCGGCTGTGCCCCCCTCTGCAGGGAGGGTGACCGGCCCCACGACCGGTCCTCGGGGGTGTAAGATTTTCAGTGCTGAAACCGGAGAAAGTCCAAGGCAAAGCATCTTCCTGCGCGGGCACTGCGCGACTCATTTCCGGAGTGATGGCATCTGATATAAGCCTCCGCCATGGGCCACCCCAGAGGCCTCTTGTCATCAGGGGATCCTGGACAAGAGACTGGTAGAGGGCGACAGTAATAGTGGTGATCATACCCGGGGACTCCTTTATCGCTTGCAGAACATTTCCAGGAGTCTGACTTCATCGGATCCTCACCAACACTCAGCACCGGACCCCTGCTGGGAGTACAGACACCCTGTGCCCTGCCCCCCACCCGCCTGCCCGGCTCTTACTCCAGCCGTTCAGGAGGCGGGAGCAGCTCTGTGCAGGCCTCGCCTGCTGACACTTCCGTTCCACTGCACTAATGATCTCTTGCTTTTCGTCCAGGGCACTGGGTACGCAGCCTGGGGGGACCTGCACTGCACGCCCACACAGGGAGCGGCAAGATCGAGGGATGAGGACCCCCACCCCCCACCCCAGGGTAACCTTAGAGCAGGAGGCTGGGAGCCAGTGCACCAATGTGCCCGTCCTCCATCCATGGGATCTGTCCTACCTGCTTCTGGTCGAGACAGGACCCAGGTGAGTGGCGATCACCTCAGGGACGCCCCTGGCCCCGGCTGTCCCTCTATCTCCATGTCGCTGTCCCCTGTGCCCTCTCCCTAGGACCACCGCCCAAGACACACCGCCAGCCTGCGCGCCCTGGGCACCTTCTGTGCATCTTCGTGGTATTGCTCCTTGGCAGACGGAAGGACAAGGCTGAGGGACGTTGGAAGGCCCGCCTCACAAGCCGCCCTGCGGAGGCCCAATGCTGAGTGACCGGGCACTCGACCTTAGCTGGAAAGTCTTCCTTGCTCCGTTTTAAAGAGGAGGCTCGGGGCACGCCTGGGGTGCACGTGGCAGAGCGGCGACCCCCGGAATCCACCTTCTTGGCCCCCCTTCCCCGCTGCTACCTTCCCAGGACCCCTCCGCAAGCGCAATGTGGGCCGCTGGCGCCTCCCCGGGACAGAGCAGGACATGCAGGCACACAGAGACCAAGAGTGCTAGCATAGCTTCAAGGACACGGTTTCCTGACCCCGAGGCCGGAGGCGATGGCATCTCCAGGCCTCGGAAGAGGCGGCTCCGGCTCGGCAGGACTGCTGGGAGGCTGGGAGAAGGCAGCCTGACCTGGCAGGGCCCCTTTCGGCTCAAAGATAGCATGACTGAACATACAGCAGAAGGGGCGAGCGGAAGGGGGTGCTGAGCCCGCACCCCTCATCCCTCGATGGCATTTTCACCGAGTGCCCTGTGTGATGCCCAGCAGGTTCCAGGGGCCGGAGCTGCAAGGTCTCAGTTTGGCAAGGTCCTTGCCCTGATGGGGCGAGGTCCAGGGGCACCGACAGCACAAGAAGACAAAGACATGACAATTAGTATCATTTCGGGCAGTGACTGAGGCTGGAAGGCAGGGGGAGAGATCGGATTGTAGGGATCACGTGCATTGCAGGCCTCTGTCCCGAAGTTATGGCTGGGCTCAAAGCTGGGGTGCGGGGGGGCTCGAGTGTGGGGTCCCAGGTGTCCCTGCAGAGCTGCTCGGACACACGATGGCACAGCCCCCTCATCCCTGTCGCCCCCGCCCTCCTGGGTCAACATGAGGTGTAGAAAAAGCCCAGAGGTGGCCCAGCTGCTGAAGGAGGCAGGAGGAAGGGGAGGGGCGAGGGCGAGACCCACCCGTGGGCCAAAACATTCCAGCAAAGCCATCTAAGTCATCTGTGTGCCTCGGAAAGTAATTGAACCGCATTTGCTTTTCTAAATAGCCATCGATTGACTCTTTGATGATTGGAAGTGACTGTCTCCTAACGGGTCCCAGTGAAGGAGGTTTCACCTGATTGGGCACTGTGAACTGGGTCATCCCATGCTGGTCACAGCCCCGGTCCATGGCCAGATGAACCAAGTCCTTACGGGAGAGTGGGGCGTGTGGGCGGAGCTCGGGGGGGGGGGGTGCCCGCGCCTTCCCAGTCTCGTGGATTTCCGCCGGGACTGCCTCTCCGGTGTTTTCCCACAGCTGCTTCTCCGTCGGGTACCCCCAGCCAGGACCCTAATTCCCGTGGGAAGGAGCGGGGTGGTTCGTAGGATGGAGTGCTGTATGTTTCCAGGAGGATACAGGCCTTTCCAGAAAGGACCCAGAACCTTGTGAAGGAAGTGGAGAATGGAGGGGAGGCGAGGCATGGCCAGGCTGATGGGTGGGGAGGCGGGAAGAGGATTATCCTCATGGTAAGAACAGCAGCAAGGATTTACTTAGCACCTATTATGTGCCAGATACTAATTCAAGCACCTGTCGTTTATTAACTCAGTCCATCTTCATACTAACCCTGTGAGGTAGATAGGATGAGTAATACTATTTGCTACTGTCCTAGCTGGGATTCGAACCAGGGCTGCTCGGCTTCAGAGTCCATGTCCTTGTCTCCCTCGGTCTGGATCCCTGTGGAGGTATCACCTTGATTTCTGCCTTCAGCTTCACACAGTGTTTTCCATGTGCAAGTCTGTCTCCAAATATACCCTTTTCTTAAAACATTTTTTTAATGTTTATTTTTGACGGGGGGAGGGAGGGGCAGAGAGAGAGAGATCATGACCTGAGCTGAAATCAAAAAGTCAGTTGCTCAACTGACTGAGCCACCCAGGCGCCCTGAGGCTAGGATGTTTGAGGTGCACTGATATGTACAGAGGAGATGATATGGTGAACAGCGCAAGCAAAAGGCACAGGGGTAAAGGTGTGCAGGAGGCCAGCCTTAGGTTCTGGTACCTTGGATGGTGTGGCCTGGCTGGGGAGCAGCAGTGGGGAATGCAGAGACTAGAACTGGGCGTGGGGGTCTCGCTGGATAAGCTGAGGAGACAGGCTTTACTGCGTGGGCTCCAAGGGTGGGGGTGACTTGAGGTTGGAAGGCCCTGGTGGGCAGCAGCCACTCCGGAAGGGAGGTGCATGGGGTAAGGGCGGCGAGCAGTCGGGAAAGAAGAAACGCATCACAGGGCAATGCAAGCCATGTACTTCATTTGGGGAGGTCCTGTTTCCTGTCCTTTGATGTGTTTGCAGATGAGGGAGGGACCAGAGAGGTCTGGCCGGAAGGGGCTTGGTCAAGATCATTCCAGCATGGAGGGGCAGTGTGTCCCCATTCCCGGGGCTGCTGTAAGAGAGCACCACAAGCTGGGTGGTCTGACCACCGTCTCTCAGTGCGGGAAGCCAGAAGGCCGAGACAGGAGAGGGCTCTGAGGGAAATCCATTCCGGGTCTCCCCCCGCCCTCGCCCTCCCCCCCTCACCCCAGAGCATCAGCAGTCTGCCGGCCATCTTGGCACATGTCAGACTGTAGAACCATCAACTTGATTTCTGCCTTCGGCTTCACACAGTGTTTTCCAGCTACAAGACTGTCTCCAAATTTACCCTTTTCTTTAAAAAACATTTTTTAAATGTTTATTTATTTTTGAGAGGGGGAAGGGCAGAGAGGGAGAGGGAGACACAACATCTGAAGCAGGCTCCAGGCTCTGAGCTGTCAGTACAGAGCCTGACACGGGGCTCGAACCCACGAATCATGAGATCATGACCTGAACCGAAGTCGGACGCTTAACCCACTGAACCACCCAGGCGCCCCACATTTCCCCTTTCCGTAAGGACGGCAGTCATATGGGTTAGGGCCTGTGCTAATGACCCTATTTTGACTTGATTGTCTCTGTAAAGATCCTACCTCCAAATAAGGTCTGAGGTCCTGGGGTTAGGACTTCAGTGTGAGAATCTGAATCTCCCACCCTCAAGCTCCTCCCACCTCCGGCTCCCTCCAGTCCCCCTCAGCCTTGTCTCATGATTCTTCCTCCTCCACGCCTCCGTCCCCGGAGAACCCTCCGATGGCTGTGATTTCCCACTTGGCACGCTCGGTGTCTTCCCACGCGCTGGCCTCTCTCCAGCTGCAGCGAGGCGGGCTGTTGGGGAACCACGCTACGGGCTCCTGGAGAGAAACTGCAGGCTTGAAGAGGCAGCGTGGGCTGGGCCGGGCTTTCCTGGGGGTGCCCCAGCTCCCCGGCTGTGAGAGACTCTCCGTGAGACCCTGGGAAGCCACCACGACCTTCAGTTTCTTCATCCAACTTATGTTCAGTGAGCGCCTGCTGTGTGCCCAATGCTGGACCCTCGGATGTAGTGGAGTGTCTGCTCGCTGAAAACTCATGTTCTCTTCTTGCCGGATGCAGGGCCACCCTGCCTCCTCAGTGTCCTTTGCAGTCGGATGTGGCTGTGTGACCAAGCTGGTGAGTGGAGTGTGAGCAGAGGTGATGTGTGCCCTTTCTGGCTAAGCTCTGAGAAGTGGGTGTGCCCCCTCCCCCACCGGCCACGGGAAACGGTGGGTCCACGAGTGGAAAGGGCTTGAGTCCCTGAATCCAAGGGAGGAAGGAATCTGAGGGAGGAGGTCTGAAGGAGGAGACCAGAGAGCACTTCACGGAGGACCTGACCTAGGCTGCCGGGTGGGAGTCAAGAACACTTTTCTACATCTAGAAAATGGAGAAATATTTTTATATCTTTCAGAGCCAAAGTGAGACCCAACGAGACCCATGTGGGTCAAAGCCCTTTGAGAAGGACACATCCTGGTGATGTTGTGAGGGACAATATACAGTTTTGGGGGGATGTCTTCAGACCTGATTCAGGCTCTCCATGTCCTTCCGTGGCCAAGCGCTTGAGACTTAGAGCCTGACCAGGCTCTTTGGGCATCATGACACCTGCCACCACTGCCCAGGCCACATTTCACACATGCTCATCCTTCTTTCACCGCTTAGAGTCATTGTGGGTGCCTCCTTGTGCCTATAGAATCTGTTTGGGATCTTTCCTTTGATAAGGATATGGTCCATTCATTCGACCCTTTGCCCGTCCTTTCTTTTAGCTCAGTATTCATTGGTTGATGTCAGGCCCTGTGGGAGCCCAAAGGCGTAGCAAGAATTTAGAGGCCTGTTGGGGAAGTGAATGTGTGCTCACCATAAAGCAAGCACGCTGGTGACATGGGCTATTGAGGCAAGTTGGGTTGTAGCGGGTGGGGAAGGTTCATGGACTTCCAAAGAATTAAAGAGAAGTGCTGGATGGGGTGTCTGGGACAGCTCTGGGGAGTGAGCTTCTGGAAGAAAGCACACATGGATGAGGAGAAACTGAGGCTGGAAAAGGGAGGTGGGGCTACAGTCATGGAGGGGTCTCTGTTACCTTGTGAGGTGACTGGCTTTCATGCCGTTGGCTCCGAGGTGCCACTGGGAGCTTTCTTGCACCTGGAGTACGTCTCCTTGTGACTAATTCAGGGACCCTGAGTCCCCAGAGGCTCTGCGCGTGTCTGCAATTTTATTCCCAGCCTGGCTGGGTGTACGGTGACCTGTTAGGCCCAGGGGCCCCTTGGGGAGTCTTGTTTGCATCCTAGGGGAGCCCAGCTGCCTGGGAGATCGAAGGCTCTGCTCCCCAGGGATTAACAGGCTCCCCTTCATCACTCCTCTCACATTGACGCACCTTGTGAGGAGGTATGTGTTTAAACTCTGGTTCGGATTCGTGGCTTCCTGCAGCTGAGGGGGCTGTGGCTGCCTCGGTGTGGCCACTGCCAGGAGCGTGGGGCAGGGAGGTCCCCCACCTGCCTCGCCCCTCACCCCCTGTCAGCCACAAGGAGGGATGGCTTCCAACAGAGAAGAATGGATTGCATGGTGACTTGGACCCCAGGCCTCCTCCCTCGGCTCTCATCTGCATAACCCGATGGCTGAGGGCGTGGGGCTCTGTCTCCAAGACGTTTCCTCCTCCATCTAGCAGGCGAGGTGAGCTGTGAGGTCCAAAAGGGTGTTTCTCTGGAAGAGCAGAGTCTGGAGCTGGGCTCGTGGAGCATTGGTGACAGAAGTTGCTCTGGTCATCAGCAACAGAAGGAAGACAGCACCTGCTTCAATGGGACTAGACTCCCGTCCAGAGCCTGTTGGGCCTCTGCTTCCAGCTCCTTCCCCCAGGCAGTGGGGTTCCCACAGAGAACTCTATTTGTGCCCTCACACTCTGTCTCTGTAAACCAGGGACCCGGAGAGCAAAGTTACTCTGGCAAACTGAGGCAGCTCTTTAGGACCTGGATTCTTGCACAGCTGGGCAGCATCTCGGGGTGGGGAGAGATGGGGACAGAAAGGTGGGGGGCGTGTGCCTGGTACTAAGCCCATCCCGAGGCTCTGATGTGCTTTTGAAGCGTACCTGTGGGGGGGCGCCTTTCTCTGGGATGGGTCCCTCACACAGAGTTCTCCCCAGTGGCCATGCTGGATGACCCTGTCCCCAGCCTGGAGTCCTGGACACACCACTGGCCCAAGAACTGGACCATTCAGAAGCTCTTTTTAGAGTTTGGATTTTGGATCCAAAGCAGAGGAGACCTGGGGGCCAAGGGACACGGGGGAGATCAGGAACAGGGTGTTCTCAGTGGCTGGCTGTTAAATCCCTTCAACCCCTTGGACCCTCCACCTCCAATAAAGTCCTCCTTGGGGAGGCAGACAGAAGAAGTTGGGTTCTGTGGCTACAACCAAGAGAATCCCAACCCTCAACCAACGGCACTTTCAGCAGGGGAAAGAGATTCCAACCCAGTTTTTGTGGGCTCCGGGGCCCAGGCTATACTTCATTCCTCGGGGTAAGTGTGCAATACTTTGACAAGACGTGAAAATGAGCACAGGCTCCTGGGAGACCAGAGAGCCCAGGGGACAGGAGGGACGTGTGTTGCAGACAGGAATGGCGGATGCCAGTCCCCGTGCTGTGAGGTGGAAACCGTGTGTCTGGCAACTTCGGCCTCTTGAGGCCTCAGTCCCCTGGGAGAGCCCCCATCAGGCCAGTTAGTTAATTATATAGCATCTCTGTTTCTTCGTCTATAAAGTGGGGGATACCCATGGACCTCACGCACTTGCCAGGAGGAATGAGGAAAGAAGGCCATGTGAGGCCAGCGGAGAGAAGGTTCCCAAACATGGGGGTTCCTCTTCCTTCCTGATACAAAAGGGCCTCCTACCTACCCTTGGCCAATAGACCAAGCCCTTGAACAAAGTCTCCTCCCCCTTAAGCCTTTTGTGAGGACCCCAGAGATGGCTCTTGGTCCCCCCCAGGCTCCATCCTGGCCGCACCCTTGCCCTCCGGTGGAAAATGGGAGCCCGTCCCTCAAGCGACACCCCAAATCTCTCATGTCACTCGGTGAGTTCTTCAAGAAGCCAAGCGCCAGCCTCACGCCTCCTCCAACCCTTCGCTCCAGGGCGGGCGGGATTTTCCTGCTGAGATTCCTAATTGAACAGAGCCGGGGAGACTTCCCCAGGCAAAAGCTCGTTTTCTCTCCTAACACAGGGACATGGGTGTTCAGTCATTGTCTTGTGCTTCTTCTGCTTGAATCTGCTTGGTAACGGCTGCCTGGATAAAAGCTCAGTTCCGAGGTTCAGTTTCTTTTTTTCTTTGTTTCTTTCTTTTAATGAGGAGCAAATACGGAGCTCCAAGGGGATTCAATAGCTCTCTGCAGATTCCGTTGGTTTGCGTCTGCAGATTTCTGGAAAGTTATGCTCCAATAACCTGAGAGTTTTAATTGAAGGGCTTGGGTAAGGGAAGGAGAATCATAGTGTGGAATCATAAACTTCTAGAAGGGACTGTTGGGACCATCTACTTCATCCCATAGGCTGGACACATTAAGAACCTGAAGCCTGGGGAGGTGAAGGGCTGTTTCCACAGGGATGGGCCAGTTGGTGACGAGCAAGCCTAGAACTCTGGTGTCTTGACTCTGAGTTCAGTGCTCTTTTGCCCATCCCCTGCTGCATGCAAGGTTCTTAACCAGGAGCAATTTTGCCCCGCGGGGGGACAATGTCTGGAGACAGCTTTGATTGTTGTAATTTGGGGGAGCTTAGTGCTACTGGCAACGAGTGGGTGGAGGCCAGCGGGGTGACTGTGCATCTTATGATACATAGGGCGGCCCCTCCTTCAAAGAATGAGCCTTCCCAGTCAGTGATGCCAAGGCTCATGGCGAGCAGAGCTGGGCCGTTCCTTCCAAGTCCACGGCAGACATTGCTAATCGACCACAGTCCTGGTCTCCCCTGATCACAGTCTACTTTCTTCTCAATGTAGTGCTCCAGGCGTTTAGTTTTTTTTAATGTTTATTCATTTTTGAGAGACAGAGAGAGACAGAGCACAAATGCGGAGGGGCAGAGAGCGAGGGAGACACAGAATCCGAAGCAGGCTCCAGGCTCCAAACTGTCAGCACAGAGCCTGACACGGAGCTCGAACCCACGAACCGTGAGATCATGACCTGAGTCTAAGTCGAACGCTTAATGGACTGAGCCACCCTGGAGCCCCTCCCATGAACCTCTATTGATTACTTTGTGGCCAGAGATGGTAGGTGACAGAATCGTTCAGCTTGGGTGTTAGTCCTGGCTCTATCATATGGCTCTATGATTCTGGGTCCTAATTCACTTCTCTGTGCCTCATTTTTACCATCTGTGAAATGGGATCATAAGTGGGGCAATCTTCAGGGAGCTGTTGCGGGGAGTAAACAAGTTAATGCAGTCTTCAAACGTCACTGCCAGGAACACTGTGAGTGTTTAAAACACGTGAGCTGTTGTTATTATAATCAGCTCTGCTCTGGTGATAAAGAGACAGCTGGGCCTACTAGGAGAAGGCATCAGGCCAGGTTTATCTCCTGTCAGGACTGACACGGATTCTTTCTCGTCTGCATCTATCTGTGATATTGCAGTTTTCAAAACGAATGAAATCTTCCCGACTCGGTGACTTTGTTTTCTCCCAGCCCCATGACCGGTCGACTGAGAAAGGCCGGCCTCAGCCGAGCACCAACCCCCTGCAAAGCCCTGCGCCAAGCTCTTCCCATTTTTTCTCATTAAAGCCGTGAAATAACCTACGGAGTAGGAGCTCCTATGAACCCATTTTACAGATGAGGAAGCCAAGGCTCTGAGAGGGCGGGTAACTGACAGAGGTAACAGACCCCCAAGCAGCCAAGCCAGGACTCTGTTCCTTATCCTACTCCGGCACTGGGTTCTCAGCACGGTGCCACCCTGCCTCCCTGTCCTGTGTGAGAACAGGGCCAGGGACAGAGGGAAGATGGGAGGCAGAGAGGGCTGGCGTCCTGCGGGGCACAGAGCTGCCAGGTCAGCGGCATTTTCTTTTTTTCTTTTTTTTTTTTTAACTGTTTATTTATTTTTGAGAGGGTGGTGGCAGTGGGGCAGAGAGAGAGGGAGACACAGAATCTGAAGCGCAGAGCCTGGTGTGGGGCTCGAACTCAGAAACCAGACAGTGACCTGAGCCGAAGTCAGATGCTTAACGGACTGAGCCACCCAGGAGCCCCTCACCAGCATTTTCTGATGGTACGGACAGGCCGGTCTGTTGGGCAGGCTGCCGGAGCACACTGAGTACCCTGGGTGCTGGGGGCACAGTCCTCCTGGGTATCCAGAAGCTAGATTCAAACCCAATTCTTAAGACCCGTCTCACAGCCTCTGGCGCCTATGGTACAGAGCATCAGGTTGAAATTCTCCCCCACAGGCTGGAACGCTGGTGTTTCCAGGTTACTCAGTGAGGACCCACCAAGTCGTGGGCTTTGATAGGACTCAGAGTGCCTGGGACCATCAGACATACCTGGTGGCCTGTCCCTTTGTCCCCAACCCCCAGAGCACAGGATGTCCTGCCTGGTAGTTTTCTGGGAAGGGCCTCTCTATTTTTGGACCCCGTACCTTCCATTCACTTTGGAGCCAGAGAGAGCATGTCAATTCCATCCCCCCGTGAGGGTCCCTCAAGTCCTGGAGGAATGGCTACCCAGTTCTCCTCAGTTCAAATCTACACCCATGTCCCGAGAGCCCGTTCTGTGCCAGGCTGGGCATGGGCTATGGTGGGGAGTGACCAGAATCTTTCAACTCTGAGTGGGCACCCAGGGTGCTGGGGAGTCCGTAGCAGAGTCAGGGAAGCTGCCTGTGGCAGTGACCCTGCAGCTGCACCCTGGGGAGGAACCAGCAAGAGGAAAGAGAGGGTGGACATGCAGACAGAAAGGCCTGCACTGCCGAGGCCCATGGGGAGGTCGGGGCGTGTCGGGGGAGGTACCAGAGGCTCATGTATGTGGCTGGAGGTGGGGGCTACAGGGAGGAGCCGGTAGGTGGTTGGGCCTGGAGATGCAGGGAACAGTGGAAAAGTGCACAACCAGCTACCGGAAGTAAGCGGGTTGCTTTATCGGGGCTTCGTCCCTCTCCAGGGTTGGGGGGCAGAGTGGAGGCAGGGAGGCAAGCTGGAATCCAGGTTCTGGGACCAGAGCCTCACTCAAGGTCACCCTCTGACTTGGGGTAGAGAAGAAGGAATCCCCAAGGCTCATCTGTGCCCTGATTCTGATTCTCATCCATCTTCAGACTAACCATCCGTCCCCTCTGGACAACAGCCCGGACTTGGCAGACTTGGCCCCCAGCCTTCACTGGTCCTCCCCAGTCCGTCCAGGAGGCCACACTCACATCCGTGCAGAACAGACCCCCCTCCCCACCCTTGGCCTTTCAGGCCCCAGGCCCTTTAACTCCCAGACCCAGCTCAATGGACCTCAGCTTCCTCCAGGAGGTTGGGAGCTGAGGCCTGGGGCTTTCATTTGCATGGAAAAGAAAAAAAAAATAAGATAAAAGCCAACTTCCCTCCCCCGGAGGCTCAGCAGAGCCCACGAGTGGGGTGCTGGTGGGCTGGGAAGGGGGAGCTCCAGGCTGGCTGTGAGCTAGCTGCTCTCTAAGATGGAGAACCCTCCCCTCTCCCCCGAGGAAGAGAACAGAACAATTGTCATTGTGAGTCAAGCAGACCATTTATGGGGAGGATAAAAGTTAATGGGAAGCCGTACCCCAGCTTCTCACCATTAAGCAAGAGAAATGCTGGGAAGAGACACCAAGAGAGAGAAGAAGCCCCAGCATGCAACAGGACTCTGCTCGAGCGGAGCCCAGGGCGAGGCCAGGTGGAGGCCGGGTGGAGGCAGGTCGTGAGGAGCCACATTCGTCACCGGATTAGGAAGACACTCAGTGTTGGCATATCACCAGTTTCATGAAATCTCCAGGGGCTTCTAAACCTATCACCCACCATCCCTGCCCAGGTCGACCGAAAGCCAGTTGGGGGCGGACGGGCCGGCCCTGTCCCGAATTCATCTAAACAAAGCCTGCTCGCCAGAGGCCTGCCCGGCAACCTAAACCTGGAGGCTCCTCTATCCTGACCGTGCCCAGGTGCCCTGGCTTCCTGCCAGTCTGCAGAGAGACACAGGACCAAGGTCTGCAGAGCGGAGCCTTGCTGTGGTCCACACCCACTCCCGTGCTCACTACCACCATCGCTTCAATAATGGCCACTCACCACGAGCAGCCGGTGCTTGCTGAGGATCTCACTGCCCCAAGCGCTTTATGATTTAATGCATTTAGTTCCCTTGTAATCCTCTCGTGTGGGTGCTGCTATGATCATCAATTCCATTTTCCAGATGAAGCAAACTGAGGCCCTGAGAGGTTAAGTGACCTGCCCGGGGTGGCCCGAGTCACAATTGCAGAGCTGGGATTAGAACCCTGGCCATCAGGGCGCCTGGGTGGCTCAGTCGGTTAAGCCTCCGGCTTCGGCTCAGGTCAGATCTCACATTTGTGGGTTGGAGCCCCGCATCAGGCTCTGTGCTGACAGCTAGCTCGGAGCCTGGAGCCTGCTTCTGGTTCTGTGTCTCCTTCTCTCTTTGCCCTTCCCCCTCTCATGCTCTGTCTCTCTCTCTATCAAAAATAAATAAAACATTAAAAAAATTTTTTAAAAAAGAACCCTGGCCATCATCCTTCAGAGACTGAGCGCCCCCAGACCCAGCTTTACCCCCATTACAGACTGTAAGTGTGATGTCCGTACATACAGGCACTTGCTGGCAATTCCGGGGGCAGAGGGAGTCCTAATCCCTCTGATGGAATGTTCCATGAGCTCCCTGAGCCATCTCAGGATCACCTCTTTCGAACCACCCCCTGCATGTCCCACGCTGGGTACCCAAAGGGACCAACCAGCACAATGGCTGTTTTCTTAGAAATCTGTGCTGCAGAGCTTGGCCGGGAGGGAGGGCAGAGCCTGGGGAAAGGAGAAGGAGGTGTGAGTGTCCACACACGAGTTGGACTTGGCCACGGAGCCTGAGGTAGGCGGCGGGTCTGGGGGGCCGGTCCCCGCTGCTGAACAGGAGCTGCCTGCCTGGGGGGAGGGGCACTGCACGCACTCCCCTAACTTCCCTCTGACTGTCCTTCTCACTGTCTTCCATGGGCTCCTCCTGCTCCCTCCCTCAAGGTGTGTCCACCTTCTGTCTGCACTCACGTCCTGTCTGTCCTGTCTGCACACCCCGGTGACCTCCCACTCTCTGCAGACTGTGACCCCCCCCGGTCCACACCTTCTCTGATTCCAGACTCAGAGACCTGCTGCCCAGTGGACACCCTCACCCAGATGGCCGGGCTCACAGTTAAAGCTCTCATCCGGCCCTTGGTAGCCCTCCGCCTCCCGCCACTGTCTTGCTGTCCCCGCCCTCTGGACGGTCTTCACTGAAGGCGCCTCCTCTCCTACCTCTTCTTCCCCCGCCTGCAATTTATCCACCAGCCAGTCCGGCCACTCTACTGCCTAACGATGCTTCAGGCCCATCCGTCCCCTCCACCCACATGACCTGCCTTTGTTTGGTTTGCGTGTCCTTTCTCTTAGCTGGTATCTCTGTGGCTGCCTCCCTCAAAATCACCTGCCGGGGTGATCTGGTGATACGGAACTGACCACAGCGCCATTGGTGACTTTCTACTTCCTGCAGGATAAAGTTGGGGCATGCCAGCCATCGTCGATGGGCTGGTTGCATTGCCCAAGAGTCTCATGCCGGCCCTGGCCTCCAACACCGAGCCGTGTGCGGGGCTCCCACTTGAGGTTTGCTCTTCTCCACCATCTTCTGGTTCTGGCTTTCCCGCTTCTCTGGCATTTTCCTCCAGCCTCTCACCTTGCGAACTTCCAAAACTCATCAGGGCAGCTACCGCCCCTTCCAAGAAGCCTTCCTGGACCTGCCTCCACTTTCTCCTTTGAGTACACCTCAGGCTCTGTGCACACCTCAATCATTGCAACTTCCTGCCTTAGCGTGAAATCGTGTCTCCTCCCGGAGCCAGGTCTTGAGACGTCTTTTCGAATCTCCAGCTCCTTGTCCAAGCTGCTTGATCCACGGTGGTTGGATGGCACTGAACTTCTTTCTCCTAGTCCTGAGGGACTGGGGACCTGTGGGGAGGGGTCACTGCTCTCTCCTGGCCCCCTGGTTCCAATCCACCCCTCCCCGCCCCCCCTGGGTGAAAATTCCCAGAAAAGGCACAGAATACCCAATGACGAAGCTGAAAGGCGCTGACAGGTCTAGCAACGCCTCTGTTCTCGGGATGCCAGCGAAACCTGCTGTTGTCATCAGCTGCCCCAAGTCAACACATCTTGGAAGCATGATTGTAACATGATAAATACAAATGACCTGGAGGCGGGTCCTTGGGCGACGCTCTGAAAACCACAGCTGGGGACCCAGTGTGACCGGCTGTCAGATAAGTTCCATTTTAACCAACTCTTAGAACCAAAGTAAAGACTGCTGCCTTGTAAACAGGCCGAAGGGACAGCAACAAAAGGACAAATCCAGAGGAACTGCCCGGACCCTCTTTTCAACACCAAACACACGGCCGTAAATTCCTGGTCATGACGGTTCAGAAGAAGATGCCGGTAAACGGAGGTGTGGGCTCACGAGGCCTCGCAGGGTCGACGCCTGGACCAGTCTGAGCTGGTCACCTGCCCCTTCCGACACTTGTCCCCCGCTCCCCTTTCTGAGCCAGAGCTAAAAAGTCTGCCCTTCCTCGGGCACCCTGAGAAGCTGCTGCCACACAATGGCAAAGCTTTCATTATTCAGGAAGCCATTTTTCCTCCCTGCTGAAATCCGGATCCAGACAGAGGAACAGCCGGGCAGAGCCTCTCCCGGGGTCTGGGGTCAGCGGCTCAGGACACCATTTCCGGGGCTTCCAGCCACAGCTGGAAAAGGAGGCTTGTCCAGGTGCCGAGACCTGGGTCAGCGGCGCAAGCTGTGGCCGAGCCAGCACTGTGTCTGTGGAGGGCCGAATATTTAACCTCTAATGGTTCTGAGTTGTAGCTTTATACCTTAGATACCAGAATAAACCTGATTTGAAGTTGGCCCAGGGGAAATTTGTTAAAGAGAAATAAAGAGGTTGGACAGAGGCTATCACACTTTGCGAGGTGGCTGTCTCCACCTATGTTCACGAGGCCATGGATTTGTGGGTGATCCCGGCGGCCAGTTGTTCCAGCCCTCGTCACGTCAATGCCATGGCCCCCCATCCCTAACCCCTCCCCCACCCCGGACATACCACTCTCTCACTCACAACCGGCCCACCAGCCAGCCTCCAAGAGGGAAGGAAGGGGAACCAGGAGTGACTTTGGGTGGGCACCACGCCACACCGCCCTTGTATTTATCGCTTATCCCCTTTTTACAGAGGAGGAAACTGAGGCTCCAAGAAGCAGGGGAGAGGGCCAAGATTTGAACTCAATGATCTGGTTCCAAAGTGCAAGCCTTTTACCTACACCCCGCTTAGCGGTCAACAGGACCAGGCCACTTGGAGGCCAATTTAGCAGTCAGCTGAGTCCGTGATGGGCTGTTCATATCTGGCAAATCGCTTAACCCCTCTGTGCCTCGTTTTCCCTGCTTCGAATGGCCAGGATAACCACAGGACCTGCCTCCGAGGTGAGGATTAGGTAAAGCACGAGGCGTCCTGGACACCGTGCCTTAGGCATTCTCCCTGTCTCTGCCCTGAGCGGAGAAGCACTTTACCAACTTCTGCCCCGACTCAAGAACCTAATGTCCCTGAATGACCGACCGGATGTGTCAACCTGTGCGTGTGTGGACAGGCACATGGGTGGGACAGTGATGGGGTGCACCTGTCCCAGGAGCCCAGACCGGCCCCAGCAGGAGTGGGAAAGCTGCTTCCTGCCCCCACAGGTATAGGCTTTGCTGGAACAGGCCAGCACTTTGGGGGCGGAGCGGCAGGCCCGAGCCACACGGAGCGGGGCGGGTGACATGCCCCTGGAATCCAGCAGCCTTGCGTGCCAGCCTCTCAGAGCCCACATCTCCAGCAAGCCCTAATTCACAGGGCCGCTGCCAACGCTCATTAATAAATGAAAATGAGCCGATTGGCAAATGTGGAGCCCTGATGTGGCGCTGGACCGCCCCCGCTGCGGGGCCTCCGATGGTTCCCTGAAGCCAGGCCGGCGGCCAGCAGGGCCCCTCAGGGGTGGGCACAGGGTCCGGACAGCCAATCCAAGCCCGGGTGGGAATGCTGGAGGCAGAAGTGGGCGTTCCCTCTGGGATTGCTTTGGGGGAGCTCAGAGGTTTGGGGGGGCTCTCTTTGCTTGACACGGATCAGGATGGCTGGCTGGGGGCTGAAAGGTCAGCCTGAGGAGTGTTTTCCAGCTGTCTGGGGAGCGAGACTAACATGCGGAAAGGAAAGCTACCGAGGTGGGGGGGGAGGGACCCCCTACCTGGCCCCCGGGGGAGAGGGAGGTTATAGGACCAGCAGGCTGGCTTTAGCCAGGAGGGATCCCCAGTTCTGCCCCTGGAGACCGGCTGTGTCAGTGCCCGAAGCTCGCTGCACCTGTCCCCACGCAGCTTGATTCAGGGAGACCTGCTGGAGCAGGTGGGCCACCCACAGAGGTGTGCGCGACATTCGGGGCCGTGCCTTCCTGCATAAAGGGCCTCTCAGTGTCCCCACAGACAGGGACCCCTTCTCCCTGAGAGATCCTGCGTGGGTGATGATTATGCCCATAGCCCTATCAGGAACAGATGCAGATTTTGTCGGGCCCTGAAGTTTGTGCAACCAGACAGGCCTCCTAAAGAAAAAGAACACACAAAATGAGGCGAAGGAAGCAGCCGTGCAAGGGGGGGACCTGAAGCTGCTCGAGGGTCACACTAGGTCTGCTGTGGAGCTGACCCAGGCCAGGGGGGCCAGACCCCAGGGGTGGTCTTGTCCAGAGAAAGAAATGCGAACACCATAGTCCCCTCCCGCTTTGTTACCTTTTCAAGAAGTCTCTTGCCAAATTGGTGGTCTTTACATCTCGGGGAGCCTTGGAATGCCTCAGAGGGGCTCCCACAGTGGTGACTACCTGACCCCCCTCTCCCTGTGGAAGGCACCTGACCCCCTTCCCCTCCCCTACCCCTGTGGAGGGCAGGCTGCCTCGACCTGTGTTCTTTTAAATGTTTGTTTTTGAGAGAGAAAGAGAGCGAGAGAGACAGAGTGTGAGCAGGGGAGGGGCAGAGAGAGAAGGAGGCACAGAATCGGAAGGAGGCTCCAGGCTCTGAGCTGTCAGCAGAGTCTCATATGGGGCTCGAACTCACAAACCATGAGATCATGATCTGAGCTGAAGTTGGACGCTTAACCGACTGAGCCACCCAAGCACCCCTCAAGCTGTGTTCTAATACAATCCCCTCTGTCTGAGAAAGGTGGGCATGGTGGCGGGCCGGACCGGGTCTCTTTTGCGAAGTTGGGAGGACTTTCTTATTTGACCTAATCCCCTTGTGCCTGGGAGAACCGGTGCGAGGCTGTGCGAATGAATGAATGATCGAATGAATGAATGAGTGAATGGATGGCCAGAGGAGGTTAAAGTTTCATGTGGAAGACCACATCCAAGGTAGCTCTTGAGGGATGGATGGAGTTGGGTGGGCAGTGCCTCCCTCTGGGTCCCTTGGTATCCCAGCTGGCGTGGTGAGAGGGGAGGCTGAAAATGTTGGGCAGACAGTGGGATTTCAACCCAGAATTCTCCTCTGAAAGGGCAGAGAAAGCTCAGCCTACAGCTCCATGCCTCCAAACATCTGATGTGTGCACGCTGCAATGCCAGGGCCAGCCCTGGTCCCAGCGGGCAAGATGCTTTCCTGATTATTCACCAACCCAAGAATCATCAGCATGGGCTTCGAGTTGACAGATCACATCCAGGGCTGCTACTCGGAGGCTGTGTAGGGAGGTGCGTTCCCGGTCTGAGTCAGAACACGCTGGCCTGTATGAGGTTCTTAGGAGGGTCCCCCAGCTGCTCCGATCAGCACAGCAGGGGGATGGTGCCCTTCCTGTGAGATATGGCCTCTGGGCAGAGGGACTGTCCTTCACACTGTATGCTGAGGAGGACCTTCCCAAATGTTTTTTGTTTTTTTGGTTTGGGGTCTTATTTAGTCTCCACCTTCCACCAGGCAAGGCTGCAGGGAGTCTTACCATTCAGGAGGGGGGGGGGCGGGTGCAGCAGAAATAGTGAGGCTGGAGCTCAGCCACACCTGCTGGCTCCATGCCCAGGCGCCCCCACCGCCCATGCCACGTTTTCCGCTCTGACTGAGCGACGCTTTGCAAAGGGAAGGGAGGGGGGCTCACTTGCTGGGCTCCTAGCAACTGCCATGCTTGACGGTTTAACTGATCTAATCCTCAGAACAGCCCATCTGAGTCTGGTATTATTGTCCATCCTCGATAGATAAGGAGACTCAGAATTCAAGGGTGTGGAAGAAAACTCTCCAAGCTCACACCCCAAGTCAGGGACACAGCCAGGACTCCCAAGTCAAGTTCAGGCGAAGTTGGTAGGCAAAATCCTGACATGGGTCCTGAAATCTCCGCCCCCTGGTGTGCTCCCCTTGAGTGTAGGAGGAACCTGTGAACTTGATGATGAGCTTCCATTACATAAGACCCCACTCTAGCAGGCTGGAGGGGGAGAAGTCACAGAGACGATCGATCGCTGGGAAGAAAGCACAGCGCCCTGTCGTGAACCGCCAGTGGGGCCGTGTGGCAAGTGACGATGGGCGGAGAGGCCCCTGGCTGGTGGCTCGCAAGAGACCAGGGCTTCGTGGTCCATGGAAACCAATTCCACCAACAACCAGTGAGCCTGGAAGAGAACCCCAAGCTCCGGAAAGCCTAGCTGACTCCTTGATTGCAACCCAGGGAGACCCGGGCAGAGGATACAGCCAAGCCCGCACTCCCGATCCACAGAAGCTGTGAGATCATAAATTCGTGTTGTTCTAAGCCCCTAAGCGTGTAGCTAATTTGTTAGGAGAAGCCTAGAACACTAATGCACTTCTCATTTAAACAATCCCATGGAGCCTTCAGTAGCTCAGTCTGGTCTTGAAAATAGCCATTGACCCAGAAAGAAATAAAAATATTCATGTTGCCTTGGAAAATTATTTCAGCTCTCTGAGCATCAGTTTCCCCAGTTGTAAATGAGGACAGTAACAGTGCCAACGTCACAGGGTTGGTGGGGTGGGAGGGTTCGATGAGATGATGCACATTCTTTTTTAGCATACAGGGTGAGCTGACGCAGTCACATTTCTTTTATTTCAGGTTACCCACTCTTGGAGCGTGACGTGAGAAGCATTTCAGGGGGCTGTCTGATTCGGTGGTCATGGGCGAGACTGAATTAATTTCCTTGTATTTGTTTCCCAGGCCCTCTGTAACAAAACACAGCAAATGAGATGACTTAAAACCAGAGAGACTGATTCTCTCATAGTCCTGGAGGCCAGAGGTCCAAACTCAAAGTATCAACAGGGCTCTGCTTTCTCGAAAAGAACGAGGGAAGAATCTGCATGTCTTTCTCGTCGTTTCCAGAGACCTGCCTGCAACCCTAGCGTGCCTTGGCTTGTAGCTGTGTCACTTCAGGCTCTCCCTCCAGCTTCACGGGACTTTGTCCCTGGTGCCTTGTCTTCTTCCAAGGACCCAGGGATGACTCACATCACACCCCAATGCTGAAGACCCTGGGAGTAAAAGGGCCTTGACCTCCTCTCTTCTTATCCAATTCTCCAGCCTCTTCAATGCCTTGCATATGACGGAGCCAGAAATGGGAAGCCTCTGCCAATGAATTTCTGCAACGTTCTGGCCTGATGGAGGCACCCCCCGTCCCCTTAATGATGTCCTGTATCCCTTGGGGCTCTCTGGAGAGCAGCAGCGACCATGCGCAGTTCTCCTGCTGTCTGAGTGGCAAGATTCGAGAGCCAAAGGAGTGACGGAAGTGGCAGGAGGCAAGGGGGCAGGTGCCTGTGGCGGAAGGCCAGGCTACACACCATCTCGATGGGCAGATGCCGCGACATCCCTAACAATGGAGCTGGATTTCCAAGGAAAACAGTAAAAGCTGCTTCCTCACTTCAAAGAAGTGCTGGCACTGGGGCTCTCTCTCTTCCCAGCTCCTCCATCCTCTCTCTCACTGAGGACAGTGGAGGAGGAAGGTGCATTTGTCCAATGGCTCAGATGAGCAGACCAACGGAGTCACTCTGAGCCCTGATGCTTCGGCGTGGTTTGTCCACCAGGGCAGCCGGAGTGGGTGGGCTGCAGGCATCCATGGGCTGCAACACGGCTTTCTCCCTTGGGGCAGACCTGCGGCTTGCACAGACTGGGGGCATGTCCAATTGCAGCAGGCAGGTGCCAGACGTGGACCCACAGTAAACACTGCTCACCACCTACAGCAGCAGCAGAGTGTGTCCCTGTATCCCAGGGATCTACACTTCCCAGGCTCCTTTGCCCGTGGTTTTCTGGGTCGTTTTGGCCAATAGGAAGCTCTGATGGAACATGAGAAGGTACGAGGAAGGGAGAAGTCAGGGTATTTCTCCCTCTCTTCCTCGGATGATGTTGGCAGGCGAGAATTCTACTACGGAACCACCAATGCCCCACTCGGATGATATTGGTGGAGGCTACTGTACCTCCTCTGGGGGTCCAGCTCATTCTGGAAAGTCCATCCCTTTGTGGTCCCAGTTTTGTCCGTAATCTAGGCACTTGCTGGGTGAGCCGGCCTCTGATAAAACCACCTCCCTGTGTTTTCATCTCACTGCAGGGGCGGAAGGGGTTTCCCCTTGATGCTCACGTCTGGATGCCTCATGACCCCCCCCCTCCGCCTTTAGCTTCTCAGCTCTTCTATCACCTGGGAAATCAACTCCCTTTATTAAATTTCCTCAGGCTGAAAGACATAGGGTTGCTTTTGTTTTTCCTGGATGGACCCTGACTGATAGAGTAAGAACAATGACCATTTATTAGACACTTAGAATGTGCCAGAAACTGCTTCATGTATTATCACCCTGATTTCTCACAGGGGTAGAGGATGAGGATGATATATTGATTACATTTTACAAACAAAGAAAATGAGTCCCCGAGAACTTAGTTAACTTGCCCAAGGAGAGTCCTCCATTTGAACTCTGCTGTAATGGAAAGAACACAAGCTTTGGGGGCAAATCTCATTTAACCCCTCGGTAGCTATCTGAGCTCAGGCAAGTTACCTAGTCTTTCTAAGACTGTTTCCTTGCTCTAGAACATTTTCATCATCCTAAATGGAAACCCCGTACCCATTAAGCAGTCACTTTCATTCCCCTCTCCCCTGAGCCCCTGGCAGCCATTAATCTGCTTCCTGTTTCCATGAATAGGTTAGACATTTCATATAAATGGAAGAATACAATGAGAGTCTGGTAATAGTTGAATTGTGTCCCCCCCTTCCCCAAATTCATATGTTGAAGTTCTAACGCCCTAGAATCTCAGAATGTGACCTTATTTGGAAAGAGCCATTGCAAATGTAGTTAAGAAGGCTATGAGAGTGGGCCCCAATCTGATAGAACTGATGCCTTTATAAGGGGGGGATTTTGACACAGGCATGTGCACACAGGGACCAGGCCATGCGGAGATGAAGACCGAGATCTACAGGCCAAGCAGAATCACAGATGCCAGGGGGCAGCACGGAATGGATTCTCCCTCACGTTGTCGGAAGGAACCAATCTGGCCAACACCTTGATCTTGGACCCCGGCCTCCTGAGCTGGGAGACAATGATTTCTGGTGGCCAAGCCTCCCAGTGTGTGGGGCTCAGTTACAGCGGCTGTGGCTCTGGCGCCTGGCTTCTCTGACATCTGCATTATGTTTCAGGGCTCACCCATATCGTACTAGCGTGGCTGGCCCCGTGTTCCGGGTCTGTCAGGGGCTTCACTCTAGAGTGTGGACAGCGAGGGGTCTCTACACAGTAAGTAGGCAGCAACGTTCTTTCTGCCACAGGACGGAGACATGACTAGGGTGGGGGTGCGCCGGTGCCACGTGCATAATTTCCAGAAAACGTAGCAGAGGCCACACCTACGGGATCTTGGGTCTTGCTGAGGAAAGGTATCAGCCCGTGTGGCTTCTCTCACTGCCCCAAAGGTGTTCCCTGCTCTCACCTGCACGCAGGGCCTGGGGGGTGCCCCTCAGTGTGGAGGGCAGGAGCGTGGTGTCCAGAGCCTGATCGTCTACATGAAAGTCCCAGCGTCAGCCCTTCCGCCTACAGGCTCTGCCACTTGTGACATTTGCATGACTTCAACTCGCTGTGCCTTGGTCTCCCCATCTGCGAAATGGGGATCATCAAATGGTGAAAAACTTAGCTAAGACACCAGAGCCTTAGTAGGGTCTGGTCCAACCTGTAAGGCCTCGCTCTTCACTGCGTGTGCCCGTGCTCTGGCCTGGAACTATTCTTGGTGGCCTCACTCACAAAGTCTGCGGGTCCTCCCAAGTGTCCTGTCTGCCTTGGTGACACATCATCCACCCAGCACGCCACCCCCTGCCAGGACAGGCTCCCCTCTGCATCCCCACACCCAGTCTGTCCCCACGGTGGTCTCACATCCTCTCTCTCTGCTCCATCCTATCATCCCAGTTCAGAGGGCATCACTCTGGACTTTTCTGGTATTTTCCGATCAGATCTCTCTGCTTCCAGCCATACTCCGTCCACTCCATCCCTGTAGCAGAGCCACAGTGAGCTCTTAAGACACAAGTCAGAGTCTGGATGCTACCCCCAGTGGAACCCTTAATGGGTAACTCTTGCCAGGAGGGCCAAGTGCGGGTTCCTGACCACGGTATGCAGGACTCTAGCTTCCGGCCCTGACCTTCTCCCCCGGATCCCAGCTCCCGGGGCTCCTCTCCTATTGGGACTTTTGCTTCAGTGGTCCCAAATTTCTTCAGCATTCCGGAAGACACCCCGTGTTCTCTGCAACCCCAGTGGCTAACTCAGGACCAGGGACACGGTTGGCACGTGGTAACTACAGAATGCCTGTGTGCCTGGGCTGGTGCTCTGCCCAGTACCCTCTTCTTCTCATTCTCTGAACGAACTCACGTTCATCTTTCAGAACGGACCTATCGTCTAGAAGGAGTCCTATGACCACACCCTATGCCTCTGAGGTCTTCCTCTCCCTGTCCTCTGTGACCACAGCTCCCTGAATATGCATGATTACCACACTTCCACAAGGAATTCAAATGCATTTGGCTGTGTCTCTGTCTCTCCCCTCCCTACTGGGCACTGACTTCCTCTAGGAACAGGGCAGGACTCCCTTTTCAATGCAGATGTTCAATAAAATGTCAGCTGAAGGATGAACAGAGGAGTAAATGAATGTGTGAATGAATGAAGACAGTGCCTCTGTGTGGTCAGTTCCCTCCGACTGCTGACTCCTACATGATCTACAAGACATAGCCAGTGGCACCGCCTCTGAGAAGCCTTCCCTGACTTCGTCAGGCTGATGGAGGTCAGGCCCCTCTGGGATTGATCGGCCATGGCAGGGATCCCAGCAGAGCCTGGCCCACTTGGGAGCAACCCAAGTGCAGTCCTCACACGAGTCCACATGGTAGCTGGAGGGGGAGGGGTCCTGTTGGAACCTAGGTGAAAGCCTGTCAGGTTTCCGCCCTGAGCTCTCCAGTCGTTCCCCCCCTCAGAGTCAAAGGTCATGTCCTTACTGGTGGCCACAGTCCCCTCTCTGACCAACATCTCCTGCTCCCTGTTCTAGCCACTCCAGTGTCGGAGAGGCATGAACAGGCCTGTGATGCTTGCTGTGCCCTCTGTCCTAAACGACTGTCCCCAAGACTTCTGCACACCTCGCCTCCTCACCGCTTCCAGGCTGACTCAACTGCCTCCTCCCAGTGGGGCCCTCCCCGGCCATTCTCCGGACTTTTCTTGCTTATTGTCCCCTCAGACAACATAATCATAATGTGAACTGCTGTCTGTTTTACTCACCGCTGTGAAAGAAATGTAGCCCACCATCTAGAACACTGCTTGGTAAGTACTAGGCACTCAGTGAACGTTGCCAAATGAATGAATAATCTTTGCGTGCCCAGGACTCAGTCTGGGGTCTGGTTTTTAAATTCTCAGGAAGTACTGGGGGGCGGCGAGGAAAAAATAAATTCTCAGTGAGTCGTTGCCGGATTTGAATAGAGACTCGGAAATACTGAGGAGGGGGGCGGGCACTGGGGGCGCTGGGGCGGGATGAGGGCCGGAGGTATTGGGCCTCCAGGCAGGGTAATGAGTGATCTCTCAGAGAATCCCAGCTTCCTGGTCGAGAGAGAACGGTTTCAGAGAAGCAAAGTCACTCTTGACCCTGGGGCCAGACCCTCCTCACCCAAAACATGCCAGGCTTCTGGTACCCTGGTTTGCTGGGCTCAGGGGAGACACTCCATAAAGCTGAAGTCTGTGCGGGGGGCATGGGGCACTCGGCTCACTGTCAGCACAGGCTCCAGCCCGAAAACCAGGTTCAGTTCCGGGGTGGACACAGACTCTTCTTCGAGGAGGTGGGTGCAGCACCGTGACCAGAATAGTGCACAATGCAGGTTCAAGTCCAGCTCCGTCTCCCCCGCTCTGCCATCTGAGGCCAACAGGACCCACACCTCTCGGGGGAGGGGGGGTTGAGAGAGTTCCCTGAGAGGCTCTGGGCCAGGGGGCGGCACAAGCGGGAGGGGTCATTGCCTCCGAGTCCCGCGACCCGCTGACATAGGAGCATCCCTTCTGTCTGGCAGGTCCAGGCAGTGCTCCCCAAAGGCTGGGTGCAAACATACATGCTGAATGAAAGAACCAATGAATGAATGCAGCATGGGCTAGGTGCGTGGTTCCCAGTGAGTATTTATTTGCTGGACCAACCAGAACTGAAGAACACAGGGGCCGGCAGGTGGGAATCAATGGTGGCCGGTGAGGGCTGGTGACAGGCCACCCGAGGGCTCTGTGTCACCCTGAACCTGTATTTGCCTGTTTTTATTTTTTTAAAGCTTATTTATTTATTTATAAGAGGGGAGGGAAGGGGAGAGAACAAGGGGAGGGGTAGAGAGGGAGGGGGACAAAGGATCCGAAGCAGGCTTGGTGCTGACCGCACCAAGATCATGAACCACGAGGTCATGGCGTGAGCCGAAGTCAGATGCTTAACCAACTGAGTCACCCAGGTGCCCCTGTTCTGAACTCGTACCGAGGATAATACACAGAGACCAATCCTAGGCGCAGCTCGATGGACATATGTCTACATTCGCGTAATTTCCATCCAGATCAAGATACAGAACCTGGTCACACACACGCCTGGGGCCCCCTCCTGCCTCCTTCCAGTCAATTCTCCACAGTGAGGAGGCACATTGGCGACTTCATCGCCCTGGATTCCTTTTGCCTGCATTTGAACTTGATATGAATGGAAGCCTCCAGTCTGATCAAGACTCGGTTTTTCTACCCTGCTTTTTGTGAGCCAGCCGTTGCCACGTGAATGCCAATGATCAGAATCTGGGTGTGAAAGTCTGCTGGCGGGTGGCATCCTTGTGAAACGTGGGCTGTGGGGGCTTGAAGCGCATGGTTCACGTCTCCTTCAAGGAGCTGTCTTGAGCAGAATGATTTTCACCTTCTTCGCTGAGAGCACCCGATCTTGAGAGCCGCCTTCGGTCTGACAGCAGAATCATTCCTCTCCGGGCGGCATGAGTCAGACTCCACGCCCTGCATTGTGCACCGCTCTGGTCACGATGCTGTGCCCACCGCTTCCGAGAAGCCTGCCATGCCAGCCTGGCTCACAGCCAGCAAGTGGCCGCCACCGGGCTGCAGCTGGGGGACGGGACCCGCTCTCTCTTGACAGCCAGCCCTCCTCCCCACTAGCGGCACAGCGGCCTGAGTCTTGGCCCCTAGGCTCCTGGGCTCGTTATGGACACTTTGGGATATTTACAGGACATAGAGCCACCCGATGCCTCCTCCCGGGACGACGGAGGCTGCTCTCTCCCTCGACAGGCGGCAAGCATGAGACAGTTTTTCACACAGGGCTGTAGAAAGAGCAGGGGGCGAGTCTTCTGGGCAGGCAGAGAACTGGGTGCGCACGTTGGCCTATATCCAGGCTGGTGGGCTTGCCTTAGTCTCTCCCCCACCCCTGCAGGGGAAGCGGTGCTCACGTCAGGAGCCCAACTCCACAAAGTGCCCACACATTAGAGGCTTCCAGAAGACGCAGCTACTGGATGTGAGGCTAGACTGCCTGACTCTGAACGCTGTTTTCGTCACGCATGGCTCTCCATTCCTTAGTTTCCCCATCAGTGCAGCAGAAGCAGTGAGCGTATGACCTCACAGTGAGGAGTAACTAAACCAATATAGAGAAAGTACCTTGGGGCGGCCTGGGCGGCTCCGTCGGTTAAGCCTCTGACTCCTGATCTTGGCTCAGGTCATGATCTCATGGTTCGTGGGACTGAGCTCCATGTTGGGTTCCAGGCTGACAGTGCAGGGCTTGCTTGGGATTCTCTCTCTGTCTCTCTGTCTCTGTCTCTGTCTCTGTCTCTCTCTTTCTCCCCCCCACCCCTGTTCTCCACTCATTTTCTCTCTCTCATTCAAAATAAATAAATAAACTTAAAAAATTTCTAGGGGGCGCCTGAGTGGCTCAGTCGGTTAAGCGTCCGACTTCAGTTCAGGTCATGATCTCATGGTTTGTGAGTTCGAGCCCCGTGTCGGTCTCTGTGCTGACAGCTCAGAGCCTAGAGCCTGCTTTGGATTCTGTGTCTCCCTCTCTGCCCCTCCCCAACCCACGCTCTGCCTCTCTCTAAAATAAACAAACATTAAGAAAATTTTTTTCTAAAGACCTTGGAACAGCTCCTGGAACATAGTAAGCACCATGCAAGCGTCTGCTATGCACGTGCTCTTTCTTTTTCCCGTAATATACCTGCTTAGCCAATAGTTCATTAAATAATTACTAAAATCATATTAAACCATAGCTATTATGACGATGAGATGAGACAACATAGGCAAAGTTCTGAAAATAGTACGTTGAGTGCCCGGTACCCAGTGAGTGCTCACTAGACATTCACTCTTATTAAAAAAAAAAAAATTCGTAATTTGGATCCTACACGGGGAAGTAGGTGGAGAGCATAAGACGGATAAGCAGGTGAGGGTGGAGGGTCCCAAGGGCACCCACCGTCAGGGCAGGGAGGTGCTGGCCCGGAAACCCGCCTGCTCGTGGGAGGCACTGCCACCCCTCTGTGGTACGTGGGGAGGGTCTCCCAAGGGTCTCTGCACCCCAGCCCCTCCCAGGGTGCTCTGCTCCAGCAGGCAGGCCATGAAGGCTTGTTGACTGAGAGCCGGAAATGGTCTAGAGAAAACAACCAGGTTTAAAAATAAACGAGAGGGAAAAAAAAAACCCAGGTAAATTTCCTTCCCGATCCTTCAGAGATGGGAGGGTTGAGGAAGGACATAAACACCACTTCCAAGAGCACGAAGGACTTTGAAGGCAGAAGATGAGTGCTTTGTTTTCAGCTCCAGGAAAGACTGAACAAGAAGGAACAAACATCACCATCAGAGGCACAGCGATTTCGATGAGGATCAAAGAAGAACCGTCCAGTCTAAGCCTGGGCCTCTCAGCCGCGGGCCGCGGGGCTTGGGACCTCACGGCTCCCTCTGCGTGGTGGCTTGCACCGTCTTCTTAGCTAAGACCGCCGCCATCGGCTAAGGACTGCCCTGATGAGCTTCTGCCCACAGGGACCCCCGGGCGCTGGTATCGCCTGGCATTTGAAGGGTCACCTGACTCACTGCCCCAAAGAGCAAGGTGGTGCCGTACAGGTCACGGCGGGAATCGCCTTTCCTCCAGCATTTGCCACGCAAAGACTTTTTCTAAAGAATTTACACGAATGGAATTGGCTATGGAAACTCTCTGAGACAGAAGAACCCTTTATGTTAGAGCGTTTTGAGGACTTCTTGGTGCAATGAGGCCTAAACTCGCCACAGGGTGATTTTTCAGAAAAGGGAAGGGAAGGGGAGAGGAGGGGAGAGGAAGGAGGGGAGGGGAGGGGAGGAAGGGGAGGAGGAGAGGGGAGGGTAAGGGGGAAGGGGAGGAGGAGAAGGGAGGGGAAGGGGGAAAGGGGAAGGGAAGAGAAAGGAAGAGGAGAAGAGAAAAGAAAAAGAAAAAAGAAAAGAAGAAAATTCGGTTCAAACGTCACTGGATTCAGATTTTTAAAACCCTTGGCCAGCCTGGTTCCTCCTCCCAAAGGAACACTTCATGACACCGTTTTATATGAAGGATTTAGTTTTACATACGTGATAAAAGTTTGTCAGAGCATATATCTGGGTTTTATCTTCTTTTCGCTTACTTTTGTGGTCAGTTCAGGTACCTTTTATGGTATGAGATGGATTTCTAGGGATGGAAAGCCAGTGAGTAAATACACTTACAGGAACCAAAATTTCTGCCCTGGACGGCTCACCGAGGCTTTCATCCAAAAGTCAATTTGGTTAGAAGTCGGGGGTGGGGGGCTGTAATAAAATACTGACAAGGTGACTGGGCGAGATGCCTGGGAGCGTGCTCCTGGATGCGTTTAAGAAGAAAGAGAACAAATACCATCAATGCTGAATGAACCCACATACCCATTCATCTGGCTGAGGGCTGGAGACTGGCCCTGGTGCTTTTTGAATTTAAATACCAGGTTTCTATATTCCCCTCCACCTCCTGCACCATAACAGAAAATTTGAAAAAGATAGAAGGAGGCAAAAGAAATCACCCATAATTCCTACGACCACTCTTTTAACATGTTGGTGCATTTCCTTCCAATATATTTTTTTCTGGCCTCACAGAATACTCATGGCCCTGGTCACATCTACTTTGTACCAGATGACCTTTCCAGGATCCACATCTACGGTTTTTGACTCACTCAATTTGCTACTTAATGAAATTCTCCCCAGGTTTAATAAACTTTCCAATAATCACAGACTTAAGATAATACATTTTTATCTAATAAATGCCTCAAGAACTTTCAAAAGTCTGCCTTGAACAGGAAGTAGGAGAAGGGGTGTGTGCTTTAAATAGGGTACACTGTAGGGCCGCCTGGGAGGCTCAGTCGGTTAAGCCTCTGACTTCGGCTCAGGTCATGATCTCACGGCTGTGGGTTCAAGCCCCGCATAGGGCTCTGTGCTGAGAGCTCAGAGTCTGGAGCTTTGGATTCTGTGTCTCCCTCTCTCTCTCTACACCTCCTCAGCTCATGCTTTTTCTCTCTCTCAAAAATAAATAAACTGTGGGGAAAAAATGAAAGATGGCACCCTGCAAAGGGAAAGGTGAAGAAATAGAAATATAAGGCAGAAAGCAAAGGAGGGAGGTGGAGGGAGGGGGAAGGAAGGAGGGAAGGCTGGGGGCTAAGCGGAAGAACAAAATGCGTGGGTTTGGTGGGATGCTCAGAGAAGGAGACCCACAGGTTGGCCCGGTGGGTGTGGTGATGGTGGTGACAGTGGGAGTGGCTGCAACCCAAACAAACACCTTTGGGACACGGCCACCAAGTGGGGAGAGGAACTGACCCGTGTGAAGGCAGAGGACAGGCCAGAGGCCAGGAGACACCTCCGGGAGGGACCGAACCTCAGGGCCACGGGCCACAAGGGGCGGCCAAGGTGGAGAGACAGAGACCCTGCTCGCAGTTAAGCAAACGGGACTCTTGCGCCCACCAGGCATCTGGCCTTGACTCACACGCAGGAATCCGTGGGCAGAAAGACAACAAAAGCTATTTTTCATGCAAGAGGAGTTGGACATCAGGAAAAATCAGAGCCCCTTTGTATGACATGCCAAATTGCTGAAGCGAGAAAATGTCTCGGGCGAGGGCTCAGATGCGAGCCGGGAACAGCACGCTCGCCCAGGGGAACCCGGCCGTCAATGTGCGCTTGTTATCGGGGCTTTTCAGAGCGAGGGCCGGAAGCGAGCGCGGGGCGGCCTCCCCCCACCACATGGCAGAGATGAGCTGGTGACACGGCCTTGGCTGCACTGTCTGGCCCCTGGAAGGGAGCCTGGGTGTCCTGAGATGTCCCCGGGAAATCTTCAGGGACCCGTGTTCTTTTCCTTGGTTGTGGTTCGGGCTGGGGGCTCGTCAAAGACTCCCTTTCTCTGAGACCCATCCTCATGGGTGCTGGTGGGGGACGGGGACCTTCCCGTTGCCCCAGGTGCAGGGCATTCTCTGGGTTAGTAAAGGACGATCACTACCGGGCACTGGACACTTTATTCCTGGCGGCTCCTGTGAGCAAATCTGCCCTGGAAGATATTGCTAGCACCCCCTTTTGCAGAGAGAGCAACTGAGGCTCAGGGACAACATGAAGTGACCGGCTGGCGGCGCCACAGCGAGCAGGAGGTGGAGTCCAGCTTCAAGCCCCCTCACCCGGGAATCTGAACCCTCCGCCCCCTGCCATGCCCTACTTCCTCTCCAAGAGGCCACTTATAACAGCTGCTGGGAATTTCAAGTCCATTGTGAGGCAGACGTGTGTGTTCTACTCTGCTCTATTTTCCTCTGGATCCTCTGGATGGCCCTTTGAGACAGGTCCCGTTAGTGCCCCCAGGAGAAGGACCCGACACCCAGCGGTGCTCTGATGCTCTCCATACCCTGCCCGGTACGATGCTGCCCGTCTGGTCTCCTGTGGGGTTCCCAGGAGCCAGAGGGAAAATTCCCCAAGGGCTTTCTGCACCCACAGTACGAGCACGAAGCCAGGCACTCAGCGCACACCCCATAAATGCTTAACGGTGACAGAGTTGTAAGCAATTCTGCTCTCCAAGGCAGCCCCTGGCTTGAGTAGCATTGCTGGTAGCCCTTGGAAAAAAAGAAAGAAGTGAGGTCTGATTCCAGCACCCACCTCCGCTCCCCACCCCAGCCGCCCTTTCAATGCAACCCTAGGACCCTCCAGCGCCAGCTTCCCCGTCCTGTTTTCCTCATCAAAACCTCTTCAAAGGGAAGAAGCGCACTCAGGAGATGCTATGTCATGTATGGGTCCAGCGCGAAATGAAAACTGCAGATCCTCATGTTCAAAAGTGATCAAGAATTTAAAGACGGTGATGGCAGAGCATTGAACACACACGGACAAGCTCCAAGCACCCAAGTCCGCGGCCCTCGAATACAACCCTGGTGACAACAGTCATTTTACACCTTTTGCACAGGACCTGTTACTGGGGTCTGGACTTTTCTAGGGCAGTCTTGATTTTAAACTGGAGCTCCCCCTGCCCCGCCAACTCCTCAGACAAGCTAGGAATGCCAAAGTTTCAGGATCTCCATAATACCTCCTGTGCTGCCTCTTATATCAAGAACAGAAATCCTGTTGCCTGATTTTTATCGAGTTTTGGTTCAGAAAACACAAATGCCACAGCGCCGTTGGTCCCTTGGGGGCAAACGAAGGCACCGTGGGTCAACGTTCACAGCCTGACATCTCATCACAAGGGGGGATTGTTTTCATCCATCCAGCAGATGATTTCCACATCTGTGTCTCCGGGCCCACCCTATCTCATCCCTGCAGAGTGGGGTGGCTCCCCACCCTGTGCACTCAGCCCATCCGTGTCCAGCTCCCCTGTCTCCAGTCCCCCTAAGACTACTCCACTTTGGGTGGGAATGGCTTTGCCGCCTGAGGGAGAATGTGTCTATCAGTGTATCCCATTTTACAGATGAGAAAACTGAGGCTCCGAGAAGCTAGGAGCTAGAAGCTTTGCCCAAGGTTGCAGGGAATGCAGGGTAGAGCAGGATTCAAACGCATGTCTCGTGCACCACCCCTCGCCTGCCCCATCCTGTTAACTGTCACATGGATTGGTCCAGATATTGCCTTCCATCACCCTTTTCTTCTGGACAGTGACTCTCCTGATGGGAGATGTTAGAGCGGCGTGTGGGGCCATATCTGCAGGGTTTTGTACGTCAGGGAATGAGCATGACTTGACCACAAGTGGGTTGTGGTCCCGCTGAAAGGTGTCAAGCTGGAGAATGAGGTCATCTGATTATATTTTTACAGGATCTTTCTGGCCACTGGCTGTGTGTGAAGGTCCTGTCCCCTCTGCCGTGCCTCCGTGGGAGAGGCCACTGTGCCTTAACGGCACCTTCCCAAGCCTCTTCTTCACATGACCCTGGGAGGGAGGGGCACAGACAGAAGGATGGTGCAGGGAAGAGGGAAGGAGGAGAAAGAGGGGGAAGAGGAGGAAGAAAAGATGGAAGGAAGGACAGGTGTCATTTGACAATTTGCCAGACAAGCGATCTGAGGCTCTAGGAGCTTGAGGGACAAGCAGAAGGTCAGTGATAGAGTTGGGATCAGGCCACAGATCCCCTGAGTCTCATTCCAGTGTTCCCACAGCCCAGCACCCTGTCCTCCTCCACCGCAGCCCGGATCCCGCCACCCTGGCGTTCACAGCTGCGGCCCCACTGCCTGCCAGGAGGCGGGAAGCGGGGACGCTCGGCCTGGGTGGCTGCCATCCCTGCCTCGGGCACCGCCTTGACGCTAGACCCTATTCCAACTCCTAATTGAGATCCCTCAGGTCACAGAAGCCACTCGGAGCGCCTCTGTGAGGTGGCGGCATCGCACCGTGCAATCCACTGGCCCGAACTACCCCAGGGAGGCGCTGCGTCTTCCCATCCCAGACCCTGGGGGCCACCGAGGGGACCCGGGGCCTTGCTCAACTCGTCTGCAAGCTTTTTTCTTCTGGGAACACCTCCAAGGTTCAGGACGCATGGAAATAGGGAGAAGGCAATTCCGCCTTGAATATCTACGAGATGCCAGGCACCTTGGAGGTTATTTTGCACAGAACCTTCTGCACAGAACCTTTCGCAGCAATCCCAAGGGCTAATCTGCCCACGCCCCTGCCTCCCCGTGAAGGAACTGGTGTTTAGAGAGGTTAGAGGTTTGGCGAGTGGCAGAGTCTGGACTCAAACTCAGGTGCCTGTGACTTCAGGGCTGGCCGACCGACGCTGCCGTTTCTGGGCAGACCAGTGAGGGCCGGAAGGGTGAGCTGGGATGAGCGTCCAGCCCGGTCTCTCTCCCCAGGGAGCCAGGAGGGGACCGAGAGAATGACGGCAGGCAGGTGAACCCGGGAGGCTGACCCGCTTTAGTTCATCGGTTTTCTCCCAGGTTCTGGAGCTGGGCTTGCGGCAGATTCCCCGTGGCCATCTCACGCTCGCAGAGACGGGGCAGTGGGCTGGAGGAGGAGGGACACCTAGAGAGCACTCCTCATACGTCTCGTCTGTAGGCTCGGCGTGGTAAGAGGCATAGGAGGGTGGCGGTTTCGACACGCAACATTGCGTCTTGCTTCGGGTCTGCAATGCTCTGAGGTCGGGGACAGCAGGGACATGTGGGGGAAGGGTAAGAGCAGCTTCACTTAAAATCCGAAGCCTGGGGCACCTGGGTGGCTCCGTTGGTGGGGCATCCGACTTCCGGCTCAGGTCATGATCTCGCAGTTCCTGGGTTCGTGCCCCGTGTCAGGCTCTGTGCTGACAGTGCAGAGACTGCTTTGGATCCTCTGTCTCTCTCTCTTTCTCTCTCTGCTCCTCCCCAGCTTGCACCCTCTCTCTCTCTCTCTCTCAGAAAAAAAGTTATAAAATCCGAAGCCCTGCAAGCCGGTGCACAAGCTCTGTGGCTGGCGACACAGAGTCCCAGGAGGGAGCTGGGGCTGGTTTCATGCGAGGGGGGGAGGTGTTTGCTGGATAGAAGTCGGAGGTGGGGGATGGCAGTGGGGTGACAGAGATCCCCTGATGTTTGGGGGAGCAAAAGCAATCAGAGGACTCTTTTGACCCAGGACCCCAACAGGGCTGCTCCCAGGACCGTTCCGGCCGCAGGGAAGAGGAAGGGCAGGAGGAGGCGGATACAAAGGCCAGGCGTGGCCAAGTACGGAGTCCCAGTCTGCCGTCTTGCAGCCAGGGTCACACAGGGGAGGCGCTGTCTACCTTGCAAAATCCCTGGAGCTTCCCTCCGAGGGTCATCTGGGCCCCAGCCCTGTCCTGACACTGCAAAGTGTTCTCGAAATGCAGAGGGGCAAGGCTGTCTAGCCCCTGCCCGCATGACTACCGGGGAAGGATGGCCTTCGGGCCTCCTTGCAGGCCCCGCCTACTGGAAGCTGGCAGCTACATTCATCTGGCCCCTGGCCTACACTTGGGAACCTAGCGGAATACAGAGGCCAGGGGCAGGCCCCGAGTCCCCCGCGTGTTGTCCCAATGAGCACTGTGGTTGGGGAGCACCTGCTCTGTAGGTGTGCACTGGCCACTTTCACATCTGCTGCCTCATCATCTTCTTTTCTGGACACATAAAAGACTCAGAGAGGTTAAGTAACCTGCCCAAAGCTGCACAGCTACCTTGGAAAGCTGGGTTTTGGAACTCAAGTCTTCTGTCCCCCAAACCTGGCCTCCTGCCTCTACCCCACACTGCCTTTTCAACAGAGTCTATTATAATGCGATGGAAGGAGACTCAGAATACAGTTCTTCAAGGCCTCTGGATCGAGACCATCTGGCTTCCCCACAGCAGTGATTCCCTTCATTGTGTGCACACTGGGCACCTTACATTCGGTGACGCTCTCCTCTCTGTCCCAGCCCAGGGAGGCCCGGGGACAAGCATGCGGCCCATCGCCAGCAGCACGGCTGGCCTTCGCAGCGTGCATCTTGGGTGCTCAGTCGGACTCAACCGCCACCTTATTTTCCTGCTCTTACTTCTGCTTCTGTCCGAGTGCTTCGCTTTTTTTTTTTTTGTAATCTTGTCCCTTTCTTGTTTCTCTCTTTTTTGGTTGGAAGAAGAAACTGGCTGGAGTAGAATCATGTGATGTCATTTTCACAGCTTTGGAAAGTTTTTCATACAGAGAAATTGATACGTGAGGAAAAGAACGTCCCTCCTCTGGCACCATGTCCTGACTTGCTCAGGAGAGATGTCCTCCTGCAGGGCCCTGGGGGTGACGAGCAAGAAAGGGGGGGGGCTTGGGCGTGGCCCCAGGGTCAAGAGCCAGTGTGTCCTCTTGTTGAAGCTGTCCCGGCGGTCTGGCCCGTGCACACGCATCTCTGTTGGAGTGTGTGTTTGTGGATCAGCTGTGATGGAGCTGATGAGCTGTGGCAGAGAAAGACCCGGAGGAAGTGAGTTCCCTTCATCTTGCTGCGTTTCGGGCTGCTTACCTCATGCTATGCTGCCAGCCTGGGGCCCAGCCTTCGCCCCGGTGCCGGCCTGAGGGAGGCTGTGCTGAGGAAGCCCTAACCAGGCAGCCCCCACACCCTCTCCTGCTGCCGGGGCCGTCACATACAAAAGAGCCGTGTGACCTTGGGTGAGTCACTTTGCCTCTCCGGCCTTGAGTTTCCTCTGCTTCTTTGCTTACAGAGCGTGAGGATCAGGACATACAAGCAGTTCTCATCCCCACTGTGGACACAGACTGGGGTGTCACAGACAAGGTGAGGGGGTCACCTGCAATTCATTAATCCTAGGAAGCGAATGGAAGTGAGCATCACTCATGGCACTGGTCACTACAGCAGATGCCAGGTCACCTTACCAGTAGGGTAGGCTCTGTCCACATTTGTTTTCTCGAAGGAAAGAGAAATGGGTGGAGCTCCTACCGGCTGCCAGGAGTTGGTTCTGCCCCTCCCCCGCCTCCTAGATGATGCTTCCCATGGAGCAGTGGTTCTCTACAGGGGGTTGATTTTGTTCCCCCCAGCCCCCCCCATACATGCCCAGGGGACATTTGGCAACGTCTGGAAGTCTTTTTGGTTCTCGCAGATTGGTGGTGAAGGAGGGGATGCTTCTAGTAGGTAAAAGCCAGAGAAGCTGCGAAACACCCCCCAATGGGCAGGACGGCCCCCACAACAGAGACTGATTCAGCCTCAAATGTCGGGGTGCTGAGGTTGAGAAAGCTCGGTCGTGAGGCGCGGCTGATGATGAACCAAAAGCCTAGGGGCTGTAATGACACATGGTGGTCCCTCCTGAGGTGCCCTGCTCGGTACTTTCCCACATGACTTCTGGAGACGGGCATGTGGGTGGTACCCCAAATGTGGAACCCCTAGGGGCACGTGCTTGGGGTCCTTTCCCCGATCCTGCTTCCTCCCCCAGACGCAGCAGTGCTGTCTCACAGCCGCCATAGCCCCACATCCAGGCAGTCGTCCTGGATTCCTCATCTCCTCCTCCTCTCTGCTTCTCCCCATCTCTGCTGCCATCACTTGGCCCCAGGCTGCCAGTCTGGTTCCTCAAAACAATAACCACACTGGTCTCCTGGTGGCCTCCCCTGCTTTCCAGAATCTTCACTCTCCACGTGCAGCCAGAAGATCTTCCTTTTTAAATTTTTAAAAATTTTTAATGTTTATTTATTTTTGAGAGAGAGAGAGAGACAGAGCATGGGAGCAGGGTAGGGGCAGAGAGAGAGGGAGACACAGAATCTAAAGCAGGCTCCAGGCTCTGAGCTGTCAGCACAGAGTGCGACGCGGGGCTTGAACTCACAAACCGTGAGATCATGACCTGAGCCAAAGTCAGATGCCCAAATGACTGAGCCCCCCGGGTGCCCCCACAGGGTCTTCTAAATCATAAATCGGATCACTTTACTTTCCTGCCTGAAACTCCCAGAGCAGTGACCCTAGTCCTGACCTGGAAACCTCTCTTGAGTCCCCCCACGGTGACGGAGCCCTGCCCAGCGTTTCCTGCCTCAGAGCCTCAGCTTGCCTTCTCCTCTTCCAGGAAGGTCTTCCTCCAGTCCTCCAACAGCTCTTTCTGTCCCCTCGACTGACCGCAGCCCTCCCTGGCCCCTCCCAGCACACCCTCACTGTTTCCGTCCTAACCTCACCAGTGCCTGGAAGTGTCAGCTTCCCCAGAGCAGGGACCGAGTCTGTCCCATCCACTGCTGTGACCTCACGTGTCTGACACAGAGCAGGTGCTCAGTGAGCATGTGTGGAACAAATGAATTAGTGGATGAATGAATGAATGAAGGGAGGCATGTCCAGCAGATAGGTAACTTGTAGCCCTTACATGTGTGTCTTAGTAGAAAACTGGTGGAGAGCCACCGAACTAAGGAATCTCAAAGTTCTTCAACCTGGAGGCTGGGGCAGGGGGCTTTCTGGGGCTTATGTAGCAGAAAGTGAGAAATGAGACGAATGTTCGGGATCAGCCAGGTCCTACCTTCAGGTGAGGAGGCAGAGGCCCACCAGGCTCTCTTACAAAGCTCCAGTTTGACTAGAGAGTGAGCACTAGCTGGGGAGGGGGACAGGGATGCTGATGTTCCCCCCAAATCCATATGTTGAGACTCTAATCCCACCCCCACCACTGTGGTATTTGGAGGTGGGGCTTTGGCGGTTTAGGTGGGGGTGGGGGGAGGGACTAGGTGTAGATGGGGTGGGGGGAGTGACTAGGTGTAGGTGGGGG
>NC_043716.1:45682646-45688062 GCF_006229205.1 Suricata suricatta
GGGGTGGGGGGAGTGACTAGGTTTAGATGGGGTGGGGGGAGTGACTAGGTTTAGATGGGGTGGGGGGAGTGACTAGGTTTAGGTGGGGGTGGGGGTAGTGACTAGGTTTAGGTAGATCTTGAGGGTGGACTCCTCAGGACGGGATTAGCTCCCTAATTGGAGAGACCAGAGAGCTAGCACTCCGGCCTGAGGGCAGAGGGACTAGGGGACCGTCTGCAATCCAGAAAGCTGGCTCTCACTCTGAGCCACACTGGCTGGCCCCTGGACCTTGGGCTCTAGCCTCCAGAAGTGTAGGAAATAAATGTAGCTTAAGCCACTGGGTTAATCATATTTTGCTACGGCAGCCTGAGCTGGCTAAGACAGCCCCCTGACTTGCCCCTTCCCAAATCCGCCTGGTTCAAACGAAGGACACCCTCTGGCTGGTGCAAAGCCGGGCATATCCATCCAGCCTCGACTGTGATCCAGATGGAAGATGTTCTGTGATACTCAAGCGCTGTGATCATCTTAAGCCTCCTCTCCCTCATCTATGAAAGGCAGATAATTAATATTTACCTTGAAGCGCTGTTGACAATTACAGGAACTAATGTAGTCCTGCACAAAGGTCTGCACTCAGTGATGGCTGTTAGTATCAACACCGGAGGGCAAAGGACAGCCCTGGGGAGAGGTGACTAGCCTGCTCTGGCAGCTCCATTCTGCCCGCCTCACTGGACAGGCTGCCTGGGAGTTATTGTGAGAGAAAAGGAAAGCAAACAGACAGGAGAAGTTCCCAGCCTGGTGCCTGGGGTGCAGTGGGTGTGGAAAGGGCGTTATTTGAATCAAAACTTCTTGAAAGGGTACCAAGGGTCCGGGAGGAGGAAGCCCCGCCCCCAGGCCTCTGGGCAACTGGGCGGGGCCTGGGCGGGGCCTCGGCAGGCGAGAGCCCCTCAATAGTCACCTGTGGCTGTCCTCTCTCTCCCCTGGCCCCTGGTGCAGTACTAAGGGTTTCCTTTTCTCTGTGTGCCGTGGTGTGAATTCAGTCTGAGTATACTGGTGTGAGAGATGACGCCCAGGTGAGGGAGGTGGACATGACTGGGACATAGGACCCTCTGCCCTCAGGGTCCAGAATCTCTCTGCGCCTCCCCCCCCCTCCCCCCCGCCCCCCCGCCCCTGGCCAGTGCCCAGGACAGAGCTGGCACAGAGCAGGCACAGGGGTCAGCCCTGGTGTCAGGGCTGCCACCTTCAGGCTCTGACAGAGCTGTGGGGGTCCTGGGGCACGGCTTCATCTCTGGGGAGCTTGGGAGGGGCGGGGCAGGGCTGAGGCTGCACTTTGCCAGGGCCAGTTATTCTGGGCCCAGAGCTCTCCTGATGGCAGGGCAGTGTCTGGGTCCGTCATGGACCCGGGCCTCCAGCGGTCCCAGCGAACACTCTGGAGCTAACACGGGGCATGGGGGCTTGGGCACGCTGACGTAAGTTGCTGCTCTGTGGGCGGACAGTCCCCTCCCCTCCCGGGTTGCAACGAGATCTTGTCCAGAACACTTGCTTCCACCCTATACCTTGCTTGATTGCAACACGCATTAGAGTTTCAGCCAATGCTGCTTGGGGATACCTCTGACAGAAAAGTCCATAAAGATTTATGACTCCTTTCCTGCGTCCCCCAGCCTGGGGCTGAGGGTCACCAAAGACTTGGAGAAAGAATGAGGTGGGCTCTTGGGAAGGGTGGGAGCAGGAAGCTGATTGTGACAGGGATGGGCTAGTCCAGAACGTGGTGGGAGAAGAGAAAGAGAGAAACCGAGGCAGAGATAGAAATAGACGAGAGAGAAGAGAAGACAAAGGGAGGGGAGGGGAGAGGAGAAGGGGAGAGGGGAGGAGAGGAGAGGGGAGGGGAGAGGAGATGAAGGAAGGGAAGGGAAGGGAAGGGAAGGGAAGGGGAGGGAAGGGGAGGGAAGGGAGAGTATGTTATACAATTTGGCCATCACTTGTACATTTTCTCTACTGAATGCCTCATGCTGCTGTCGGCCCAACCTCAGAGCTGGGCTCCACTGGGCAGTCAAGTACTTGGTTCTATTTTTAATGGCAACCCAGAAGCTGTTTGGGAAAGGGCAGGATGACATGGTGGGAAGAGCTTTGTAGTGAGACAAAGGCTCAAATCTAGCCCAGCAGCCTCCTACCTGGGTACTTCTGGGTAAGTGCCTTGCCCTCTCTGAGCCTCTATACACTCGGCTGCAGATGGGGGTGAAGAGAGCACCCTCTCTGGGCTGCCATGACCGTGCGGTATGGTAACATGCACACGCTCAGCTCTTTTGGGTATTTTGACTTCTCCGAGAGAGGGTCGGAGGGGTGAGACCCGGCTCCAGGGGAGCGGAGAGAGGCTGTGGCGACGTCAGCCCTGCGGAGGCCGTCAGACTGCACGGATGCCTTAAACGCACAGAGGGCCTGGCTCTCCGGGCCCTCACAACATCATTTGTGGGAAACGACCAGGAAACTCAATCCGCTGTTTGTGCGTTGCCCAGCAAGCCCTTCGGAGTCCCGCGGTCACAACCAGTGCGTTGTTAGCTGCCTGCTGCAGTATTTCCAGTTTTCAGCTCAGAGGTTTGATCTTTTCATTTTTTCCCCCCCTCGGAAAGCTTGGGGGTACTTTGCTAGAGAAGAGGTGGAAATCGTTCATTTGATGCACAAAACCAACACCTGTCGTGACCAGGTCCCCAGGGAGTGGCCCAGGATCGCTGGGCTGCCCGGACCCCAGCAGGCTGACAGGTGGAATCATTGTAGATGTCAGGTGACTGTGCTTTTAGGAGCTGAGCTGACAGTTTCCACCCAGGTCGAGGGCCTGGCACGATAATGGCAGCCACCACAAGGAATCCTGAACCAGTCCTCCCAGCCCTGGATTGGTCCCAGGGTGTTCGAGCCTTCGGATGTGGCCTGGTTTGGCCCTCAGAGCCCCTGAGCTTGGGGCAGGGGTGGGGGTGGTAACAGCTCAGTTCTTATGGCGAAGTCCCCCAGATGGCAATTCCCCACCCTCCCTCCGCCAGCGGAGCCAGCTGCCCAGATCAGCTTGGGGCTCTCTTGATGAACACCGAGTGCAAACGCTGGAGGCAGCTGGCAAGATGCTAAGTGCAGCATCAATCCTAATTAGGATGAGGAATTAATAAAGGAGGCATTCCAGCCACTCTGCAGAGGCCGGGCTGGCCGCTGATGAGTTAGTTCCAGGCTCAGCCGGGAGACTGGAAGGGGTCCACGTGTGCATCTGGGTGGGGACGCAGAGCCTGTGAGGTAGAACGTGGGGGCTCTGCGGCCCCTGTTCTGTGTCTAATTCAGGTCTGGTGGCAGGTAGTGACGTGAGTACATTCTCCAGATGAGAAGAGTAGGTGTTCGTGATCTGAACAACTGCACACCCCAAATGATGTTTTTCAAAAGAAAAGAGGAAGGTGTGATCGTGGGCCCACCGATCCTTTGTGTGGCTGTTTGGCAAACTATTGATTGCACATGCCCGCTCCTCCAAGACTCCACTTAGCCCTGGCATTAAACTCCAAATTGCAAAGAGCAAGGCAGCCTCGTTTGGGAGAGGATGTGGGGGGCGGAGGTGGGCAGGATTCCGGTGCGTGCAGCTTAGGAGGAAGGAAAGGGAGCAAGTTCACCCTCTCCGAGCCGACCCAGCTTTACAAAGCCTCTTTTTAGATGCCTCCAAACGCGGCCAGGAAAAGGGCCATCCGTCCCTTGAAGAGCTCCCTACCAACCTCCACCAAGATCCGACCCGCTGAACTATTTGCAGGGGCTGTAGCTGCAGTAAGGAAGGCTACGTGTGTGGGAGAACTCCTCGAATAACAGTGGGGCGGAGTTAACGCACGGGAAAAGGTGACAGAAAAAGAGCAAACTCTGTCCAAGGATACCTGAAAGGAACGCTCCGCCAACTTCCCCCATTCCTTCTCCGACCTGAAAGCCAAGCCCGAGCCGCAGACCCGTCCACAACGTGGCTGGGACCAGACCGCCCCTCCGCCGCCACCTGTTAGTTCTAGTCCTGCAGCAGGGCGGGTGGGAGGCGCGGAAGTCGGGCGCATTTTGTCACTGGAGGCATCCGGACCCCTCCCGCGGAGGGAGCGGTCCCCACAGTCCCGGGACACCCAATCTCGGCCCCCATAGGCATTCTAACCTCACAACACCTACGACTCGGCCTTCCCGCGCATCTGGGGGGCGCAGCGCCCCGCCCCTCTTGCCCCAACAGGGCGGCCACGCCCCTCCCAAGCAGTTAGGGGTCCGCGGGTAGCCCCCGCGCACTCCAGCGTCCGGCCGAGGTCTCCCGCAGCCTCCGTGCCGAGGGACCACGACCGAGGGCTTGCTCCCCTAGTCGGGCTGTGGGGGGCCTCCGTGACGCACCCCTCCCCTCCCCACCGAGCAGGGAGGAGCGGGCCGGGGCCCCGTAGAAGAGTCGGCGGAGGAGCAGGGTCTCGGCGGCGGCAGGATCCGACAACCCCGTTCGCCTGGAGCCCTTCGGAGCCCAGTCCCCCACCCCCACCCCGCGGCCCGGGCCTGGAGCTCGCGTGGAGCGGCCCTGGCGCTCCCCGCCCCCGGCCGGCCCCGCCCCAGGATGGCCAGTTCCCATAGCAATCGCACAGACACCGGTTGCCAAGCAACCCCTCCCCCTCCTCCCTCCCCTCCTCTCCGGTCGGCTCCCCCCAACCCCAGCCTCCTCCCGCCCCCACGCCATCCTCCACCTCCCCCGGGGGCTCCGGCGCGGCCCCTCGGGATCGCTCCGGTCTCGGGCCGCACGCGCGCGCGTGTGAGTTTCGGTGTGTTTCATTGTGTCTGTGTGCGAGGGGGTGTGCGTGTGCGTGGAGAGTTTGTGGGATCGGTTGAAGGGGACCCCGAGGTGGTGCACAGCTGGCCCCGAGGGGACCCGCCCGCTCGCTCCGGCTCCTTTGTGTGTCGCGCGGAGCCAGTGCCGCGCCCACCCCCTTCTCGGCCGACACCCCCGGGCAGGGCGTGCGTGCGTGTCTGTGTGTGTGCGTTGGGGAGGGGGTGGGTGGGTGCCGGGGCCGGCCGTACCTTCGATGCAGCACACCCGCCACAACCCCGAGTGGGTGAGGTCGCCGCGGGCGCGGCGGGGCGCGGGCCCGTCGTCCATGGTCAGGTTGGTGCCGTTGCAGATGTGCGCGCTGGAGTAGAGCCAGTAGTCGGTGCCGATGGCGATGGCCATGAGCGAGAAGGCGGCGAAGGCTCCGGCCGTGGTCAGCAGCATCTGCAGCCCGCGGTCGCATCGCACCATGGTGGGCGCCTCATAGTCCGCCGCCCGCCGGCCCGGCCCGCCGCGCCCGCCCGCCCTCCTCCCTCCGCGCGCCGCTCCGGGGGCGCCCGGGCTGGGGGGGCCGAGGGCCGGGGGGCGGCGCCGCGCTGCGCGCTCCGACCCCGCGCCCCGGGCGTGCCTGCGCTCGGGCCCCGCCGG